>NC_087068.1:38263616-38580061 GCF_963678635.1 Symsagittifera roscoffensis
AAGACTAGAAACAAGGAAGCTAAGCCTAATCTAATTGTAGAAAGAAGATTGAGTTTAAAACAGTTTTGTTAGGAACAGACCAATGAATATTATGCACATTATTTACACATTGAACAGCACTGAAAAATAGAACATAGCCAACAGATGGTTGGAGAGTGTAAAAGAACAACATTTTTCAAAAAACTATATCAAGTTTAACATGTTTGTATGTCGAAAAAATATTTATGATTCGCCTGTTTCACGAAGCAATCTCATTAAGAAGAAACTGGATCTTCAGCAGCAAATCCAGAAAATTTAAGTCCGTTTTCTAAATGAAAAGTCATTTACATTTTTTGTGACTGTTATTTTTGCTGGTCGAAAGTCGAGTTTGCCTTTCTTTTTACGAAGAAAAAAAACTGAACTTGAGAAATCAAAGTCAATCCGCCGAAAATCAAACTTGAGCGTGAACAGATTTCGGAAAAAAACAGATTTCGGAATAAGTGAAAACTTTTTCGTTATTTTACACTTAAAAATATCTGCGCTTTCAACGCTTAAATGATTTAATTGAAATTCCCAAATCAAACATACTAAAATAATATTGCGAAATATGTATTGCATTTAAACATTGAAGTAAAGATCTAGTGTGATAGAGTTGAATGAAGAAAACACAAATTAATAAAATCTTACAAATTTCACAAAAATAGAACTTTATATGTACACTTTAACACGAAACTATAACCTTTCACAATTATGAACTTTCACTATCGAATCTAATGTAATTAAATAGATCAAAAAATTATGTCGACTGACAGAAATTTTGCTTTTAACTTTAACGCTTGTGTTTTTAGGGACCGTGTTTGTATTGCTAATCGATTAAAAAATTTTAGTCAGAAGTTTGGAAATGGTATACATAAATCGATATGTGATTAAGCAGCCATTTGATAAACCCTAAAACGTTTCTTTCTAACCAAACTCCAGTTAAATAGAAACACATCAAGTCAAGCACATTTAATGGTTAGTTCGGATATTGTTCATGAATATCAAAGACAACGATTCAGTTTTTTTAGTACTGGGAGAAAAGAAAACCATTTTAATTAGGTCAATCAGTCAGTAGAGTTGGCTTGAAGTTTGTGACGAGAGAAGGAAAGATTGCGTAATATGTGGGTTGCGTAACAATGGCGGTTACGTCATAGCAGACTTACAAGCCAGAGAGTGGAAGATGATTGGTTGGCAGCATCTGCCAGGTCGTGTTCCTGGCCCAGGTAGTCACTCGACAGTCGAGAGGCATTCATCTAAACATTACTTAGGTTCATTAAAGACAAAAACAACTACTTTTGAATATTTGAAAAATTAGGAAATTGTAACCAATAATTTAGCTATTACTTATTTTGATTACTGATAAGCCAAAGCTGACTAGAATCTGTTACTGGTACTGGTAAAACATGATCTGATGTATCGATAGCAGATATGAAAAGGATATGTCTGATGAATAAATAAAAACTCCACGCCGACGAATCCGGTTTCTGACAGGCTGTAACTAATATTTATTTTAATGGCAACAAAATTATGTTCAAAGACGGTACCATTTAAAATGAGAAATGATTTGCGTTGAATGAAACTAGCGCGTTTTTTATCACCACTTACTTTTTCATCATTGGAGAGATCAATATGGCTAAAGGCACACAGCAAAATTTCATTTCATTTTTGTTAAAAGATCATGTTTATGTCACAAATTATTCTGAGATCTTCATCTAATGGAAAGTGCAAGACTCTTTGGTTCTTTTTTTTACACTGTATGTTGAAAAAATGTACTTTAGAACAGGAAATTGTGATAGTATTGACCGATTAAAATTACTGGCATTCCTTTTTTTTCAAAAATTAACTTTCTTAAATGACTTACTTCTGTAACATTACATTGGCTTAAACCATAACAATGGATGAGAAATAGCTTGACAATATTACAGAGTTCATGAGTTCGAGCACACGAAATCGCCTATTTGCATTCTTTTGAGGAAATCATGCTTTTTAGACATATAATAAAATCACACAACCAACACTCACAATGATTACGTGAAAAAATGGTTTGATTGTTCATTGCACGCAGATACGCATCAAATTTCTACTTATACACATTTACCAGTTCTTGAGGCGTTTTCGCCACCAGTAGCAGCTGAATCAATCCGGGAAGACTGAAATTTCAAACAAACTTCTTATTTGAACCAAGCTATTATGCAACCAATTGGAATATTTAGTTAACCAATTGGAATACGCAATATTTAGGCCACTAAATATATAGTCTGATTCGTCATCTAAATTGGGCAAGTTGTAAAAAAATTGAAACATTTTTTGGCCAGGTTTTCATTAAATCTGACTACAGTATGGAAAAAAATGAATTAATTCGATTGGTCAAAACGAACGTGATTCCCCATTTCGGCATAGAAAACAAAACAAAACAAATCAAAATTACAGTGAAGTGCTCTTCTGTACTTTCGTTGTCCCCTCCACCGACTGGTGCCAACGAAGTCCGCTCTCCCATAGAGAATCTCTGACTCATCTCCTGTGTGTTTCCAATCTGGGCCGAAGACGTTGAGTTTGAGCCCGAATTCACCTTCGCATACTGCAGCGCTGGTTCAACCGAGCCCTTCAAGACTGTCGTTTTGCGACCTGTTTCGTCGATGTCGTAGCCTGTCGAAATAATCGATGGTTGTCGTGTTCTGTTCTGCAGATACAGCTCGTTGTCGAAACTTGATCCGCTGAGGTCGCTCTCTCGTTTCTGCATTCCATGATGAGTTTTCGAAGGGCTACCAGTACGTGCTGATCTAATGTTGTCTGCGCTGCTAGGCACAACCTGCTTTTTCCGAATTCGGCTCTAAAAAATTAAAGAAGTAGAAAATTACGTGATGCTCTCATGTAACATTAATGAAAGACAGTGAATCCGGCTCCCTAGGTTTTAAATATTCTTCAAGGGCAGCCGTTTCAATTGGCTTCCACTCAATTTGTCCTTGCATCCAACATTATTGAAAATGGAAACTAGAGGCCCAAGTAAAGCTGGAGGTACCTGTTTGATAATTTTTTATTTTGTTGTTCAGATGGGGGATGAAATAGGTAATTTCAAAAATTTGAAAATTGGGCTTCAACCAAAACCTCTTAGTTGTTGCTCTGTTAAAAAATGAGTTAAAAAATTTTAATTTTGGAATTTTCCAGAATCATGTTTCTTGTTCAAACTTTATAGCTGAGCAGTTTATACACGGAGGATTCTTACAACCTGTTGCCTTGATTCAACCTTTGATATCAGATTGAGTTGTTTTCGAGAAGTCAAAAGTTTAACTAAACGGACAAGAAATCAAAACATTGACTTTTACGAGGGTCATAACTTTTTGTGTGAAAAAATTTGGGCGCAACCGCTTATTTAGTGGGCTTTCCACAACCCGTTCTAGCCATTGAAACCAAAATTTTGGAGGGTAGTTTTCGAGAAAATTCAAAGAGTTTCAAAAAACGGTCAAAAAATAGAAAATTTGATTTCTGAAGGCCATAATTTTTTGTGTCAAAAATTCGGGCACCGCTGCTTATGCAAGTGAGCTTTTTCAATCTTTTCTACCCACTGAACCCAAAATCTCAGATTTGGTAGGGTAGTTTTTCGAAGGCTGAAAGGTAAAAAGAAACTCAGTAACTATGCAGGCACACAGAGCAGTTGGCGGACTTCCCATTGGTACCCTTTTTTAAAAATCGTAGTAGTTTTTGAGAAAAACAATCTTGTAGAAGTGAAAAAAAATTCCAAAGCGTCTCAAAAAAATCTGAAAAAGTAATAAAAATAATAATAAAACAGCCCGATCCCATAAATTTTCATAATAACTGTTGGTCAAGAAAAAGTTTCTGCGGCGCAGAAAATTTGGTCAATATAGTGCCTTGATAATGATTTGGGAGAGCTCAGAAAATCAATTTGGTCGACCTAAAAAAAAGGTCGAGAAAAATTTCATTTTTTTTTCAAAAATCCCCCCCCCCCTCGAGAAATTCCTAGATCCGCGCCTGGATAACTTATACCGTCAAAATACATGCATATGGGCAGCTTACCTGAAATAAAAGGTTGGTTTTACCTTTTCTTATTAAGTAGTTAACATGACTGTTCACTTACGAGCGCTCCTGGCCAATTCACTGGAGTCTTCCTCTCTCGCGCAAGTGAGACAACTTTGGCAACCAGATCTGGGGTGAAAGTAATCAGGAATATGATGGGCATGGCGGCCCACAGAGCTGGCATCCTGATCAGATCAAAAAAGAGCCAGTAGAACACGTAGGACTCTTGGAACAGATACCTGCGAAAGATGAAGAGACTAGATAGAGCATTCAAAAATTACAGCATTCGTAGATAGAGTAGCCCAGAATGACCGATTCTCTGGATTATATGATGCAAACTTAACGGAATAGTTTCTTAGATCTTATTTTTGGGAGCAAAAAGTAGGGTACGAAGAAGCACTTCACCGGATTTCATCGACAGAGCAGTCATTTCAGAGCAAAATATTTCAATCGCAATTACTAACACAAACATTTTAATCTTGTCCAAAATCAAACCTCAACTAATGTGGTAAGCTTTTAGTTTATAGATCTACTTTGTTCTTTCCAATGACACTGCAATTATCAGAAATTTGCAATAAACGATTGCAATGTCAAAAATCTAACAATTATTAATTAAATGGAAGTTCATTGCGAGCACTTATTTTTGACAACCCCAGGTAAAGATTCAAAACCCGGAGGGTAACGTTTCGATAAAATTTCTAAAATTTCGAACCGTTACCCTCCGGAATATCAAAAAAAAGTTCTTTGTTCGTGTTAATTTACTCTCTAAGTCGACATTTTCTCTGGTTGACGTAACACGAAAAAAACAAACACCTCGTTTTTATAAAAAATAACAATAACACAGAGGCGAAGCTGCAACTTTGCAAACACGAGCGAGAAGGCGGCAGAGAATCAGGAGCTATAAAATGCACTAAAACGCAGAAGCTAAAGGCAACCACACTAACTTTGATGTAATAAATTAGAATGTATTAACCAAAATTGCGTATAAATTATGCACTTCAAAAATCTCGCGAGTTATATAAGAGTCTGAACTACGCTCAACGAATCTTAAAAAGCATCAACTTATTACTAATCAAATGTCAAAGTTCGTGTTATTAAAATGCTAATACAGCCAACTGATTCAAAAGTGGCACCAAACGTTGCATCGTACTATCACACTACGCTCCGCTCGAGTAATGACAAGAATAGTCGGTTACTGTGGCATCGAATAACAACAGTTTTTCTTAGGAATGGAGTCGCTTTTTATTCGTGGTGTGATTAGAGGATCTGATCGAAAGCCCAAAACGGAAGCATATTCGAAAAAAAAATACTCAATTGTTATATTCAACACCAGTTTTTCTTGAATAAAAATAAAATATCAAAAACAATTTTTGATTAATTTTGAAGAAGGCGCTAAGAAAATTTTAGAAGTACTTTTACTGGAGTAAAACTAAATCTTCATGGTTTAACTTGAGTTATAAGAATTAGACTATTATCAGCCTTTTATATATAAGACCAACTCGCTCGCTTTACTCGCTCGATGAAGTTCGAATGAAGTTCGAATCACAACTGACGGGCTTTAATACGATATATCAACCGACCGATTCTGATGATTATTTGTGGTGCCTGAATTTGCATGGGAAAAAATTAGAAAAACAAACCCGAAGAAAAAATTCCACAATAATAAAGATATTCAATTTCAAGATTATTTGTGGCACCTGTATTTGCTTAAAAACCAAAAAAAAGAACTTAAACACAACCCAAAACCAAGTTCCTCCCCATTTTTCAACCATCATAAGAAAATTCGACTTAAAAATTATACCAACCCTACAAGCTGGAGAACAAATAAACAGAGTTGCAACTCGAAATGTCATCTATCAGGCTCTACGCCTGTCCATTGATTTCTCTTCAGATCAGTCTACTCATTACTACAATCTTTTTCGGACAAATGATTACTGCAGGAAAAAAACGATATCATACTGACCAATAATGTGCACTATAGACTCCAGTGACTAGATAGTAGACGATAATTGTGAACACCAGTGCAACCACGTATCCTACACCCCAGAGTCTCGTATGCAGACACAACTTCACGTTCAAGGTCGCAATCAGAACATGATACACAGCCAGCCCAAACATAGTGTTATCCACATCTGGCATGACTAGATAACACCCATAGAAGGCCACAGCTGCGTGCCATACACAGTAGAACATCCATAGAAGAAATGGGGGCCATTGTAGCATTTTATTCTGCGATATGTCTTTGTAGAATGATGGGTACTTGAGGAGTTTCTCAGAGGGGACATTCTGCTCCATGATTCCGAACAAGAGGATTGGGGCGGAGGTGAAGAGTACGTTGAAGAAGGTTAGTAGGAAGGAATGGAAGAGAGTTTGACCGGAGAAAGCACAGTAGAACTGGTACAGTAACTGACAGTTCATGAAGGCCACATTCTAAACAACCACATCAGGTTTAACGATCACATCAAGTCGCTGCAAAGAAACCTTGAACATTATCGAACGTTTTTACATCAAGTTTATCATGTTTCCATCAAAATTTGAATGGATGTAAAAAAAACTTTGGTTCATCTAACTCCTTGTATTTTTTACGAACACGAGGTTACAGTTTCAAATTAATTAGTAAAACATAATTTAAGGTTATAATAAGAACCTGAGTCATGGTTCAGGAGAAATTGACACTTTTTAATGCAAAGAGTGGGTGCGTGTGTACCTTATAGAAGAAGTATAGCACTAAGATGGAGATTCGGTTGTAGTACCAGTGACCATGGACCAGCAATGCCCTCTGGAGGAAACAGAAGCGAGCGATGGCATAGTCACTGCAACGCACAGCCTGAAACACAACAAAAAATCGTCATTGATACAAGTAGAAAAAACCAAGAGCATGCGGCAAAATTTGAAGCGCACAAAAATGAAAATATGAATCATTTTCTTCTCCAATTCATTTCGAATATGAATTAAATTGAGATTCGAGACCTAGGATTCAATTAATCTCAATATTATCAATTCGCAGTAAAGACGTGCCTTGGTGCTTGTTAAATTTTGGGAAAAGAAACTTTGAAATGTATTCTCGATGTTTTCGTCAAATACCTGTGTTCCCTCCTTCCCCATTACTCCGATGCCCACATGTGCCTCCTGGATCATGCTCACATCATTGGCCCCATCCCCGATGGCCAGAGTCACCGGCTTGTCCGGTGAATGACGCACCATACCCACTACCTGAAAAGACAATTTTAGATAGTCATTAGAGCTGATAGTCAATCTTGCATCACCAACAAAAATACTATAATTTGAACCAGAGTATTTACATCACATGCCAGAGCCATCCCAAAAAAGCGGTGGCCAAAAATTTTGAAAAAAATTTAAGTATACCAGCAAGCCTGTCTCCATTAATCAAGCGGTTCGCAAAAAGTTCATTGTACTGAGCAACCCATGCAAGCGATGAAACTTGAATAAATTGAGTTATTATATAACGCAAATCGGTTTGCGAAGAAGTTTTTATGAGGCAAGCTATGCATTCAAGCGATGCTACTCTTAAATACTTCAAGGTATTTCGGCTTGAACAAATCCTCAAATCTTTTCTGAGCAAACCATTCGAATGATTCAGAATTTGAAATTCGCAAAGAATATCTACTAAGTAAGCTATTAAAGCGACGAAACTTTGAAGCAATTTAAATCATTTCAAAGAGCGAATCGGCTCGAGAAAAATAAACATTTTCTAAGCAAACTAATAAAGCAATGAAAACTTGAAATAAATGGAAGCTTATATTTTATAGCTCGGAGGGTTTCGCAAAAAAAATCTGAAGCTATTCACGAAAACTAATGAAGTGATAAAAATTGGAAGTATTCCAAGTTATTCTATAGACCAAATCGGTTAGCATTAATTAAAATTTTCTAAGTAAGCTATCAAAGCGATGAAGCTTCGAAAAAATTCAAATTAATTCATAGAAAGAATCGGAGGCTAAAAGTTTAAACTTTTCTAAGGAAGAAGTTTGAGTGATGAAATTTTACAAAATTTCAATGTTTTCATTGAGCAATTCGGCTTGCAAGAAAAAAGAAGTTTTGCTAAACAAGCTATTGAAGCAATAGAAGTTTAAAATATTTCAAAGTTGTTTTCATAGTTTGGATTGCGTTGCGAGAAAGTAAAACTTAGTCAAGCAAGCAACTAAAATGACGGAACTAAGTATGTCAGTTTTTTTCATAGCTTAGATTGCTTCGCATCACAAATATAGTCTTTCAAGCAAGCTACTGAAGTGATGAAACTTCGAAAACGATAAGCTATTACATTTTTTTAATTTGTGACTTTTTTTTCATGAAACCTCGAAATCTAGAACATTCTTGGCATTCGCTTAACCACTGAGCCCAGATAATTTTTTTCAAATTTTACACTCGACAAAATTAAAACGTTGAGTTCAATTAAACACTGCGTAAAGAGCATTGCGTCTGTTAAAAGATCTTTAGGGGCGAAAACGCAGGGTCTTCTACCTGTTGATGCTCTTAGATAGGCTGTAATCAATGGACTTAATTGATTTAGTTCTATGAATTTGTACAAAAAGATTTAATTTTGTAATGCCCAGAGGAATATGAAGGAGGCGTCTCTCATGCTGAAGGGACCGAATGTTGAAAATTTAATTTCCAATAATTTCAGCCAATTAGTATTGAGTATTCAAACATCTCAAAGAAATCACGAAAAACACCATATAGCAAACAATTTCAGGCCAATAAAAAGAATATTGACAGATTAGAAAATGAGCAGATTGAAGATACATGGTTTTTGAATCATTGCCATATCACAAACGCTTTGCAAAATTAAAACAAAATTTTTCTTAGCAAGTAAATTTAAAAAAATTATGGAAAATAATACATACAATTATTGAAAAGGCAAGCTATATTTCATGCTGTGCGAATTCTGACTTCGGTTCAGTGCAAAAACCATTCAGCGGGTAGGAACTTATACTGATTCGGATTGGTTGAAAATTTTCAATCATTCGGTCTCTCCATCGTGAGAACAGCCCCCGAATATAAATTTAAATAACAAATCTCAATGACTTGATACACAGATCAATTGTCGACAAAATAACCTGATATCTGAAAGCCCATTTTCGGGGGACGCCAGTACTTTTTCAAAAATTTGAACACACAAGCAGAAGCAAAAAAAAAATAACCGATAACGCTACTGGGAAAAACTGAATGAGTAAAACTTTGAGTCTACAAACTTTCGTAAGTGACACACGCCAATTATGACGCATTAGCAGTTTCAGTCAACTTGCAAAAAAAATAATCTTACCAACTAACATGCCTCGAGTTATAGAGCAGTCTATGGAGCAGTATGAACATAAAAAATTAAATGTAATAAATATAAAATATATATTTTTTTAATTTGAGACTTTTTTTTGTGAAATCATCCCCGCACGCCATATCACAAAAACGAAGTGATAAATTTCGCTCCTAGAAACAAATCAGTTATGGCAATTAAGCTTGCTTCAACCAACTTGGAACGATTTCAATGACGGATTAAATCTCCGCTTAAGCATTAATAGCGCGAAATACATCGCGCGTTAATTGTCCCAAATTTTAAGCCCCCATAACTTTACAAAAAGGATCACAGGTGAAATATCTTTCCAAACTTGAGCTCAAGGCAACAAATACTTTTTGAATTATATTTAAAAAATCCGGTCAAAATGGCTGGTTAAAAAGTCGAAATTTGTCTGAAGAAAAAACCACCCCGAGCACAAATATTCTGTTACTTTCGTTACGAAAGTCGGCACAATAATAGCCTGTGTTAATATCTTTAGCATTGGCTGTACTTAATAGCTGGTTATTGATCAAAATAAAATACTTTAAAAATGAACACATTTTATCGCAAAAAAAATAAATTTACCAACTAACATGCCTCGAGTTATAGAGCAGTCTATGGAGCAGTATGAACATAAAAAATTAAATGTAATAAATATAAAATATATATTTTTTTTAATTTGAGACTTTTTTTTGTGAAATCATCCCCGCACGCCATATCACAAAAACGAAGTGATAAATTTCGCTCCTAGAAACAAATCAGTTATGGCAATTAAGCTTGCTTCAACCAACTTGGAACGATTTCAATGACGGATTAAATCTCCGCTTAAGCATTAATAGCGCGAAATATATCGCGCGTTAATTGTCCCAAATTTTAAACCCCCATAACTTTACAAAAAGGATCACAGGTGAAATATCTTTCCAAACTTGAGCTCAAGGCAACAAATACTTTTTGAATTATATTTAAAAAATCCGGTCAAAATGGCTGGTTAAAAAGTCGAAATTTGTCTGAAGAAAAAACCACCCCGAGCACAAATATTCTGTTACTTTCGTTACGAAAGTCGGCACAATAATAGTCTGTGTTAATATCTTTAGCATTGGCTGTACTTAATAGCTGGTTATTGATCAAAATAAAATACTTTAAAAATGAACACATTTTATCGCAAAAATATTTGCGTCGCAACAATATTTGTGACTTCGGTCGGAAAAAAAGATAGTTCATACTATAACACAAGCTTTGCTAGTGTAATCAGCCCAGCCCGAAACTCTTTCTTCGGGTCATTCTAAAAAATGAGGTATCCATATTTTGATTTCATCAAATTTGAATATCAGTGAGCAAAAGCTTAAAACACATAGCTTACTTCACTCTTCTGCAGAGGAGATAGTCTGCAGCAGAGCACTGCGTCACATCTGAGTGCTATTGCGAGGAACAGGTCCTTGTTCACTTTGTCCTTCAGAGTCTGGGCGAGGGACTGGCCATCCACGACTATCGCTAACTTCTCTCCTCTGTCTTCAGCCTCCGCAGTGCTAGAGAGAAACAAGACACGAATCAAAAATGGGCAACATCGCCGACAGACTCAAAGTCACCATTAATGTAAAACGGTGACATGAACTAGAAAGCACACTCACATGTTATTGATCTGTTCAAGGGCCTCCCTGCAGTTGGCTTCATCGTCTTGATACAACAGAGACAATTCCCTCATTCCCCTTTTGAAATGTCGGCAGGAGTAGCTGATGTTACGTGCAGTCTCTATCTTGTCACCTGTCAGAATCCACACCTGAAAACGAAAAATCATTTTTAGAAGCGGAATTCGACCATTAAATGGTTCTTAAATGTACCTTGGGCGTAAAACAACTTAGTTGTATGAAAAAGTGGGAAAATTGCCAGTCGGCTAGCAATGAGATCCAAACACATATTTAGCTTACTAAACCTTCTTCCAGTTGACATCATGCGTGGCAAAATCATTCATAAACATTTTTTAGTATGATTAAAAACTCAGCTATAAAAAACTAAATAAGACAGCCATAGACAGTCGGAACTGAGTCAAAATGAATGCAAAACAAAAAACCAACTTAATTTTTGAAAAAAACTTCAAAGAGAAAACATATGGCATACGGAATTTAAAAACATATGATTTAAAAAACTTATGATTCACACTTTTTTGATAAAAAAATCTTCCAATTTGAAAAAAAACTAGATCAATAGGTAAACTTTTTATTCTGGTGGTATCTTGAAAATATACTTTCGAAACCCTTTTTTCGTGACCTTAACACTTTCTCGAACGGATTTTGCTTTCATTTTAAAAACAGAAATGACCTGAACTTAAAAAGAAATCAAACCCCGAAACAAGCTGGCCACTTTTTCTCAAAAATATATAGACCTCAGGTGACTATGACAATTTTCGAAATTTTTTGTCGACTTTTTCTTAGGTCGACCAAATTAATTTTTCAAGCTCTGCCAAAGCACTAAAAAGTCCCTGTTTTGGCCAAAATTTCTTCGCCGCAGGCATAAGTTTGAATAAAAAAATGCGTTTTTTCGGCGCCCGCTCACCCCTCAATATTAGTATATATTGGCGCCAAAGGCGCCTTTAGAAAAATTTCAGGGTCCGTCACCGAAAACGGATATCTCAAAACAGTGCAAAGAGGGGACCCTTTAAAAATATTAAAAAATAGAAAGCTTTGTTGTAAATAGTGACTTTTACATGGTCTCTAGAAAATATAGACTTCCAAAAAATTATAGACCAAGTGGCCAGCCTGCCCCGAAAAATCAAATTTGAGAGTGAATAAATTCAAAGATTTTTTCCTGAAAAAAAGTGATAGAATCATCACGACCTTTAAAAGAGTCTTCATTATTTTCATTGGCTCTTAGAAACTTATGAGCAAAATGCTCTTCGAATCTCAAACTCAAGCGTTTTATGAGACTTTTTTTGTAAAAAATTACTCAATTTCGGAAAACTAAAAAAAAATCAGAACACACTTAAGAAACAAATTTGAACGCAAGCAAAAATTCTCACAAAAAATTCAATTTGGTTATGCCTTTCCTCAACACTTAAAAGGCATATGACTTATTTGGAGAAAAAATCTGGATGTTGAAACAGAGGTCTTCAGATATATCTCAGTGTTCTGAATCCCCAAACCTTCATTCAAGTTCTTTTTAGATAGTTTGCTCTGTTTAGTTAGTTTTATCGTACAGAACTGTACTTCTTAGTCCTGATTCCTTAAATATAAAAGAATAAATGATAATTCAGCCAAAAATCAATTAAGTTTTCTGGTCCGAAATATTTGGGTTGAGGACTAGAAAATTAGACAAGCAAATTAGACAACCGTAAAATAATTGAATTTAGTCGATGACTTTGTTAATTTAGACAATAAGAACTGGGCCAACAAAATTTATGTTTAGAATGAAGTTTCACAAACAAAAAAAGTATATTATCACAGAACTGATCAAACCACAGTTCTCACAACACAATTCGCACAACATTAAATCGAAGTCTAAAACTTTTTTGAATTGCTTAAATTATACAATTGTGACATGCAGTTATTTTCTGATCGTCTAATTTGCTAGTCGTCTAATTTCCTAAACCCCATATTCGGGATCACATCTAATGAAACAGCCCTAATTTTGTATATACAACTTTCTAATATATCTGCCTATAATTTACTTTGATTCCTGCATGTCTCAGGTACTCTATCGTTTCTGGAACTTGGTCCTGCAACTGGTCCTCCACAGCCGTAGCACCTATACACGTCAGACCTGTCTCTATATGATCAAAAGCCACTTCCAGCAACTTCTCCCTATCTTCTAATGCTGTCTTCGCTTTGTTCAGGCAGCTGTTGATGTCTTCGAACTGTGCTCGGCTTAGTTTCTTCTCGGCTATCACTAGTGTCCGAAGACCTTCTTCGGCGTACATGTTCACGTGATGAAGCACAGTGTCTCTTGGTCCGGCTATACATCTATTCAGTACTGCGGTTTCAGCGCCCTTACAAAGTAGTGTCATTTCACCTAGAATACAATATTAACTATTTTCAGCTGACTTAAGCGTGTGCCAAATGTTAAAAAAATACATGTCATCGAACAACTCAAATCTCAAGATTTGGAAATCTCAGGAATGTTGATATGCACTTTAGTTGACCAATTTTGTTCCCCGTAGCTTCAAAATTTTAACATGATTCATAAATTACATACATGGCGAAGTTCTAGTCAGTCCGCATGGACAACAACAAAAAAAATAAAAAGCTTATTTTTTCCACGTCGAAAAATGCAGAAGCGCTCGACACAGCGATGTCCAAATATAACATCACACCATACAAAAGCAACATAGATTTTACATGAGACGAAGCTGATCTTCAAAACACAAGTAAAAAGTAGGTCTAAAAAACGAAAAACTGAAGTGAAATGAGGGGAAAAAGCCTTGAAAAACTTTTCCAATGGGCCGAAATATAACCCCTGACATTGCTTGAAAATTATCCAAAATTAGCTACCAATTAAGCAGCTACAATTTCCATTACACTCGGTTTTGTTACATTGATTTACTGCGCTCGCGGACTAAATCCCCCAGGATAAAATCACCCAGGATAAAATCCCACCGGATATAATGCCCCAGGACTAAATCCCCCAGAGGACCAAATCCCCCTAAGACAAAATCCCCCATATTTTATTCACTATAATGGAAATCAAACTGTACACATTATATAATTTCATGTTTCTATTGATTCCATTTTGAACTGACTTCCATTTATACATACATCGCCATTTTGACGTGACTTTTTAGCAACTTTAAGATTCCAGCATTCAGTTGACTTCCTATAAGAATGAGCTTCGATTGCAAAAATTAATAAGCCACGTGGCACAGTCAGTACGACAAGTGAATGGAAAACAATGTTGATTCCTTCAGCGTGAGTTCGAATCCCAAATATGACATTTTGTGCAATCAATGTAAAGGTCTGTTAAATTTACACCTAGGGGTAAAAAATCCCGCGCTTCCACTAAAGTGGGGGTGCGGGATGATGTGAAAGGAAGTCCCCGATTCCTAGAAAACCATCCTCTTTATTGTGTCAAAATTTCAGACCTCTAGGATCACGGACTGTTGATTTTGGGGAGTCCGAAATTTTGAACATGATTTTGAACTTAAATTAACGTTAATTTATGTTGACTGATAAACAAATTAACACCCGCTATAGTCCCAGCAAAACGATTAGTGCAGTGTACCAGGTGTGATACCAATTTGCGTGGTCGCAATTTAATCCCCCCATTAGCAATTAAACGTTTGCCTCTTGACGCAAAATTTTGTTCAGTTTGTAAAACACGTGCATTTTGTTAACTACCGACTCATTCAAAACAATTACAATGGAAAATAATAAAGTCAAATTTGTGTAAAGCAACAAAGGGGGCCAGAAAGCGCTTCACAATAACTACGCTTACTATAAGAAAAGAGAGTTAGTCAATTCTATTCAGTGGGAGTGCGAGTTGCGGCGATCAAAGAAACAATGTAAGGCAAGCATATGGACTTCAAATTGCGAATTCCTCAAATCGTCGCCACATGAGCACACATATGGCCCAGACTATGCCTTAATGGAAACGTATACCATTAACGAGCAAATCAAAGCGGACGCAGCGGCCTGCACCGACTCTTCGACACAAAAGGTGCTGTTAAATGCCCTGGCGAAAGCCACACCAAAATGCTCATCGAAGATGCCGGTGGTTCCTCTCCTCAAACGAAGGATAAGAAGAATCCGACATGAAAACCGTAGCCAGCCACCGATCTTAACAGGATTCGATTTTGAATTGCCTGTTCAATACATGCAAACCATGAATGGAGACGATTTTCTTCTGGAAGATTCGACAGTTCCGGAAACCGGTAAACGTTATTTGGTGTTCGCAACCAACAAGAATATCGAAATCTTAAACTCATATGGAAACTGGTTCATCGATGGAACCTTTAAAAGCTGCCCTGATAACTTCTACCAAGTATACACTGTCCACTGCTTCGTAGATGGAACAACTTTTCTGTGTATCTATGCCCTGCTACCCGATAAACGTCAAGAAACGTAAAACGCTTTCTGGTCAAACTTGAAAGCAGATATCGTCCCCCCCCCCCCCAGTTCAATCATGATGGACTTTGAAATGACTTGCATCAACTCTGTGGGTGACAACTTTCCAGACACAGAAATCAAAGGTTGTTTCTTTCACTTCTCGCAAGCCATTTACAGAAAGATACTCTGTTCGGTTATGCAGTTCAGTATCGCGAGGACAAAGACTTTAACCTAGCTATACGTCTTTTAGCTGCTCTTGCGTTTGCCCCACCCTTACATGTAGAAGCCTGGTATAAACAAATACTGGTAACTTGCCACATTCCTGATGACATCAAGAATTATTTTGAGGACCCTTTGTAGGCAAAGAAATGCGAAACTCGACGAGACGGAAATCGCGATTCGACATGGATATGTGGAACGTTTACTAGGACCATTGACGACCTCCCCAGAACAAACAATGCACTTGAAGGATTCCACCGTGGATTCGAATCCATGCTCCAAATGTCAAATCCTGACATTTGGAAGTTCATTGAGGCAATTCAGAGGCAGCAATCACTGCAATCTTTCAGTTTTGCCCAAATGCAGCTCGGCAAGAAAGTCCATACAAGGAAAGAGGATAACTTTGGGAGGATTAAGAGAATTTTATGCTCTGCCGCTAACTACAAAGAGTTGGATTATCTTAAAGCCATAGCTGTTAACTTGTCCTTTTAGTTTTTAGTCTTTAATCTATCTACTTCTTTTCTGTTAATTATCTTTCATCGTTTAATTCAAGTTTTAGTGTCGCTGTTTTGTTGATTTCGAATGTGGGGGATTTTAAACTAGAAACTGGGGGATTTTGTCCTAGGGGGATTTTGTCCTAGGGGGATTTGGTCTACGGGGGATTTAGTCCTGGGGGATTATATCCGGTGGGATTTTATCCTGGGGGATTTAGTCCTAGACCCGATTTACTGACCTACCAGCAATGTTTATATACGAAAGGAAATGCGTAATTTCAAAAAAATAACAAAATGCTAAAAACTGGACACTTATCAAATCAATAGCTGATTCCCAGTCGTAATTACGGAGAAAACGCTTCTGCAGGCGAGATCATTAAGACATTTCAATTCGATTATTTCCTAATTTTAGAATTGGCACAAGTCCGAAAAATGGCTGAACAGGTCAAATATTGGACAATTCTTAAATCTGTAGCTGATTGCTTTCCACAATTGGCAGCATCCGCTTATGCAGGGGATACCCCATCAACTTGCTTTTAGATTTCAGCCTTAATCTCACATTTGGCCTCGTAATTCTCAATTCTCAAAAAGAAGAACAGTTTCCAAGAAGATAATGTGGACATTTTGTAAGGCCACTACTCTTTTTCTTCAAAGCTAATTTACAGCAGCTTATGCAGGGGAGATCTTCAAAACATGTTCTGGTGACTAAAGTCTTTATCTCAGATTTGGTAGGGTAAGTTTTGAGAAAATGTACAGAAAATCTGAGAAAATGGGTCAAAAATCCCCCACTGAAAGTTTCGAAGGCGGTCGGGTACGGTGAAAAGAGACGAGCGGAACATGCGGCACACAGAGGAATGGCAGGTCGCTCCATCGGTTTTTCCACCATTTTTATGAGAATAATGCAGCCACCCAAAGTAGCACCAATGTTTGCAACTTAGGTTGAAAAAAAACGTGGCCTTGTACTATCACTCTATGCTCTAAAAAAACTATACTGTAATAAAACAGTACCTTTTGAGTTCTCAATGACTACGCTCATGCGTTTCCTGGTAGAGTCGAATTCTAGGACATGGTGCAGCTTGTAGCATACTTCTTCTCTCTCAGCTAAAAGAATTCTCATCTCGTTCCCAGAGAACAGACCCAGGAAAGCAACCCGTTGTCTAGAACAAAACAATAAGTAGATATAGCATTAAGCTCAAATCTATGATCATAAAATGATTTTTTTTTTAAATATCAAAGATACATCAAAACTTGCCAAACAACGCCTTAGTTTGTATAAATAATGGATAAAATTACACATAATTGAAATGAATGGACTCTTTGAAACATCTGAGATAGCACTATGTCATATCGATCAAGTAGGAAACACAGATGAGTTCAAAGTGTAATTCTTGGCAGTGCAAGACCAATCTCATTTGCAGACCGTAGAAACCCGAAATATTATTATTGGAGTCAGAAAAAATTATCCTATCCAAAAGTCCGCAAAACTCAGAGTGATTTGAAGAGTATAATGCAACGAAATCCGGATAGGAACAATTAAACACAAGGTTTTTTTGATATTCGGTGGTTCATAAAATGCCGAAAACGTTTTCCAAAGAACACTAACCTAAATGAAGCTTCTAATAACGCTTTCTCATCCGGCGACGACGCCTGATACTCAATACAGTCCTCCCTATCTCCCCTCATCTGTACTTTGAACTTGGAGTTGGTCACGCCTCTGTTGACGTGAACGGTGTGGCAGAGAGCTAGTTTGAGGAAGAAGTCTTGCAACACCTGCTGTTCGGCGTGATCAATGTCTACGAAGGAAGTCCCACTTTCAGATCTACGTTTCATCACCGAATCCACCTAAACAATTACAGAATTGAAAAGAAAGACAAGTTGTTGAAAACTATTTAAAACACAGAGGCGGACATAGCATTGCAAACTAGCAGACTGAAAATGAAAGGAAAATCAGTCAGTCGAAAAGCTATATAAACATTTTGTCGCATGATGTCCAATTTGAGGAAAACTCCAGCCCAAAAACACATCGCCGGTTTGAGCGGCAACTCAGCACACAAAAATTGGATAAACTCACGTTGAGCCAAAAACAAAAAGGTTGCCATGAAAAATATAGCGATGCAAAATATGTCAAACATCAAAATAAAATTTCTCAAATGAAAAGTGAAAACCTTCAACTCGGTTCATGAAATTGTGCAAAAAAATCAAGAAAAATCATTTTGCAAAAGTTATAGAAAACACTTAACTAAAACAAAAAAGATTCGTTCGGACTACATGAACTGCGTTCATTCTTTTCTCATAACCAATTGATAGAAAACACTTAACTAAAACATAAAAAAGATTCGTTCGGACTACATGAACTTCGTTCATTCTTTTCTCATAACCAATTGATAGAAACGATAAGAAAACTTTGCCTAAAATCTTTCTGCCAGGCACCCTGAAAATCCTACAGGAAGAATTGGGGATGAGAAAAAACTCTATTCGTTATTTGCTATTAAAGACCAAAATGATAAAGAAAATGAAAAACAAAACTTCAAAAATTGTAAAAAAAAAAACTATTTCAAAAACTTCAGCCAGAAAGAATCAAACTCCTGAATTTCGTGCGACAATGGCCACATTCTTTCGCAGAGAAAACACTCAAATGAAAATTGCGCAAAAAATTCTAAGCAAGCTATTTCAGCCATGAAATTTGGAAGTTATTTCAAGAAGAGAATTGGATGGCGAAAAAAAAAAGTTTTTATATTGAAGCCATTGAGCGATAAAACTGGGAAATATTTCAGGTTGTTTCTTAAAAAGTATCGGTTTGCAAAAAGTTTAACTTTTTCTGAGCAAGCTAATCAAGCTAAGGAACTTTGAATTATTTCAAGTTATTTCATAGAACGAATCGGTTCGTGAAAACAAATAAGTTTTTCTGAGCAAGTTATTCAAGCTATGAAACATAGTACAACTCTTTCATAGAGCGAACCAGTTTGCTAAAATTTCAAATTTTTCTGAGTAAGCAATTAAAGCAACAAGACTGAATTAAATCAAATCGTTTCATAGAGCTAACCAGTTTGCAAAAAAAATAATTTTTCTTATGCAAAATACAGAAGATAGGAAAATTTGAAGTTTTCTATTCAAGCCAATCAAGCGATGAAACTTAGAAAATTTTCGAGGTATGTCATAGAAAGAACTGATTAGCCCATAGAAGCTATCCAGGCGATTTAACTTTGAAAAATTTCTAGTTATTTCATGAAGCGAATCGGTTAGTAAAAATCGAGAATCAGAGAAGTGAATGGGAGTTTTTCAGAGCAAGCTATTCCAGCTATAAAACTTTTGAAAAATTTCAAGTTATTTCATGGAGTGAATCGGTTCGTAAAAACAAACCAGTTTTTCTGATCAAGTTATTCAAGCTATGAACTAAATATTTCAAGTTTTTTCATAGCGCGAATTGTTTTCAAAAATTTTGAAAATTTATCTTAGTAAGCTATTCAAGAGTAATGAACGCAAGTAAACATTACAAAACACCGACTTTCCTGAAAAAATCACAACTTTCGAATTTTCAAGAAAACATAGATGCCCTTTAAGCTCTTTGAATTTCTAGAACAATTTTTGATTGGCGCTTTTTTGATAACATGAACCCAACTTGAGAAAACTGGATCAATACGGCTGGAAAATCTTAAATTCCACTTTCGAAACTAGATATCGTTCACGTTTTTTCGCGCCATTTCACATTCGTATTTGGAGAGTGCTATTTACGTCACTTTGAACTCGAAAAGTGCATTATACCTAAGTGCATCAATATTTTAAGACTTTTTCCGGAAAAAAAAAAACAAACAAGAAAATCAGCAAGACTTATAAAAGAGTCTTCACTACGTTCATTACTCTTAAAAAGTGAAAACGTTGCGTCCATAGAGAACTAAGACTTTTAATTAGTAAATCAGAAGATAAGATATTCACGCGAAAAGGCTAGTATCTGAACATAGGCGCTACGCGCAATACACCGAAGGCATAGAAACTGAAGCAAAAACCAAACAACTTGAACAACTAATAATTGAAGAATAACAGTTCTAGAACAAAAAATCGTACTAATACATGTATACACCAAAATTTTGCTATATCGAGAAAGAGCCTGAAATAACAGTTCTAGAACTAAAAATCGTACTAACACATGTATAGGTTAAATTTTTGATATATCAACGAAGATCATAAAAAAACACTTCTAGAACTAAAAATCGTACTAACACATGTATACACCAAAATTTTAATATATTGACAAAGAGCCTGAAATAACAGTTCGTGAGCTAAAAATCGTACGAACACATGTATACACCAAAATTTTGCTATATTGGCAAAGATCATGAAATAACAGTTCGAGAGCTATAAATCGTACTAACACATGTATACGTCAAATTTTTGCTATATTGACAAAGATCATGGAATAACAGTTCTAGAGCTAAAAATCGTACTAACACATAAATACATACATGAATAATAAATAAAAGCAAAACTAAATGAAAGAAAATAATTAAATAAATATAGCAATAAATATCAACGAATAAACAAAACACACCTGATAAATAAATAAACAATAAAAAAATAAATCAATACATAAATAAATAAATACATACATAAATAAATAAATAAATAAACGCAAAACTGAAATGTACAAATAATTAAATTAACATGAAAAAATATATATCTCATGAACAAATAACCAAACAAACAGACCCATAATATAAATAAATGAAAGTAAATGAATTAAATAAATACACATACATAAATAATAAAAGCAAAACTAAATGAAAGAAAGAATAATTAAATAAATATAGAAATAAATATCAACAAATAAACAAAACACCTGATAAATAAATAAGCAATAAAAAAATAAATCAATACATAAATAAATAAATAAATACATAAATGAATACATAAATAAATATATAAATAAATAAAAGCAAAAGTGAAATGTACAAATAATTAAATAGACATGAAAAAATATATATGAACAAATAACCAAACAAACAGACCCATAATATGAATAAATGAAAATAAATAAATGAAATAAATACACATACATAAATAATAAAAGCAAAACTAAATGAAAGAAAGAATAATTAAATAAATATAGAAATAAATATCAACAAATAAACAAAACACACCTGATAAATAAATAAGCAATAAAAAAATAAATCAATACATAAATAAATACATAAATAAATACATAAATAAATAAATAAATAAATAAAAGCAAAAGTGAAATGTACAACTAATTAAATAGACATGAAAAAATATATATGAACAAATAACCAAACAAACAGACCCATAATATAAATAAATGAAAATAAATAAATTAAATAAATACACACGCAGAAATAATAAAAGCAAAACTAAATGAAAGAAAGAATAATTAAATAAATAAACAAACACGTGATAAAAATAAACAAAAATAAATATGTACATACATAAATTATAAATAAATATAAGCAAACTAAACATAATTAAATAAATAGAAGAACAGATAATTAAATAAATAAAGATGAACAAATAAAGAAACAAACATACGCAATCACGTGACATAGCGCGATATAGTCCAGCCCACATGATAATTGATAATTGTGGACGTTATTTGTCGACACTTGACAACAGACAACATTTAAAAAAAAAACCCGTTACACGATACCATAACACCTTGACTAAAGTCTTCGGTGTAATTACAAAACACTTAATCTCGCATTGCAAAAAAAGTTTATGAAAAAGCTCAACACCTCGTGGTAAAGTTGACCCTCTATTGAGCACTGTCGGAACATCATGTCATTTTCAGTCAGGGTTCCAGTCTTATCTGCAAACAGATACTGGATCTGTCCAAGATCTTCGTTCAAGTCACTTGTGTTGGCTTTGGCATGTTGACCAGTTTTCTGAACACAAGCATCATAACTCAGCGAGAAACAACCGAAGATGAAATGGCTATTTGCTTTTTTAAATACCGTATTTTTGAAGTGTAATATTAGTTAAAAACCTGCTATATCTTCAGTTTTTAATTGAAGTTATCTTTTATTTGTAAATGCCTCGTATTTTATAACGCACAATTGATGATGATATTGGGCCAGTTCTTCGTAGAAAATACGTAAAATTGACTGGTATCCAGTTTCGCAAAACTTTCGTTAAGATCGAAAGGCCACATAATCTGAAGGCATTGAGTAAGACTTGAAAAATGAATTTTTGAATCACAAAAAAAGAGGTATTAGAAACAAAAACAAACCTTATCATACATTTGTGCGTCCCATCCGAAGAACCTGGCACCCATGAATTTCTGCAGCTCTGAAAAAATCAACAAGAATCAATGGTCTGCAGATCTTTTCAAATGAATCTATTATCATTACTCATCGTGAAACAAACAGCAAGTTGGAAAATCGTCAAACTAATAGTTTCCAACTTTAAGGTTTTGAAGAAACGAAATGTGTTAAGCTCGTTAAGCTCTCTTATTTCAAGCTCTCTTATCGTCAAGAGAGCTTAACGAAACGTTAAGCTCTCTTATTTCAAGAAAATTTATGATGACACCTTTTTGATAAAACTGTCCCAATTTGAGAAAACTGGATCAATTGTTACTTTTTTATTCCACCGGGAATAAAAAAAGTAACAATAAATTCTTAAATTACCTTTTGAAGGGAAAATTCATTCAATTTTTTTCGCGCCATCTGCACTTTCGTTATTGGAGAGTAATGATCGTTACTTTTAGGAAAAGAATTTGAATTGAACATAGAAATCTAGTCCAACGCAAAAAAAAATAAATTTGAGCGTGAACAACTTGAAAAATTTTCCCGAAAAAAACCACACGATTAAAATAAACGTCTCCACTGCGTATATTGACACTAATTATCTATCGCTTGAGCCTGGACAATTATTTAAAGCTTTTTCCGAAAAACAAACAAAAAAAATACGTTCATTGCTCTTAAAAACACTAGAAAAAGAAAAACGAAAAGCATACAAAAATCAAAAACCTCTTATCTAAACAACAATTTCTACGCTATTTTCAGAAGATAAAAACGTTAAAAAATTTTGCGCCGTTTCCACACTCGTCATTGGAGAGCAAAAATTGCCTTCCTTGGAGCGAAAGAATTTGAATTCCACTTGAAAACAAATTATAAGTCAAACCGCGAAAAACCAATGTTACGTGCGAGCAACTTTGAAAAACTATTCCTGCAAAAAAAACCACATGACCTAAATAAGTTCAGACTCACTTCATTCATTAACACGTAATCAACTTTTAATCAAGTCTAACAAACTGAGGTACATCAATATCTTACCCATGGTGACATAAAGAGAGATAGGCACAATGTAGTTGATGAGAGTTGAGAAACTCAGAAATGCGTTGATCGTATTGCCCGCCTGAAACAAATCATCTCAATTCAAAATAAGTCAATGAGATTCAAAAATACACGCAGAAAGAAGTCACCGGTTTTTTGTTATGTTAGCTGGGGTACACTTATGATATTTTGACATTTGTAAGAAGCAAGTATGGAGCAGACGTGCCCGAGTGGGCATTGTAAAGGACCGGGGGTTCAAAAAACATGTATGAAAGATTGTTCCCCCTTTTTTGTAACAAAACACATTCAAACAAAACTATCGATGCCATATCCGAAGTGTTTAGACCGAATACTTCGAGTGACCCATCTATATTTGCGAAACTCAATTATCATACTCCTATCTAACCTTACAGCTCGCTCAGAATGCGCTTTTTTTATGAAAGCACATATTGCTCAAAATTCTTTTTAATTTGTTTTTACTGTAAAAATTTGAGCTCCAATTCCGGTAAATAATTTCAGTTGCTTCACTATTTCTATTCCTTCAAATAAACAATTTCAATTAACAAAGATTACAACATCACTCGAAAAGCCTTTGCCTTTTTGATCCTAAAATTTATGCCCAAAGGTTTATTGATTTCGAAAAAATCGGAAATTTGTTGGAAAATAAGCTTTAAAGACAGAATTAAAGCTGAATCAACCAACTTTGTTCGGCAAAATCGTATTGGAAATAAATACATATACTGCCCAAACCGTACCCACTTAATCCACAAATGAGGAGAATGCAAAGTGGTATACACAATTCGGAAACTAAACCGACAACCATAAAGCCGAAAAAACATCAGCAAAAAAGTAATACTGATGTTTTATTCCTATACATGCAACTAGATCTATCAAAATGAAGGATGATAATTATGAAAAAAACATGCACAGACAATAGAATGCAAAATTGGCATCGGACCAAGAACTTACCAAGACGAAACAAAACCGAAAATATCTGAACAGAAAACCTTCATGCCGAAAAACATAACAAAGTCCCCCTTCCCCTCAGAACAAACACGCACATAAAAACTTTTTCCAGTCATCAAAAGACGCAGTAGGATTCCACTAAGTCTATATAAACTTAGAAGCGAAGCTGCGCTTCGCTAACACTCGCAAGAAAACGACAAAAAAGCAGCTCTATGCAGTAAAATTAAGAAAAGGAAACGTACCCAACACCAAACACAAATAGACACAACTTTGCAGAAATAGAGTTGGAAATTTTCTTCGAGTTTTTAATATTGTACTTAAATTGAAACAAACCAATTTTTTCGGCTCATTTGAAGAAGTAAAAATGTATCAACTGTGTTAACTTAGTATTAATCGAATGTCAAAGCACATGCTATCAAAAAGCCTTAAGGGTGCCGCAAAAGTGGCACCACTATTTGCGACTTAGGCTTGAAAAAATATATAGTCGTGCTATTACACTACGCTCGCTAAAGCTAGTAGTGTAAACAAGTCGAAATTGATAAGGTTGAAAAAATACGACATTTTAAAAACTGAGTAGCTGAAATTACAACCAATATGAAAATCGAATTTCGATTGGGCCGGATTTTCAATATGCTGAATCACTAAAAGCAACTACAACTCAAAAATCGTTTACAGCCAAAATAAACGATTCTTAGATGTGGCAACTAAGCCGACACGGTGCGGTGCATAGACATTTGTGTCCTTGACAAAACTGTCCTAAACTATAAAATTGTACCAGATATTTGTGTCCCAGACAAAAATGTCTGAAATTATTTTGTTTGATTTGACCTTGTGATCTTTAATGCTTTGTGATCTTTAATGTTATGAGTATGTTAGATCGTTCTGTTTTATTTTAATTCTTTGCGTACCAAATAACCATAGAAAAATCAAGGCGAGACTGAATTATGAAAATAATTTCAACGAAACTTCAAAACGCGTTTGGCCGAGCGGTGAAGTCATTAGTTTCAAGATCAAAAGTTCAAATCTCGGATCGAAAAAAAAAATTCTCAATTTGGTTTTAAATTCAAAACGAAAAACCCAAAGTTGGGTAACATAAGTTAAATTCGATGTGGGTTGACTCAGTTGGGTAAAAAAGGAAAGGGGATAAAAAAATCTTAATTACATGGATCGTTTTGCGATTTTCAAAACTGGTCTAGCTCAATTTTGAAATTTACTAGGAAAAGTTCAACTTGAAAAAATTTAATGAAACTTGTTGCTTTGCAACATAAATTTTAGATAATTGGATGACAAACTGAATTTTAATCATAATTTAAAATTGCTGCTGCATCCCTTCAAGAATTTGAGAATTTTACTCGGATCATAGGCCGCTACAAACTGAGAAAGATTTTTGTCAAGTTTAACATATTGCAGTTTTTTATAACGGGACACTCTTTGCCCGCCACACGTTTTTTCTATCAGAATTCGGCGGATTTCGGACTTATTGCCTAGTTGCGCGGCCTTATCAAATTGATCCGTCTTATCTTAAAATTTTATCAAAATAATCCGGTTATTATCTAGGTTGTTAATTAGCTGGGCAATTTTTGGACAATTTTGTCTGCGAACCAAATGTCTTTGACACTTTTGAATTTCGGACAGTTCTGTCCGGGACATAAATGTTTTGGACTTAATTGTCCAGACACGAAGCAAACAAACATTAGGCCGACAATTTTATCTGAAAAGAAAAACAGGTCCTGGTCAGATGCGAACCCCATACCTTTGCCGTCCCAGACGTATTCGTTACCTCCAGGCCAAATGTGCCGGAAACGCAGAGAAATTTGAATTCAGTATAAACTCAAACTAAATTTACTATATCAAATTTGACTAATCTGTGATCAAAATTCCCAGAATCTGTGAACATAGTACCCGATTGCAATACCCTTGCTTATCGGAAGGGTAATTAATATTGTTATAATTATACTAACATTGACAGATTCGGTGTTGTTCTGTAGATACCAGGCCTCCTTGACACTGTCTTCAGTCATGTAGTAGAAGTACATGACAGCCATGAACATGGCCTCCAGAATCAGCAGCAGCAACATTACCACTAGGAACCGATTCAATACACTCTCAACTGTAGACACCTAATCACAATTAAAAATTCATGGAACTACCTTTCTTATGAAAACAAAAACTTTATTCATCTGAATCAGCTTTGAATACATAAAAAAAATCCCAATCGCTCAAACAGGGTGGGCGTTGCTCACTTAATTCAGGTCTCTCAGAAAACGCTCGTGATTAAACGAGTGTGGTATTAATTTCAAACCCTTGGCCATGACTCGGATATTTCAAGGTCAGGGAAAATAGTTTTTATTTAAGTTTGTTAGACTATTTTATCGGCGCGTTATTAATTAATTATTTCACAAAAGAAAATATTTAAGGTTTCAAGGTTTTACTAAATCAACTTATGTGACATTTCTCAGCGACGCAATCCTTTTCAGGAGGATATCTTAGCAATCACATAACTGCATCAAAAATGGTACTTGATAAAATCAAACATTTATTTCCCAGCTGCATGTAAAATTTAAATAGAAACGGCTTTTGACAATTTCCCATTAATTTTTGTAGTTTTTCCTGAATACTACTTCAAATGTCCTTGACTGTTATCTATTCAAACTAAAACATGTCGAAGTGAGCAATTGTATATTTTCGATTAGTTTTTCCTAAATGCAAATCGCCGTATATGCAAAAAACTTTAATTCGACTTCAAGATGTAATTTGACGAGGTGCCTTTGTGATAGCCTGGGTTTTCATGAACTTGGTAAGTGGAGATCGACTGCTTGCCTTGTGGGGTTTGAACTTGGAGTTTAGTGCCATTTTGGTGTCCTTTCCGGTGTAGATGGCCACTCCGAAAACTCTCTCCGTGTTTTTGAGAGAACAACCTCGAAGAAGAAGGTTCTCCGCAGACAAAGATCTGAAGAAACATTGAACTGAAGTGAATGAACAAGGCCTAGTCAAGCTAATTTAAGAGATTCATTGAGATTATTGTTTAAAAAAGTTTTTTGAATGTCTAAACATTAGACGCTTTTTTAGTCAACCAGACAGAGGCCAATCCCGGAGCTTAATTATTTTAAGTTTGAACTAGAGTTCACTTAATCATCAGTTCAATGAGCAAACGCTATCTTACAAGAGCTAACCTTGAAAATTGCAGCGCATGTGCGATTTGATCCCACAATCATATGATTGCTGGGCAACATTACCAACGAGGTCGCCACAGCGCATTCAAATAGCAGTTATATTTGCTACTGAATTTTAAGAAGTGACAGCAACAGATTATAGTCCATTTACCGAAATAAATTATACCTTAAGGCTATTCGAATTTCCGGAAATTTGATGATTTACTTCTGAAAAAATTACCCCAATTTAGAGAAACAAGATGGAAAAGATTATCAAAATCTCTGAAAAAAAGTTGACCTGTATTCATATCCTTCGCCAAGAGCTTATTCAATTGATTCTTCTGTTTATTATCAAAACCGATGACGTATTCAAATATTGCCGACAGTTTGTAGAGAGTCAACATTGACATGTGATTGTTAATGATAATCGCATTCAATGACTAAATATTGGCAAGCTACTCTTACTATATTTAGCCAGTTGGGAACTTTTTTTGCCAAAAACAAAATATGAACACAGTTCCATATTGGAAGACTTTTAGAGTTGATACCAAATTAAATTAACCTAAGACTGCTCAAATTTAGAGTCAAAGATCAACTTTTTGCACATTTCAGCACGTAAAAACAGTCATAAAATTAACCTAATAAACAGATGGATTGATTGTATGGAGCAATACGTTTTTTCCTGTGTTTTGGCTGAACTTAATTGACAAAAGTATAGTAACAATTCATCGTTGATTCATTTTCTTTAATATTTAAATTTAAATTTTTTTAAATTTAAATCGATTTTTAAAAAAATTTAAATCCAATTTTTTCAAAAACTGCCGAGTATCTTCGAAACACCAAAAGAAAGGTTGGAAAATTTATTGAAATAAAGGTTATTATGGAAACAATTTTTGTTTCGAACCTTGATACAAAAGAAAGACCAGTTTTACAAAACTGACATGTTAAAGTTTGCGTGTAATTGGCGGGAAAAACACGCCACTAACTGAGAAAATTTGGATCTTCTCACATTTGATTCAAATCGAACAAAACCTCTGATTAAAATCGGATTTAAACCAATGATTTAAATCAAGCAACCCTGATAGGTTCCAAACCATCTCTTACTTGATGCACTTTTCGCTCTGCTGTAGGACTAGGTTGATTCGGCCGTTGTACTTGTACAGGTCCACTTGTGGCTGTTCGCACTCTATTAGTGCATTGATAGTGCGCAACTGCTCCTCAGTGGACAAAGAGGCAGTCTCCTGATGACACACGAACTCCTACACATACAAACAGATTCGAGGATTATTATTCACAATGTGATTTTAAAAAAAACTAAGGAACGCGTTAGAAAAATTGAAACTCTTGAAACTGTTTTAACAAGCCTGAAACGCTGGCTGCCAATCGCATATTCATTTAGGCCTTTCCTCATAAATTGGAAAATTACGTTCTTAATTAATAAATATATGATATTATAAAATATCACTTCATTCATCGTCTCAGTCGTTTTTTTTTTTTACAATGAAGGGGGTGATAAAATCAGTCAACAGTGATAGAAAAAAGGTGGAACCAAATTAATCAAGCGGCACTAAATTTATTCAAGCGTCGATAATCAATAGCAGCTGCGTAACAAACTCACCTTGAGATTCGTTTCTCCGTCCAGATTCGCAGTTGTGACGTAACAAGTTCCCTCTGGATTGGACCCGGATAAGAAGACCAAATCAGCCGGGATTTCTTCATCTGCATCTACCTGTACAATATCTCCCACTGATATGTGTTCACATTTGACCTTGCGACTGAACCCGTCCATGACTACTTTGACCTCCCTGTTGTTCAGAGCACTGTCTGCTTTGTGACGCACCCAGTCCTCATAACCCTGCAATGCAAACGTTTTAAAGACCCAAAAGAATTGATTTTATTCTAACTTGGTATTCATTTTTTTTGCACCTGAGACGCTTTTTTCGAAACCTTTTTCAATTCGAGAATTAACACCAAGGGTGTCCAATTACTTAATTGTCGATCGGTTGTCAATTACTTTTCGGTTGTCTTACTTAATACCTGCTTAATAAACAATAACAACAACCCCCTACCCTTAGGTAAACTCACTTCGATTCGCATACATAAGTTCGTAAGTGCCTCACCTGTTTGGCCATTGATGTGATAATGACGAACGCTAGTGGAATAATAGATACTACTGGACTCACAGGCGCGTCTATCAGGATCTAAACAAATAGTGAACTGTGAAACCGTCTCAAACAAATTATAAAATCTGAAAATACTGGAAATCTCAAATCTGGAAATTTTGACTGACTAAATCTGAAAGAATAAAAGACAAATCTTTAATTTAAAAAACACAAGGCTCCTCTAGTACAGCTAGTTGGCCCCAATATTAATTCAAACATAACCAACTGACAGTTGAAAGAGTAACTGGAAAAAACCAAAGTTCAATGAACTCAGATCAAGCTAAGCAGACCTTTAAAAAAACAAGACTGCTCATGTTTCGACTGCCTTTAGAGGGCAGTGGAATAGTCTACACGTCGAAAAAAAGAATAGATATATAAAAAAAATTCCCTATAACTTCTTGAATTTTTGAAAACTATACCCCTACACGCTATGTAAAGTACAAAGTGACATATATCCCAAATTGCTAAGTTTTCAACAGACCAAAAAAGCATGCCTCAAATCATCTTGGAGCGATATCTATGACGGATCAAATCACCGCTTACGCGTTAAACAGCACGACATTTATCGCGCGTTGATTATCCCAAAATGGCAGTCTTTAACCCACATAGATTTACAAAAATCATTACAGGTGAAACAAATTTCTTATTTTATCTCAGAATGACAATAATTTTTGACTGATATAACAAACATAGCCAACAGAAAGTTGGGAAAAAAAGTCAATGAACCGAAGGAAACAGAGGAGAAAAACTGACTTTTTTTGGAAAATATCAGCTTTACGATTACTAAGTTCAAAATTCTAAAGTTCTAAGTTTTCGAGACAAAAAAACTAAAATAAAAACATCACTACCTACAGAAGATTCTAAACTAAGTTCATAAACTCAGAAGTCCAACAAAAACTGCTAGTTCAAAATTGAAAATTTCTCAGGGACAAAAAAATTCCCGAGCACAAATATTCCGTGACTTTCATTAAAATTCGGAACAAAGAACAAATTTTCAACTTAATTTTCGAAGGAAAACGTATCACATTAAAGCTGTTTCAATTTCAATAATCTTTCATGATTGACACTGTCTTCCCAATTAGAAAAAACTAGATCAACAAATAATTTGAGTCCGCTGGGAATTCTGAGAAAATTTCCATTTCTTAAACTAACAGTGCTTCATATTTTTTCTCGCCATTTGCACTTTCATCATTAGAGAGCGCAATGTGTCTTTTATATAGCAAAACTAAGCCGCTAAAAATTTGAACGTTTAGAAAATTTTCCTAAAAAACAACACGACCTTTATAAGTGTATTCACTATGTTCATTGACAAAGCACAAAACCTAAAAAAAAATAATTTCTTTCACTATTACTTAACTTCAGGGTGATCCAAAACCTTTAACGCTTTTGAAAAGGCTGACCTTTCTAACTGAATTGACTTATGAACCTGATTTTTCATAGGATGTAAGCTGAGTTGTGGACTTTTGATATTTCAGAAGCAAATACTTTTTTAAGGAAACACAAAAGGTGTTTTGCATCATTTTCTTGATTTCCAATCATTGTTTTGCTTTTTTCACGGTAATTTCTTCAATTCTGTTCAATTTTTTCTCGCACAAATTAACTCACAGAGGAACAGCATAATTTTCTATTTGCCATTTTGCTAACGGGGTGCCTGCAATTGCAGTCAGCGTACGTTTCTCGAAAATTACATCAAACTGGGGAAGCAAAAAAAGCAACAAAATTTCGACGCGAATGGGAACGTTTCCAACACAGACCTTTGTCACCGACAGAGGTGTTGGTCCAAAGTTTCGCAAAATGAATGTTCAGAGAGTTTCTACCCACAAAGAAAACAGCCCTAAATAAAGCCTAAAAGCGTCATCAAGAAAACTTGATATCCCCTATACCAATTTATGGCGGATTGCGAAGCAAGGGTAGAAAATTTCTCCCTACAAAGTGAAAAAACTTTATAAGGCATCAGAGCGAAATTAAGAAACAAACGAAAAGTTTCGCTAGCGGTTTAATCAAATAATCAAAAAATTCACTCCAAAGTTCTCCGAAAAAAAACTAGAAAACACTTCAAAAAAACTTAGAAAAAATTAAATGTTGACTGGAATCAACTTCTATTTGCGGAAACTACTTCCAAAAAAACTGTCGACGGCCATTGATAAAACTTCAAAAAAAAACCAACACGCGGTAACTGAGCCGAATAAACTTGTATCAGGTAGAACCGAAAATATAATTGTTGTCCTAAAAACTTTGAACTATAATTCTTTTCTGAATACTTCAGCATTTTGTGCGATCCGGAATGAAGCAGAACTTCTACTTCTATCGAACTGACCCCAAATTAGGTCACTAAGCGGATAAAATATACGCCGAAATCATTTAGGCCGGATAGAATTTTTCAGCGAAAAAAAAACAAAAACAGCAACAACAAAAAAATACGAAGTCAAGGCTAGTAAAATTCAAAATGGCAGGAGTAATTCAAAATACTTAAAATAACTACATTGAAAATTGCGTACGACAAATCAATTCTACGATGTGGCACTAAGCCGTCAGAACACAGGCAGACAAACTATAGACCGACACTTTTTGGAAAAGAAATATTTCAAGTTTGAGAACCAAAACTCTTCCTGGTCAGATTCGAACCCACGACCTTTGCAGTCCCAGTCGAACAATTCACCTCCAGGCTAAGTGCCGGACACGCGTGGAATTTCGAATTCATTTATGACCAAGCTACAAGTGATTCTGTTTAACAAGTGGTTAACCCAAAAAAAGTCTATATTCCGGTTTGATAACGCTTGCTAATCGCAAGCGTAATTAACAGTTAATTTGAATCGATTGGCAAAAAAAAACTGGAACTGACAAACCGTTAAGAGAACCTTGTAAAAGTAGACTTGTATAGTATACTTACGACTACTATAGTTACGACCCCGAAGTAGAAATTGGCCAGCCGTTGGAATTGCTCGAACAAGTTTTTTGGGAAAAAGTTCCAGAGCGTGTATTTTGAAGATATGATTTTGTTCTTAGGGTAGGGAAAGGGGTAGAATGACTTCTTGAACTTCTCACTGTCACCCAATATGATCTCACGCTTGTCTGGAACCCGCCTCTCAACGATTCCCTGGAAACAGCCAACATTTTATTAAAACGAATCATATATATTAACGATCATATTTGTAAAAACTAATTGTAAAAAAAAACATATAATTCGCATACAAAGATGAAGCAATTTTTTTGAGAAACCAAATCGAGGAGACAAATTTCATCCTCACCAGCAATCTAACTCCAAGTCTCTTAAGTGCCAAACTTGAGAAAGAAAACTAAGTTTGCAAAATTAATATCAAGTGACAAACCAATTTAATAGCGAGCTCCTTCAGTGGATTCTCTTTGTAGGGGTTTTCTTCCATCATTTCTTCTTGCTTGTTTTCAGTAATCAAATTTTACAAACTGCGAAGTTCCACTAGCACAATCTAAACATTTGCTTGTCGTGTTTCTTAGTTGCTGTTGTCGATGATATGTCTTTAGATAATCTGTTTTCCTGGTTTTTTTCTTTCCAGGTCGATTTCATTCTCCTTCTAATTCTACTTTGTACACCTATATGCTACGTGGTAAATGAGCTAACGCATGCGGGACTGTACATATTAAACATTCCTGTCTGAAAAGGGTGAAAATTAACTTGGCATTAAAGTTTTTCGTATTTTTAAGATAATTAATTAACAACCAAAACAAAAAGCTATAGATGAAATTCGCCGTTCAGTTAAACAAGTGTTGCTTTGAGAATTCAACAATCTTCAAATGTCGACGCTCGAAATCTCTTCATATATTGAAAGCTAAGAGGAGTTTGACACAAAAAAAAATCGGAAAATTGACGCTAAGTTATTGTTAAGCGAAGACTTGCAACACATGGCGACAAAACAAATAAAAGCTTTTCTTAATAAATTGAAAACCAGAAGGCAGCAAAAAACGCGCGAAGCATGGCATTCTTCAAAGTAAACTTGGAGTAAGTTGACTAATAATTAGATCAGCAACAATTTAGTTCAATATAATTGCAAATACATTTTGATCAGTTTTGGTTCCGAAGAACTTGTGAGCATCTTGCACTCAAGTAAACAACAAACTGATTTTTCAATTATTCTTGGAAGCACTGCAATGATTTTTCGTCTCGATTCTGACCTTCTGAACCAATCAATTATCAGATTAAACATTCATATCGATAAGCGTCCGTTCGTTCGTCTTGAGACCACAAAATATTTAGAGTCATTTATTGGTCGGAGCTGAATGAGCGAGAAGTGGGCTTAAAGTCCAATTAACTCCTTGCAATTCTGATGGAATTTCGATCAGCCGTTTGCGCAGTTCAGTTCAGTTGAACTTGACTGTTGAGGGGTCGAATGGAGTGTGTCCAAATGGACTTCCATTAGCATTCCACGCTTTCTTCAGCAACTCCTCATTCTGGCGCTCTTTAACAGTGGGCAGACCTAAACAGAAAAAAAAACAAATATTATTCAAACGAGTTTTATGCCAGAGATAAAATTTATTTAAGAACCAAAAATAATTCATAATTTTCTTGGTTTTTTCTTTTTAGTTGAAATAACTTCTCGGTAAACTGATCAACTCAGCTACAAATAGTTTTTTCTGATTGTTAAGCTCAAAAAAGTAATCTACGAAAACGAAAAAAAAATACCAACGAAACCTCAAGCAAAACAAAAACAAATTGAAATCTTAATTCGTAAAAAAAAACTAGCACTCAGGACAATTTGCGGGAAAAATTCTAATCCCATTGATTCTTAAAATAAAAACGCCGCGATTCTATGCTTTCCGTTGAAAACTTAAGAAAAATATTCAAACCTGAAGTTGCAGGTATCAACAGTTTCGCAACATGCTCCCGAGAAGACGGAACATTGCCGCCTTGTAGTTTTAAAGCTCGTTATGGTCTAGTCAAGATAAACTGTAAGGACAACACATTGATAAAAAAGCGCTAAAATGGAATCAGAATATTCCAGCATTACTACAACAGTTGTGAAAACATTTCAAATGAAAAAGCAACCAAACACGCGTTTAGTGCGTTTTTTTTGTTTATTGGATCTACATTTTAAGCTTGAATAAAAAATCATTCAGATTACGCAGCTGAAACTGCATTTTAAACTGACGGTAGTTCAATTCGATCGACGTTTTTAATTCACCTTGTAAAGTGATGAGCAATAATTCATGAACAGTGAAAAACTGAAACAATAACAAAACAACAGAAAAGAAAAACTGATTATGAAAACAGAAAAATGGCGCTGACGCTTTTGATTTTAAATTCTAGCAAACTAGCAAGTCAATGTTGATTAGTTGAAGCTATGGCGAATTTTTTTATTTGATCGCTATCATTTAAGTTGCAAACAACTTCTCGCCGATCGGAAGCAACTAGAATAATGAAAACATACTTTCTCAATATGAAAAAAAAAGAAATTCAAGGAATCAGTTACGAAGAGCCGCAAGAATATTGGAAATGTGTTAAAAGAAAAGAATTCAAGGAAAACCAAGAAAAAAAGTGACTGAAAAGAAAATTTACTTACAATTTAAAACATTTTCATCTTTCTAATTTCAAAGAAAACAAATCACTTTCAAGTTCATTCAAATACACAGAGGCGAAGCAGAGCTTCGCACCACTTGCGATAAAAAACAACCATGAGAAAAAAGCCAAAAAAATTTTGAAAAAACTAGGTTAACCAAAATTTTCTAATGTCTCGATGAAGGCCACTTAGGGGTCAGCTAAATCTGGAGGTTCGTATTTGATATTTTTTGAATATGTTATACTGAAGCGCGACGAAATGCTTAATTTCAAAACTTCGCCCAAAACTTGAGTTGTTTCTCTACTAAAATAAGTGAAAAGAGTGAAAAATTCGGAGATTTTGGAAATTTCCCAAAATCATAACCTTTCTCTTACAAAAAAAATTAAGGAGAAGCTTCTTCTGCGGCAAAAAATTGCCCTACTCCTTCTTCCGATTGAAAATTTCATCTCAGATTCGATAGCATAGTTTTTAAGCCAATTCAAAAAGCTTATAAAAACAAGAAGTTCAAACAAGAACTTTTTTCTACTTAAAGCAGGTCGTGGCCGGTAAAGTAGAGGAAAATACTAAAATCTCGATTGAGCACTTCACCCTAGATTTGGCGCGGTAATTTAAGAGTAGCGTAAAAAAACTTCCAAAAATAGTCAAAGTATCAAAACTTTGACTCGTTTTAGGTCATAACCTTTTTCTTAAAAAAAACTGGTCGTAACAAATTATAAAAGTAAGCTTCGAATATTCTCTTGGGTCGCTCAAACCTATGATATCAGACTTGGCGAGATATTTATCAAGAAAAGTAGAAAAAAAGGCCACCAAATCATTAATTTGACATTTCCGAGCTTTTTATTCGAAAAATTGGGCGTAGCCGCTTATGCAGAAGAGACTCTTCAAACCTGTAACTTCGATTGAACCTTAACACTCAGACTTTCCGATATCCGGATTTTTTTTCTGCTTAAAACAGGTCGAGGCTGGTAAAGTAGAGAAGATTCCCAAAATCTCGATTGTGCAGTTCACCTGATATTTGGCACGGTAATTTTCGAGTAGCATAAAAAAAACTTCTAAAAACGCTCAAAGTATTGTTCAGAAAAAAACTGAGCGTAGCCGTTTAAGCAGAAGAGATTCATCCAATTTGTTATTTCGATTGAACTCAAAAACTCAGCTTTGGCATCGTAGATCTCGAGAAAACTCAAAAACTTTCAAAAAAAGGTTAAAAATCCAAAATTTGACTTTTCAGAGGGCAATAACTGTTTGTGTCAAGAATAATTTGGGCGTCGTCGCGTATACAAAGGAGCTTCCCACAACCCGTTCTTCGTTTTGAATCCAAAATCTCAGATATGGAAAGGTAACTGTCGTTAAATTTCATAGAAATTACAACGCTCAAAAAAAAAACAATAATTTTTCGAGGACGATAAAAATTTGTTTAAAAAATGGCCACTAATGCAGGGGAGCTTTGAACTTCCCGTTATCTCCATTGAACCCACAACCTCAGGTTTAGGAGGGATGATTTAAAAAATGAAAATATTGAATATTTCGAAGGCCAAAATCTTGTGTAAAAGAAGTTTGAGCGTAGCCGCTTGTGGAGGGGGCGATTTTCTATTTTTTTCTTTTCAGTGAAACCAATATCTCAGATTTGGCAGGTTAGTTTCTGATTAAAACAAAAAACCAAAAAAATGGTCAAAAATTATCCCCACAGACTTTTTCGAAGGCTGTAGACAAAGGTGTAAGGCAAAAAGGTACCAGAAGAGTATGCATACACTTTCTATGGATACACCTTTCTGAAAATCTACAGGTTTCTGAAAAAAAGAAAAACTTTTTGCAAAAAAGTGATATAAACTTCAAAATACCTCAAAAAATAAATATAAAAAACCAAATCCAATACAGTTTAATAATACCTGTTTTTGTCGTACACGAAAACTAGACAAGCAAGCCATGCAGGCATTATAATTTCTAATTAATAACTGAAAAAATTTACGAAGCGGAAACAAGGCCGACCATCTTTGAGCAGACACCAGTTGAGTCGAGAAAAAAACTGACTTTGTAAATCTGCCTTGAAACTTTAACCACCCAGTAATCAATTTGAATTTTTATAAAAATAAGCATTTTCAAGAACGTGAGAATTTTCAGGACATTGAGCATCTCATAGCAGCATCATATGAATCACTGATTTTATTCTCATATCAAATCTAGATAAACTACAGAAACAACAAAAAAAACTAATGAGAATAATCGCCAGTAAAAGAAAGTTCGATGAAGTAAGATCGACAAGACGAAAATACCAAGTTTACTCAACCTATGAGCTACATAGATATAAGTCTTCTAACAGATATAAATACTAACAACAGTCATAAGAAAAAAAACATACAAGCAAAGAAGTGAATAATTTCATAACATCAAAAGAAATAAGTAAGCATCTTAGTGACACACGGATTAGAACAATACACACGCGATCTGTAATGAATAGATTTATTTCAAAAAAAATAAGTGAGCTAATTAGACTTCTTTTCAATAAGATTGTCAAAATACATTATAAGATTTAATAAAGATAAGGCAATGACCAGCAATTAAACTAGACAGTTTTGGAGACCTATATCAACATGATACTGATTTCTGTGCAAATGTTTTTGGTAAGCGCTGGGTTGAATTTTATTTTTTTGCTTAAGTAACTTGTTTGTTTCCTATTAAGAAATCATTTTAAAAAATCCTTGGTCTTTATGGTTTAGTCAAAAAGATTAAAAACAGTCAAAAAATCAAAACTTTGACTTCACCGAGGGTCATTACTTTTTGTTTAAAAAACTAAGGCGTAACTGCTTACACAGGGGAGCTTTCTTCAATCGGTTTTACCCATTGAAACCAAAATCTCAGATTCCAGAGAGAGGAGTTTTTGAGAAAAAGTTAATCCAAAAATATGGTTCAAAACTTTTCAGAAAATGGTAAAAAAATCGAAACTTTTCTGAGGGCCATAACTTTTTAAGTAAAAACAATTGGGCGTGCTGCTTAATCAGGGGAGCTTAACACAACCTGTTTAACCCATTGAAACCAAAATTTCAATTTCGGGAACGTTGTTTTTGAGAAAAAGTCAAAAATCCAAAAATATGGGTCAAAAACTCAGCCCACACACTTTTTCGAAGTCAAGGTAAGAGGCAAGGTAAAAAGAGAATTACACAGGCGAACAGAATAGTTGGCGGACTTCCCACTGGTACCCAGTTTGAAAATAGGCATTGTCATTTTTGAGAAAACCTAACCTTTTGAGAAAAAAATTCTCACAGCGTCTCAAAAAAAACCCGATACCAAAAATTTTCATAATATCTGTTTTCATCACACGTGAATTTAAAACCTCTTTCATTTCACTGACCTTTTTTCGCTTAAATGAAATAAACTATTAAAGCATAACTTTTCCAAGAAAACTCATAAATTAATTCAAGTTTGTAAATTTTATTTTTCTTGTCTTAAAAAATCTTAGAAACAAATTGAGTCATAAAAGTAGAACAAAATCGGACACTGGATGAGCAATAATTCATGAACAGTGAAAAACTGAAACAATAACAAAACAACAGAAAAGAAAAACTGATTATGAAAACAGAAAAATGGCGCTGACGCTTTTGATTTTAAATTCTAGCAAACTAGCAAGTCAATGTTGATTAGTTGAAGCTATGGCGAATTTTTTTATTTGATCGCTATCATTTAAGTTGCAAACAACTTCTCGCCGATCGGAAGCAACTAGAATAATGAAAACATACTTTCTCAATATGAAAAAAAAGAAATTCAAGGAATCAGTTACGAAGAGCCGCAAGAATATTGGAAATGTGTTAAAAGAAAAGAATTCAAGGAAAACCAAGAAAAAAAGTGACTGAAAAGAAAATTTACTTACAATTTAAAACATTTTCATCTTTCTAATTTCAAAGAAAACAAATCACTTTCAAGTTCATTCAAATACACAGAGGCGAAGCAGAGCTTCGCACCACTTGCGATAAAAAACAACCATGAGAAAAAAGCCAAAAAAATGTTGAAAAAACTAGGTTAACCAAAATTTTCTAATATCTCGATGAAGGCCACTTAGGGGTCAGCTAAATCTGGAGGTTCGTATTTGATATTTTTTGAATATGTTATACTGAAGCGCGACGAAATGCTTAATTTCAAAACTTCGCCCAAAACTTGAGTTGTTTCTCTACTAAAATAAGTGAAAAGAGTGAAAAATTCGGAGATTTTGGAAATTTCCAAAATCATAACCTTTCTCTTACAAAAAAAATTAAGGAGAAGCTTCTTCTGCGGTAAAAAATTGCCCTACTCCTTCCGATTGAAAATTTCATCTCAGATTCGATAGCATAGTTTTTAAGCCAATTCAAAAAGCTTATAAAAACAAGAAGTTCAAACAAGAACTTTTTTCTACTTAAAGCAGGTCGTGGCCGGTAAAGTAGAGGAAAATACTAAAATCTCGATTGAGCACTTCACCCTAGATTTGGCGCGGTAATTTAAGAGTAGCGTAAAAAAACTTCCAAAAATAGTCAAAGTATCAAAACTTTGACTCGTTTTAGGTCATAACCTTTTTCTTAAAAAAAACTGGTCGTAACAAATTATAAAAGTAAGCTTCGAATATTCTCTTGGGTCGCTCAAACCTATGATATCAGACTTGGCGAGATATTTATCAAGAAAAGTAGAAAAAAAGGCCACCAAATCATTAATTTGACATTTCCGAGCTTTTTACTCAAAAAATTGGGCGTAGCCGCTTATGCAGAAGAGACTCTTCAAACCTGTAACTTCGATTGAACCTTAACACTCAGACTTTCCGATATCCGGATTTTTTTTCTGCTTAAAACAGGTCGAGGCTGGTAAAGTAGAGAAGATTCCCAAAATCTCGATTGTGCAGTTCACCTGATATTTGGCACGGTAATTTTCGAGTAGCATAAAAAAAACTTCTAAAAACGCTCAAAGTATTGTTCAGAAAAAAACTGAGCGTAGCCGTTTAAGCAGAAGAGATTCATCCAATTTGTTATTTCGATTGAACTCAAAAACTCAGCTTTGGCATCGTAGATCTCGAGAAAACTCAAAAACTTTCAAAAAAAGGTTAAAAAATCCAAAATTTGACTTTTCAGAGGGCAATAACTGTTTGTGTCAAGAATAATTTGGGCGTCGTCGCGTATACAAAGGAGCTTCCCACAACCCGTTCTTCGTTTTGAATCCAAAATCTCAGATATGGAAAGGTAACTGTCGTTAAATTTCATAGAAATTACAACGCTCAAAAAAAAACAATAATTTTTCGAGGACGATAAAAATTTGTTTAAAAAATGGCCACTAATGCAGGGGAGCTTTGAACTTCCCGTTATCTCCATTGAACCCACAACCTCAGGTTTAGGAGGGATGATTTAAAAAATGAAAATATTGAATATTTCGAAGGCCAAAATCTTGTGTAAAAGAAGTTTGAGCGTAGCCGCTTGTGGAGGGGGCGATTTTCTATTTTTTTCTTTTCAGTGAAACCAATATCTCAGATTTGGCAGGTTAGTTTCTGATTAAAACAAAAAACCAAAAAAATGGTCAAAAATTATCCCCACAGACTTTTTCGAAGGCTGTAGACAAAGGTGTAAGGCAAAAAGATACCAGAAGAGTATGCATACACTTTCTATGGATACACCTTTCTGAAAATCTACAGGTTTCTGAAAAAAAGAAAAACTTTTTGCAAAAAAGTGATATAAACTTCAAAATACCTCAAAAAATAAATATAAAAAACCAAATCCAATACAGTTTAATAATACCTGTTTTTGTCGTACACGAAAACTAGACAAGCAAGCCATGCAGGCATTATAATTTCTAATTAATAACTGAAAAAATTTACGAAGCGGAAACAAGGCCGACCATCTTTGAGCAGACACCAGTTGAGTCGAGAAAAAAACTGACTTTGTAAATCTGCCTTGAAACTTTAACCACCCAGTAATCAATTTGAATTTTTATAAAAATAAGCATTTTCAAGAACGTGAGAATTTTCAGGACATTGAGCATCTCATAGCAGCATCATATGAATCACTGATTTTATTCTCATATCAAATCTAGATAAACTACAGAAACAACAAAAAAAACTAATGAGAATAATCGCCAGTAAAAGAAAGTTCGATGAAGTAAGATCGACAAGACGAAAATACCAAGTTTACTCAACCTATGAGCTACATAGATATAAGTCTTCTAACAGATATAAATACTAACAACAGTCATAAGAAAAAAAACATACAAGCAAAGAAGTGAATAATTTCATAACATCAAAAGAAATAAGTAAGCATCTTAGTGACACACGGATTAGAACAATACACACGCGATCTGTAATGAATAGATTTATTTCAAAAAAATAAGTGAGCTAATTAGACTTCTTTTCAATAAGATTGTCAAAATACATTATAAGATTTAATAAAGATAAGGCAATGACCAGCAATTAAACTAGACAGTTTTGGAGACCTATATCAACATGATACTGATTTCTGTGCAAATGTTTTTGGTAAGCGCTGGGTTGAATTTTATTTTTTTGGTTAAGTAACTTGTTTGTTTCCTATTAAGAAATCATTTTAAAAAATCCTTGGTCTTTATGGTTTAGTCAAAAAGATTAAAAACAGTCAAAAAATCAAAACTTTGACTTCACCGAGGGTCATTACTTTTTGTTTAAAAAACTAAGGCGTAACTGCTTACACAGGGGAGCTTTCTTCAATCGGTTTTACCCATTGAAACCAAAATCTCAGATTCCAGAGAGAGGAGTTTTTGAGAAAAAGTTAATCCAAAAATATGGTTCAAAACTTTTCAGAAAATGGTAAAAAAATCGAAACTTTTCTGAGGGCCATAACTTTTTAAGTAAAAACAATTGGGCGTGCTGCTTAATCAGGGGAGCTTAACACAACCTGTTTAACCCATTGAAACCAAAATCTCAATTTCGGGAACGTTGTTTTTGAGAAAAAGTCAAAAATCCAAAAATATGGGTCAAAAACTCAGCCCACACACTTTTTCGAAGTCAAGGTAAGAGGCAAGGTAAAAAGAGAATTACACAGGCAAACAGAATAGTTGGCGGACTTCCCACTGGTACCCAGTTTGAAAATAGGCATTGTCATTTTTGAGAAAACCTAACCTTTTGAGAAAAAAATTCTCACAGCGTCTCAAAAAAAACCCGATACCAAAAATTTTCATAATATCTGTTTTCATCACACGTGAATTTAAAACCTCTTTCATTTCACTGACCTTTTTTCGCTTAACTGAAATAAACTATTAAAGCATAACTTTTCCAAGAAAACTCATAAATTAAATCAAGTTTGTAAATTTTATTTTTCTTGTCTTAAAAAATCTTAGAAACAAATTGAGTCATAAAAGTAGAACAAAATCGGACACTGGATAAAAAATCGAAAAAACTCTCGAACTGATACAGAAAAGCACATTTGATCAAAGGAAATATATAAAGAATGGATACCAACGTACAATTTGAAGACAAAAGAAAGATTCCGAAAACAAATCTTTAATTGGACAAAAATCAAACCAGATGAATGACAAATTCACAAAAACAGAAAAGTATTTCTTAATTAATTAAATACAGCTAAGCTATGCAGCACGAATGCAGCAAGTGTATCAGAAAAATTGGCAGACAACAACTCTGAAATTACAACATTCATCTTAAAAGTTTGAACAAACCTATCAAAACAAGTGTGTAATTTGATAGAACTTTATGCGCACTTGAAACCCGTAGATAAAAAAACGGCTTCTTTTCCACACAAAATAGGCTACAAAAATACAAAAGATGTTGTCAAATACCTTGATAAAAATAGAAAAAAAAATTGCGATAAGATCCAGTTAACTGCGCCCGGTTGCCGATTGTGAAAAAGTTGTTGAAAACCTTGACAGAAACAGAAAAAAAAAGTTGCTAAAAGATCCAGTTATCTGCACCCGGAGGTCGATGATGAACACAGTCGATTGAGCGAACAAAGGCAACAAGGAATTCAACCAAACAGGAATTTAAAAAGCGAAGGAAAAACATAAGAGCGTTCGCGATGTTGATTTGAACGTATAAAAAAAATTATGCAAAAGTTCAATCACTCCAATATAATATCAAAAAAAATTAAAGAAAAACATATGTAAATAAGTCGATGAATACAAAGCCGACGCTACAGCGCCAGAAGTTTACCGAAGATCGTCGTCACAGAAAATGTTCTTACCAGAACTCCTATTAAGCGCCCAAGGCATGCCCAAACTACAACTATACTAACCGTGCTGCCTGTTACCTCCGCAGTTGATATTATTATAGTGATAACCATTTCGTCTATTTTTGAACCAGGTTCTTTCGAGGAAACGAACCAGTACCCGGTAGCAACACCTTTGCTAATCACAAGGTCAAAAACTATATCTTTTCAACAATTATCTAGTACGGTCTTGGGTAAAAAAGAAGATTAAAATCAGTTGTTTCGTGAGTAAACAAAAACAGTATAAAATGATGATAGCCGGTTGCCGCGCAAGTATCACAGATGTTCCGACCATATTGTTAAAAACCTACCAAGTTTTTTTTTCAAAATGCGACGTTTTTTGTTTTTGTTGAGATGATAGAATCTAAACGAAAGCCTAAAAACTTGATAGTAAAAGTAAATTATGTACATTTGACAACAGTTTTCTGGGACAAATGAAAAAAAAAATTTTAAATCAAAAAATTTTTTCCGATTTTCTTTAAATTTTATTCCTAAGAAGGCGCTAAAAGAAATTTCGATAAATATTTTGCTTGGCTGAAGTAAAAGTTAGATTTTTCAGTGGATCTAAAAACTGACAATTAAAAGCCTTTAACAAATAATACAAAAAAATATGCGCTCAAAATTAGACGAAAAATAAAAAATTTTAAACCGGTTTTTCTCGACGTTGTTGAAAATTTGTTATGTCGTTCAGATCACGATTGAAAGTGCTTTGATATGATATACCAATCAACGTTGATTTTTTGTGGTACCAGATTTTGCGTGGAAAAAAAACTCAACGAGACATTGGAATAGAGAAGGCAAAGCCGTTAAAAGATTTTCTAAGCGTACATTTTAGTGTTAAGCAACAGCGGCGGATCGAACCAAATATCTGAGGCAACCTAGTCAACAACTTACCATATACCAAACACACACGCCTTAAAACTTTTTAACTTCACGCAGGCTTTCTATTATGCACCAGGGGTATTATCGCGCCTTAATGAAGTGGATAAAACTCATGCTTTAAAGCCAAATATAATTTGAGGTGAACGCATAGACTATAACTGAAAACAAAAAAATAACACGTAAAACATACTTTGGTTGGTAAAAAGTGAACTGATCTTATAACACAAGCGTTCTATGGGTAAAAAACTCAAATTTTCGAAGGTCCTCTCATTTCAGTTTAAATTCTTGGTTATTGTTCCGACTTTCGATACGAAAGTAACGGAATATTTGTGCTCGGGTTGGGTTTTTTCTTCAGACAAATTTCGATTTTTAACTAGCCATTTTTGACTGATTTTTTACATCATTCGAAAGGTATTGTTGTCATGAGCTCAAACTTGAAAAGTTATTTCACCTGTGATCATTTTTCGTTAAGTTATGGGGGTTTAAAGATTGCCATTTTGGGACAATTAACTAGCGATATAATTCAAGCTATTTACGGTTAACGGAAGCTTAATTGCCAAAATTGATTTGTTACAAGGAGCGAAATCTATCCTTTTGCCTTTTGTACTTTATATGGCGTGTGGGGGGATGATTTTCATTAAAAATTTTTTAAAAAAAACGATTTTCATTTTGTTTTATTACGTTTAATTTTTTAATGTTATTACTGCTCCATAAACCTTAAAAGGCATTCCGAACATTCAGGGATTCGCCCTGATACGAGCAGTCTTGTTCTGTTTTACATATCATTTGCATTATGTCATTCCGTTTCGATATGATTGGATTACACAAGTCGCAAATAATTTGACAGGCCGAAGTACTAGATTGCACAAACTGAGTTTTAAGTTTCCAATTCAGCAACTAAACGCTAGCAACTTACATGCAAAGCCACAATATAAAATACTTTTTAGAGCTGAACAACTTTAGGACCAATTTGAATTTTTTGCTCTCCGGAAAAACTCAGAAGCTTTTCCGATCTATGATCACGTAGATAACCATTACTATCACCTTTCAACTTGCACAACTGATCGTATTGCAGCTGATCAATTGTGGCCTTGTCTCCTTCTGGTAAATCATGTAGATTCATTGTGGTGTCCAACTTCCGCATATCCAAATCAGATTCTTCGCCTCCCAACAAAAGCTAAAATGATGTGAATTTTCGCCTGAGAAAAATAAGTTTTCCCATTGCAATCATAACTTCCACATGGGATCTCTATATGTGTTTTGTTATGGTCAAATTTAATGAAGCAATCACAAAATGAGCCTTTAAAAAATATGCCCTCGCATGATTTTGAAAACTTTTTATGTCAGCAAAACTTAAACAAAATACCAAATGGAACTAAAATTTGAGTTGAGCTAAAACATGCGATATATTAATGAACTTCCAATTGATAAGATAACTTTTTCATGGCTCACCCTTTTCCACCATAGAGGCTTTAATTTTTCCAGATAAATAATTAGCAGTCGTTTTTTCGGTTCGAAATTCCAGTAACTACTCGAACAGTTAACATTGTCAAATAATTCTCCAGCCACATACTCTTCATTTTCTTCACTGGAAGTTTCAGTACACTTACATATTTTCACATTCAAAGACTTCGCTAAAATTTCAACTTTCAATTGTTTCCGATTTGAAATACAATCAGGAAGTTTAAGCTTCACTTCTACATCCTCTTGCGACTGTGACCATTTGTATAATTTAGTTTCGGAGCCATTGAAGGTGTCGCTATCTTGAAGAGGGATGATTCCCGGTGCTTCAGACTCTGCGCTGATGTTCAAATTTTCTGTTCCGATATGTGTTGTCGCCGAATTTTCTTGTTGTTTCCCTTCATCACCAGAAATCTGAACTAATTCAATTTGTCTATTGGAAACTTCACTGGAGAGTTTTGAATGTACACTTGGTTCGCTCTCTAGACTGTAGTTTGTATTTGTTGCTGCTTTGATTTGCTGTCTGTGTTCTGATTCTACTTCGTTTTCAGTAGTACAAACTTCTTCCGATTGAAGTTCACATTCTTTGGTAGCTAAAATATATCCAAAAAAATAATGCAATGTAGTTGTTAACGGTGTTATTTTCGAAGTTTTTCGACACCGGCGAACTTTATCCGGATCAGCAACCCAAGCCGCTATTTTGCATCACCCAAAGTATAGATAATCCCTTACCTTGAAAATCAGGACAAAAAGCATTTCAATTGCTCGTGCTTCAAAAATACATGAGCCAAATAGGACTTGAAGCCGGTTTTAAAAAGGGCGGATACATGGTTCTCTAATTATGAAATAACAAAACAAATCTATTATACATTACCAAAATAACAAAATCAGGGACGAATCTAGGACTAGGATTTTTGTGAGTGGGGTCGAATTTGTGATAAACTTATAAAACACAATGCTGGGGGAAATGAACCCTGAAATGGAGAAAGCTTTACAGGCGATCAATGCAAGCAAATGTCTTGACGCATAACCAAAGCAGGCAATTTCAGATGTTATAGAAAAACGGGTGATGAAAGAGGAAAGTATCCAAAACTTGAATCTGAGATGAGTCGAATTCACATCAAGGTCAATCAACTGAAACGTTATTAGACCACAGATTTACTGAATTTCCGAAACCTTCCACTGGGCCAACCTGGATCATACTTCTATGATACACCAGCGTTCATTAACAAACTTCTCAAAGTACGAGTTGAAGCGCATCTTTTGAAAGCGCGTAATCTACTCGGTCATAGTACTTTCGCAAACCCCCAGGAGTAGTAGTGAAATTCGTATACAACGAACAAAAATACCGGATCTGGACCAGGACAACTATAGATAATTATTTATTACCGAAATTTCTTAAAAGGAAATCTTAAAAGGAAATCGACGAACTCAAAGCTATTGCTAAGAAAACAGGGGCACGAATGCAGAATGACATTGCACATGTGAAAAAGAGATTGAGGAACGAACATTTCCTAAACAATCCAAAGTGGGCACTCTAATGCCATCCTTACTGCACACGCAATTTGCCCTCAACGGAACCCCATTAACGAATCTACTATCCCTGAAGCGGTTCATAAGTAGCTCCATTTTGTTTGAAGATGACTCTTTGCTGAGTGAATTGAGGGCACGAAAGAGTATCCTTAAGATATCAAGGATTAACCATGGCGCTAATAGAAGAAAAACCTAACGCCAAACAGCTATACAGCACATATCCTGAAGGGAGTACTTTTTGCGTCAAAGAAGCCAAAAAGCTATCAACAATGAAGCTGTTGACTGAAAAAAAAAGATGTACCTCTAACCTGTGATGCTATCTTAAACCATTTAAACATTAGGTCGTATAATAACGATCACAACATAACGATCAACTGGATGCTTTTATTAAATACCCCGAGTCACCGTTATATCATATGTCTAACCAAAACTTGCCTTTCAACTGATGATATATACAACTGCTTCAAAGTGTCTGGTTATAGCAACATAATTAATTAAACAAGAAACTCTAGAGGTTGAGTGTTATGGTTCATTGCACAGATGAAGTGAAAATTATAGATAAGCTAACATCCGAGATAGATGAGTTTATCAATGTTTTGTTGAAATAACAAGAAACAACTTTTCTTCTTGTCGTGGTATAGTCCGAAAAGATCCGTAAGTTCATTTTCCTGGAGAACCTAGAGAAGGAATGAATTGAATATTCTAACAGCAAAATCATATCTTATGATAGTGTGTGGTGATTTCAACATTGACTTGATGAAAAATAACAAACATTCGGCAAAACATCTGGTTATCAATGAAACTAGTGGTTTCGATCAGCTTATTAGAGAGCCTAATAGATTTGGAAGTCAAAGTGATACCTTACTCGGTCACAATTTTGAAAGAAACGCGAATGTAGAAAACATCTGAGTAAAATTTGATCGAACATGCTCAGGTCATTATCCAATATTGCTCACATTTTCGATAATGGAAAGAAGCACCAAATCAACAAGTTTTAATTTTAGTTATATATCCTTTGTAAAATCAACCATACGAACTAATAAATTTCAATTCCTTTCATCAGACGAGCTCAAAAAAAATTGAATTCGAACTCAAATTTGTATCAGATTCAGTCGAAGTCTTTCAAAAGTTAACTAGAAAAACTTGCACCACTTGTCACACCAAGTGACTGATCTTTGGCAATAAAGCCTAAAAATCGTTGGTTTTCAAATTATATCAAAAATCTCATAACAAAAAGGAATCGAGCATATGGTGGCGAGACCGAAATAACCAAACACCGAGAAATTGATTTGAAAGCAGTGGGGGTATAATTGTTGTGATAAACTTATTAAATAGCACTAGCTGCTATTTGATAAGTTCATTTCAGAGCGCACTGTTCGGCGAATCGGAGACTTACGTGGATACCCCAATGCTAAGGGATTTTAGAGAACCGATTGATGGTACACAGCATTTGAACCGGAAGAACAAAAGATATATTCACTTCATTTACGTGACGTTGTTGGTTATTAACTCTATCATTATCTTTATTGTCGATACTTCTTCTGGATTTATTTTAAAGATCTAAAGTAGAGACAACTGATTTGATTGTCATGGTGCACGGCGATAGTGGACGTGGGCGGTTACCGTCTACCAAGGACTATTATCCTGCGATTGACGAGCTGCTTGATTGTAATCCTGAAGAATTGAATAAGTTTCTCGCCACTGTCAATAAAAGCAATCTCACTTGTTTATTACGCGAAGCCTTGTCCAGGGTTAAGTCCACTACTTTAATTGTCGATTCGATATCTGCGGTAGAAAAATCTATCAAGTCTGTGCCAGTCACCCTTGCTGTCCAAACCGTCATCTCCCACCCCTCTACCTCTCCACAGTCTGAAACCCTCCATAAAATAGATGAAATCAGAATTCGAGGCATACCTGAGAGCTCATCTCAAACCACAGCGAAACGATTCGAAGATGATTCGAAACTAGTCACCGATGTGCTGAAATTTATTGAAAAGGATGCTTCAGGTTGTAATCAAGACGTTTAGGGGCGGGCAAAGTGAAACCCAATTCAGGAAAGTCCCGAAGTCTCATTGTAAAATTGAATTCAGCGTGGTCTGCTCGCAAGTTATTGAGCAAAGCCTACAAGCTAAAGACTATTCATCTGCCGTATACCTTAGTAAGTCCCTCACAAAAACTGGCCAAGAACTTGAAAGAACCTTTCCGAAAAAAAAAACGATTTGAACTTTGCGAATCTGGGCATGACAAAAGTCTCATTAAAATTAGAGATTTAAAACTTTATTTGGATGGCCAAGAGGTTCCAACAAATTCCAATGAAGACTGACTATATTCTGAATTATTTGTAGTGTTCTTAAAATGCCAAAGTTTGGTTTCATTAAATAGACGACTACAAGTTGTTAACTTTTTAAATTCGTGGAACTGTGGTATTTTCTGTGCCTCCGAAACGTGGCTGAATGACTCTACCGAGTCTAACCATGTTTTTCCTTTCTCTGATTATTTCGTTATTGCTCGATCTGATAGATCAAATGACGAACACGGGGGTGCTCTTATAGCCATGAAATCTACCTTAAATTCACATTTTGATATCATACCGGTTCATTGCAATTCTAATGTTGGATGCGCTGCTATGCTTTCGAGTTCTTCATATGTTTTATGCATTGCTACAGTATATAACCCTCCTGCATCTTCTAGGTTCAGGCTACCCTGTTCAGAAGTTCAATATTTCCTATCCTTAGTATATTCTGCTTACCGGACGGAATGTTCAAAACTTGGTTGTTTAAATAATTATTTCTTACTTGGCGGTGAATTTAACCTACCGGATATTGATTGCCGTACTAGCTTTAGTTCTTCCAGCTATGACATGAATTTGATTTCAATCTTCCAGGATTACAATCCGCAGCAATTGATTCATGAACCAACTCATAAGAGTGGGAATATACTTGACATTCTGCTAACTGACGACCGTTTTCTAGAAAATGAACCTGTTGTCTTTGATTGTGCACCTTCTGATCACCGTGCCGTTGGGGATACATTTTCAATGCATACAAACGCTGAGTTATCTCCACCATCTTATTCCAGAAGTTCTTTTAATTTCGTTACTTTTAATAGTTTCCTAGATGCGTGCTACGATGCATTAAGTTATCCTCACTCACTTGAAATTTTCTCAACTCTGTTTATACCTACAATATCAGGTGAAGTGGCAGCATCTGCACAGCTGAAACGGAAAAAACGACAACAACTACCTTTTTACTACAGTTCATCTACCGTTCACCTTATGAATAAACTAACTTCAAAGACACGACAATTCCCGGCTTGCGATCATAGTTCTCTGGCACTTGAGCTAGACCGAAACTTAGAACTAGATAAATTATGTTATCTCAACTCATTTGCAAATTTGAATGTTAACAACTGTTTCAAAATTCTCAAGAGCATTTCCAACAAGTTTACATTTCCTGGCACCTTACATTGGGGGTCATTCAAAGCTCGCACCATTTTAGAAAAATCGAATTTATTTTATCGCTTTTTCGCTTCAGTCTTCAAACCCTCCTGTTCGGTCGATGTGTTACAGCTCTATACTTGTTCGTCAATTTCGTTAAATTCCATTGATATCTCTTTCGATAAAATTCTCAACTTCTTACGCTCTGCTGATGATTCATCCTCAGTTTGCTGTGATAATTTACCTCCTGCATTTATTGGTTACTGCTCTAATCAACTGTGTCCCTTGGTTATTGCACTTTACGACGAAATTTTGAAGCACAAAGTCTGGCCTGATGCTTGGAAAAGTGCGTATGTTTCGCCTCTTCATAAGAAGAAAGTTACAGTGATGTTACCAATTATCGGCCAATCAGCTTATTACCGAAATTATCACTAGGTCTAGAACGAGTTTTATTCGATCATGTTTATTTGAAAATCCGGTACAAAGTTTCGTCATCACAAAATGGGTTCAAGTCTCGACGTTCAACTGTAACTCAACTTTTGAGTTTTTGTGATAAAATTTTTGAAGGTCAAGAGCAGGGTCTTTTTACTACCGTGTTTTATGCTGACATTAAGAAAGCTTTCGTTTCAGTGCGACATGACAGGCTGCTTTATAAACTTGCGTCATATGGCCTTGATCATGATTTCCTAGAACTTCTACATAGTTATTTATCTAATCGCTACCAGCGTGTGCGCATAGATGGCATGCTATCTGAAACTGTCTCAGTGACAAGTGGGGTGCCCCAAGGTAGCATTTTAAGGCCTTTATTATTCTTATTGTTTGTAAACGATCTTCCCTCAACCCTTAGCACCTCTTCTTTTCTCTTTATCTCAAATGCTGCAGCGTAAGTTTTACTTCCTTACAGACTGACTTGTCCGCTCTACAGCGGTGGTGCATTGAAAAATTTCTTGATTTACATCCAGAGAAGTGCAAAATACTCTCATTTTTTCACTGTTCCATAACGACTCTCTATATCGGTAATACTTTGCTTGATAGCATTCAAAGTTTTAAAGACCCTGGTGTTATTTTTACTTCGAATTTAAGTTGATCCCTCCACGTTACTGAAAAAATTTCGAAGTGCTATAAGGTCTTCTTTATGCTGAAAAGAAATGTTCCGACGAGTGCATCTAGATCACTCAAAATTAATTTATACATAACTTGTATTCTCTCCATTTTATCTTATGGATCTCCAATTTGGTCCCCAAACAAAACAAATCTTAAGAAGTTGGAGTCTTTAAATAAGCGTTGCATTAAGTGGATTGGCATGACTGGTGATTATAATTCTACACTCTGGAACTTGAATATTTACCCTATCTCCTATAAGTTAGAGACAAGTGATTTACTCCATTTCCATCGACTTTTCCACGGGAAATATGACCTGAATATTTTCGATTACGTTACCCTTTCAGAATCTTGTTTGTCGTTGCGGAGCTCAAATACTGCATGTTTATTTTGAAAAATCGAAGATATTTGAAGACGAGAGATTTTTATTTTGATCGAGTCACCAACACATAATATGTCTAACCAAAACTTGCCTTTCAACTGATGATATTTACAACTGCTTTAAAGTGTCTGGTTATAGCAACATAAATAATTAAACAAGAAACTCTAGAGGTGGAGTGTTATGGTTCATTGCACAGATGAAGTGAAAATTATAGATAAGCAAACATCCGAGATAGATGAGTGCATCATTGTTTTATTGAAATAACAAGAAACAACTTTTCTTCTTATCGTGGTGCATAGTTCGAAAAGATCCGATAAGTTGGTCCCTCCACGTTGTTGAAAAAATTTCGAAGTGCTATAAGGTCTTCTTTATGCTGAAAAGAAATGTTCCGATGAGTGCATCTAGATCACTCAAAATTAATTTATACAAAATTTGTATTCTCTCCATTTTATCTTATGCATCTCCAATTTGGTCCCCAAACAAAACTGATCTTCAGAAGTTGGAGTCTTTAAATAAGCGTTGCATTAAGTGGATTGGCATGACTGGTGATTATAATTCTACACTCTGGAACTTGAGTATTTACCCTATCTCCTATAGAGATAAGTCATTTACTCCTTTTCCATCGACTTTTCCACGGGAAATATGACCTGAATATTTTCGATTACGTTACCCTTTCAGAATCTTGTTCGTCGTTGCGGAGCTCAAATTACTGCATGTTTGTTTTGAAAAATCGAAGATATTTGAAGACGAGAAATTTTTATTTTGATCAAGTTGTAAGGCTGGTAAATCACCTGAGAATTGATGCTCGTGACTCATTTTGTGAATGGAAGAGGAAAATTCATCTTTTCTACAAGAGCAAGCTTCAAACTTACAATGAAAAAGTGAGCTGTACGTGGTCGGCAAAATGTATTTGCCTGTATTGTCGTTCTTAATAACTATTTTAAAAATATAAACTATTTCGATTATTGCTGTTAAGTTTTGTAAATTACCCAAGCGGTAAATTAAGTCCTCTCTCTCTCTCTCTCTCTCTCTCTCTCTCTCTAATTTCAAAAATGAGACATTATGTCCCCAAGCATTTACTTTTGACTTATTATGTCTCAAACGTTGAATCCATAATCCCATATGAAATTCTTGTGTATATTGATTCGAATTATAGCTCCTTGGTACCTTCGTTAATGTTGTAAAAGAAAATCGTGAAATATATTTTCTCTAAGCGAATCTTCGTAAGTATTAGGCCTGATTTTCAAAACGCGAATATTTTGACCGTTCATGAACTAAATATTTATGAAGTGCTCAAGTGTGTTTTATAATCAATTTCGGGTCTTCACAGCGAAAGCTTTCTAAATAACCTTTTTTATTACGAGGATTCAACATACAAAACGAGAAGAGCTACCAAAAGCTTAATCAAAACTCCCACTTCTAAGAATAAACCTAAACTCGCATCTTTGAGCTATCGTAGCGCAAAGCTTTATTTGATAATACGGTTTTCCGTCTAAATATACATGCATTTTCTCATTCTGAAATCCAAACTATAGCTCATTCAATAAAAAATCTTCATATTTCAATTAATGAAGACCTGACTGGACTAATTTTTCAGTAGGTCAAAAAAGGCTCTATCAAATGCGTATTGTTTTAATGAAAATAAGTAGAGTTGATACCCTGTCCCTATACCACCTAATGGACGCTCTACGAATTCGAGATTTTTGATGTAATCCCCGGAACTTTAGTACGACGGACTATTCTCAAAATTAGTACGACGGACTATTCTCAAATTCTCGAGAAAAAAGAGCATCCATCAAGCCTAAAAACAAATTGATGCTAATTCAATAATAAAACAAAACTTTTCTCAGAACAAAAGGGAGTCTCTGGAGTGGGAACATGCGCCCAGATTAGGAATTTTTCTTGAAATCCGCTAAGATTTTTTAAGTTTCTAACCCAGGCTGAAATTGATAAATTCGGTAAAATATTTCAAAAAACGAAATTTGTTAATATTTCAAATAAAACTTCATCCCCCAGGTTGCTAATTTAAGATTAAGACAGCAAAGTGTGAGATCCTGATGGATTCGTTAGCTGTCCTCTCTATTGCAAAATGTATAAACTTTGTTCAAACTTAGCCGATGTTAATCTATACCAAAGAAATAATTTCTTCTTGTTCTACTACTTCAAACACATAGGCCAATAGAACCCACAGTAATAAACGTGCCAATATACTGAGGAAAGTCGATAAAAATGATTTTTTTTCTGGACATTTTGTCAAAAAAATAAATCATTTCACCTGAATGCTCTTTCAATTTCAAAAACCTTTAAGATTTTCAGCTTTTCGACTGAACTAATCCACTTGAGAACACTGGATCATTATGTAAATTTTCTATTCTCCTGCGTTTCCGTACTAACACCCAACCACAGCCAATATATCATAAAAATACGAGTTATGATCCAGTTTTGAATCTCAAACAGGGGCGGATTTAGAGGGGGGGGGGGCGGACGCCCCTCCCCCCTCGGGGATTCGACCCCCTGCCGACCCAAAGGGTCCCCCCTTTGGTAATTTTTAAGAAATAGATTTTTGGCCGATCGACCCTAAAACTTTTCTAGAGGCGCCCTTGGCGCCAATATATACTAATTTTGAGTGGGGAGCGCGCGCCGAAAAAAAAATGCGATTTTTTTATCAAAATTTTCCAAAAAGTGCTGAAAAACGCCTTTTTTGGCCTGTTTTTCAAAAATTTTGCCTGCGGCGCAGAAATTGCGCTCAAAACAGGCACTTTTTAGTGCTTTAGGAGAGCTCGGAAAATCAATTTGGTCGACCTAAAAAAAATAAAAGGTCGACAAAATTTTCGCAATTTTTTTGAAAATCCGCCCCCCCCCCCCTCGAGAAAATCCTAGATCCGCCCCTGATCTCGAACTTGATCAACTTTTTTTTACGCCATTCGCTTTTTTTGTCATTGAAGAGCGTAACTTGCCATCGATTTGGTAAAATTATAAGAGCTGTTTGGTCGAACTGGATGTCGCTAAAAAACAAAGAAAAACATTAAGAATGTAGAAGAACACCCCCTGCTTCTTCTCCGTGTTTTGGAGCCCCCATAAATCAACACCTGGATCATCTTATGGCCTTCTGAGGCGCTTACTTATGTTGTATCTGCAAAAAAAATGCGGTTTTCCAGATTTTCTTTAACACAGGCGGAGTTGCATTTCGCAAACAGGTACAATTTTTCGTTTTTAGCTGTCCCGATTTCAAACTTACTTGAATCGAATTCGATCTGGTCAAACATTCTGAAGCTTCTGAGCACCAGTTTTTCAGCAACTCCCTTCTTGAAGCCCAACCCTCCTTTCGACGGGTCATCGCTTATCACGTAAAAATCAGTTCTGGTTTTGAGAAACTCAAAGACTATTTCAAGAAACTTGTCGATGGATGGTCCGGACTTTTGAAGAACGAAGCCAAGCGCGTTTTCAACATCGGCCAGCATATTAGCTAGTAGGTAAATATATGATAAATAAGCAATTGATATCTGAAAGCAACAAAAATATCGTTTATGTTGCGTTTCATAAAACATAGCTAACATAAAATGCAATAGCGCTGCCAATGAACAAGAAAACATTAATTTAAAAAAAACATTTTTTTTCAATATTCAAACTTTGAAGAAATAAAAGCATCACTTTTAAAAGGCCTTTTAATTTTTAATGATTCACTTTTTTCATGAAACAAACACAATTAAAGAAAACTGGTTTAAAAGCAGTGTTTTGTACACCTTATACAGTATATGACATTATATGAAAACCCTTACACGATCATATGATGCTCGTTAATCGCAAGCCTAATGATTATAAAAAGGTCAGATTTAAACCGCAAATTGAAAAAAAAAACACCAATAATTGGCTATTTTTTCGTGAGTCTGGGGTTTTTTCATCGAGTACTGCGAATTCGAAAAAACTGTATCACGTTGAAACTATTTGGACTTCAAATTCAGTTTATGATTGGCACGTTTTTCGAAAAACTATCTCATTAAAAGAAATCTGGATCAATAGGTAATTTTATATTCCGCTGGGAATTTAAGAAATTAAAGTCCATTTTAGAAACTAGATGTCATTCTCGTTTTTCGGGACTTTGAAAAAACAAAGATCATTAAGACCTATATCAGTAAAAATCGAGCAGCAAAAACAATCTAAAAACCTTGAGCGATTGCAGTTAATGATTTAAGATTTTAACCTCAACATATTGATTTCAGACGATTATGCGGTTTCATACTAAAGCCATAATATTAGATTATGATTTAAACGATAGGCAGATTACACGACTACTTTTTCTTACACAGAAGTGAAGCTATGCTTCGCACAGGTGGCTATTGTCATGGGGAAAGGTCCCAACAAGCGAAACACTCATGGGCGAAGCACCGAAAACAAAACAGTCGAAAGTAATTTAAATGAATCAATTAATCAAAGGAATTAAATTAATCAATATTTTGCTTCTTTGATAACGAAAACTTTGAGAGACAAAATTTGTTCTAATTAACCGACGGTCAGTGACAATTTGAAAATTTTGCGTATTTCTGCCGTTTTTATATTTGGCCAATAATATTACTCAGTCACTGGAAAAATTAACTTCCTTGGAGATTTTCAATGTTTCTTTTCAAATTTTGGAATAATGAAATCTGATGGCCTGATTTTTATTCAGTCCTTTGCCTCTGAGGGATTCCAGTCTTTCCAACCCACGCGTGAAAAGGACAAAAATTATCTGTAAAAATTAAATAAGAAACGAAAAGGTAAAAATAAGCCTTGAAAATTAAAACTTTTGAAAGTTAAAACAGTGGAACTTTCGAACCAACAACCAGAAGAATGGGAGTTGCACGTCCTTTTATCTGCGCCACGGGCCCTTGAAAATTTGCTAACACTAGCCATCAATTAAGCAGTTACATATGCTAATATATTGCCAATGCTATGCAGCAAAAATTGCACCAAATAGAAATAGACATATAATATAAATTAGTAATATAAAACATAGTCAACTGACAGCTGGAAAAGAGTAATGAACGCAAGAAAACTGAAAAAAAACACAGATTTTTTTTTGCAAACGTCTTCAAAAAAAACAGATAGCTTTAGAGCTCTTAAAATTTGAGATGGACTCTTTATGATTCTAGGGCTCTTTAAGAACAATTTATGATGGACTCTTTTTTGTTATAATTAACCCAATTTGAGAAAACTGGATCAATAGGTGAAACTTTTATTTCGCTTGGAAATCTGATAATTAATTTCAATTTTCCAAACTAAAAGTCGATCACGTTTTTGTGACCTTTACACTGTTGCTGTTCGATAGTGGAGTTTGCCTTCTGTTTAAAAATGGAAATGCGCTAAAATTTAAAAGAAATCACAAGTCAAACCGCGAAAAATCAAAATTGAGCGTAAAAAATTTCATCCTCACCAGCAATCTAATTCCAAGTCTCTTCAGCGCCAAAATTGAGACAGAAAAAAAGTTTGCAAAATTAAACAGTCGACTACCAGTAGGGAAAGAGTAATGAACGCAAGTAAACAGAAAAAAAAACAGTTGAAAAGACTTTGTTGAAAAAATCTCAACTTTCAAATTCAAAGAAAAAAATAGACGCCCTTTGAATTTCTAGAACAAATAATGATTGGCGCTTTTCTGATAACATTAACCCAACTTGAGAAAACTGGATCAATAGGTAAAAATTTTATTCCGCTGGAATTCTTAAACAAAATTCCTTTTTTGAAACTGGAAATCGTTCACGTTTTTTTTGCGCCATTTCCACGTTTGTATTTGGAGAGTGCTATTTACGTCACTTTCAGCAGATTAATTTCAATTGAACTCAAAAATTGTATCAGTATTTTAACCTTTCTAATCTTTCTCCTGAAAAAAAAAAAAATCAGCTCATTACTCTTAAAAAAAACAATATCCTCTGTCGAAACTTAATCCATTGATGTTTTTTGCGACATTGAACTTTTGCGCCAAAAGGAAAGTTTTGCCCTCCTTTCAGTTAAAAAAAACTTGTATTGAAATTTGAAAAAATACCTCAAACAACAAAAAAAATCAAGCGTGATCAAATTTGAAGACTTTTCTGCAGAAGATAATTGAGATTATCAATAGAAAAAGCTAGTAGTGCTGATTAAATTACGGACACAAAAATAGGCTCAAAAAGATAAGCAAAAGATAGCATCAAAACAATTTCCGAAATAGTTTTTTTCTTCAGTTTTGTACTGCGGTTAAGTTGGTCTGACCTGGATACTTTTCCAGTTTATCTTGGACTATAATTTCGCTTGCTTTCTCGGCGTCTTGTCGGCTCTTCGCGATACGATTCATGATCCCCTCCTCGACGTCTCGGTTCGTCTCTAAACGACTCGTTATCACCTCGTCTTCTCGGTTCCTCGCGATAACCCTGATTGTCGTCACGCCTTTTGGGCTCATTTCGGTATTCATCTCTTCTCTTTGGGTCGTCTCGATACTCTCTCCGCGGCTGCTCATCTCGATATTCCTGTTTTCTGGGCGGTTCATCTCGATACTCCTGTTTTCTAGGAGGTTCATCTCGATACTCCTGTTTTCTAGGAGGTTCATCTCGATACTCCTGTTTTCTAGGAGGTTCCCGATATTCTTGCTTCTTCGGGGGCGCGTCTTTGTAATCTCGCGCCCCACCTCTGTCGCCGCTCCTACTCCTGCAGCATTTCAACATGCAGCTGAGTACATTTATCGGTGAGTCAGGGTAATGAGCAAAACTACATTTAGTAATGAGGGCTTTTAAATCATAATCAAACATGCCATTAACGGAGGGGGCATGCATAAGATTTTCGCAAGGCAGGCACTTTTTCATAAATTTTTGCTTTTTTCAACAATCCATCTCTCCCTCCCTCCCTCCTCCCCCACTCCTTCCCTGAAAAAAAAAAGAATTTACTGGCTCCAAATGTGTCAAAAATTTCACAGCTAGTCAGCCCAAAATTGATGTAGTAACATTTGCATGGCCAGTAGGTCAAACTCCGAAGCCGCTCCTATATCCACGCCTCGGTCATAACCTTCGATGTTTACTTTTTACACACAAAAGTGTCGATACCCTTCATAAGTGCTTCAACCATACGTTTTTTTTTTCAAAGCGCAAAATACGTAATAATAACTCTATGCCTACTACTAATTTATTATACCTACTACTACACAATGTGAAAGGATAAACACACATACCGGCTTCTGTATCCATATCCTCTGCTGTATTCTTTCAATTCACTTGCTGATCCTCCGCCATTCCGTGGATACTTCCCTCCTCCGCCTCCCCTCCCACCACTTCTACTCCTCGATCTACTCGGCTCCCTGTACCTCCGACTTCCCTTTCCTCCGCTGCCTCCTTCGTTCCGACTGCGTGACCTTGATCTGGTGCTGCCGCGTCTGGAGCGAGACCGGGACCTGGATCCCTTGTCGTAGCTAAAATGCTCACTAAATATAAGGTCGAAACGTGGTTAGCAAATTGCAGTACCAGTCATCAATTAGAAGACATCTTTCCGCCTTACTTTCGCTACTGAAAAAGAACCTTAATGGAATTTTTGAGGAGATAATGCCCTTACTATTGCTTGAGAGCGCCTAAATGAGGCCGAAAAATAACAACTGGATTTGTTTGAATGCCAGAAAACTTTTTTCTCACCCCTCCAACTGCAATTTTTACAAGTGATTTTCTGTTCACGTTATCCGATTGTTACAAAAACAAGCATGCGGACTCTTTATAGCCAGGACAATTATATTTTGTGGTCATACTTTAATTTAAGAAACCTCTCGTTACACCATAAAATTAATGCTTATTTGAGGTGGTGGGCGGTTAGAAAGAACAGCCAACAAAAATATGTAAAAAAATCCTGATCTCAAAATATCAAAATGAGGCCATCATCGGTTCAATTTCACCTTAGCGAAAAAAATGTGGGCCAGCGACCTGTCTATATTTATTTTAAGATCTGAAAACAGCATTCACAAAAACAAAAACAGGTAGCCAACATAGTTGGAAAAGAGTCAATGAACGCAAAAAAAAAAAGAATAATTGACTTAATTGTCGCTAAAACTTCATCACGACAAAAAACATCACCTATATAAGATACTTAACTACGTTCGACCACTATTAATAAATCAAATTACGTTACACAGAGGCGAAGCAGAGCTTAGCACCAGTGCGATAGAGAATTGAATGATTCTCTCTCGCTACTTGCAGATGAACCGAGAATTCGAAAAACACAAACACAGACTATAGGAAAAGAGTCAATGAACGCAAGAAAACAGAGAAAAACTGGCCTACTAGTAAAACAGGTTGTAAAACACTGGATTGAAGGTAAAAATTTTTTTCCGCTTAAAAATTAAAAATTGAATTCCACTTTCGGAAAGGATGTCGCACGAGATTTGTGCCATTTCACCGTTCGAATTTGGAGAGTGCAATTTATCCAAGTTTCAGCAAATTAAATTGCACTTAAAAAAGTGCATATATACCTAAGTTCATTCTTAAATGCATTAATCTGTATGAATGCACATATATAGCTCATAGAGCATTTTCAGAATGCTTCCTGAAAAAAACAATCGCCAAAATCTATTACGTTCATCGATTCTTAAAAAATTATTCAAATTGTTTTAAAAAAATCAGAAACCCGTATATCTGAATTAACTGCGCCTTTAGAAATTTCACGAAGAGAATCCAAGTAAAGCACCGCACTACTTGCAATAAAACCCACACATAGCATGTCGAACTAACCGACAAAAAAAAGATAAAAACCGTAAAAAATATCCAAAGTTTTGTCTTAAATAAAAATTCCTTTCATGAAAATAAGCTAAGAAGAAAGACAATTGAATGTTAAATAAGCATCGAAACAAAAGTTCTAAAGCGGCAACAAAACCGATAATTCTATTAGGAATACTTTAAAACCTCTTACTATAAGGTCGAAACATAGGTAAACAAAATCCAGCACCACTCATCAATTAGAAGACAATTTAAGTTTTGATGGGATACTTTTGATGGGGGGCTTTTTGCGCTACACCTTTGCGCCCCACTTTCGATACTGAAAACAAACCTTATTGGAATTTTTGAGATACGCTCTTACTCTATAAACCTCAAAAGTCTCCCATCAAAACGCTTAAATAAGGCTTTTTGCTTCTCTAACGACTCAAAAAGAAGCCTCTAACAAATGTATTAATAAGCCGAAAGAGAAAAAAAATATTTAAAAAAAATTGATACCCTGAAGTCGAAATTGGTAAACTTAGGGTTTTTGAGGAGATAATGCCCTTACTATTGCTTGAGAGCGCCTAAATGAGGCCGAAAAATAACAATTAGATTTGTTTGAATGCCAGAAAACTTTTTTCTCACCCCTCCAACTGCAATTTTTACAAGTGATTTTCTGTTCACGTTATCCGATTGTTACAAAAACAAGCATGCGGACTCTTTATAGCCAGGACAATTATATTTTGTGGTCATACTTTCATTTAAGAAACCTCTCGTTACACCATAAAATTAATGTTTATTTGAGGTGGTGGGCGGTTACAACGAACAGCCAACAAAAATATGTTAAAAAATCCTGATCTCAAAATATCAAGATGAGGCAATCATCGGTTCAATTTCACCTTAGCGAAAAAATTGTGGGCCAGCGACCTGTCTATATTTATTTTAAGATCTGAAAACAGCATTCACAAAAACAAAAACAGGTAGCCAACAGAGTTGGAAAAGAGTCAATGAACGTAAAAAAAAACAATAATTGACTTAATTTTCGCTAAAACTTCATCACGACAAAAAACATCACCTATATAAGATACTTAACTACGTTCGACCACTATTAATAAATCAAATTACGTTACACAGAGGCGAAGCAGAGCTTAGCACCAGTGCGATAGAGAATTGAATGATTCTCTCTCGCTACTTGCAGATGAAAGGAGAATTCAAAAAACACAAACACAGACTATAGGAAAAGAGTCAATGAACGCAAGAAAACAGAGAAAAACTTGCCTACTTTTGAAAAGTGAAACAGGTTGTAAAACACTGGATTGAAGGTAAAAATTTTATTCCGCATAAAATTAAAAATAGAATTCCACTTTCGGAACGATTGTCGCACGAGATTTGTGCCATTTCACCGTTCGAATTTGGAGAGTGCAATTTATCCAAGTTTCAGCAAATTAAATTGCACTTAAAAAAGTGCATATATACCTAAGTTCATTCTTAAATGCATTAATCTGTATGAATGCACATATATAGCTCCTAGAGCATTATCAGAATGCTTCCTGAAAAAAAAACAATCGCCAAAATCTATTACGTTCATCGATTCTTAAAAAATTTATTCGAATTGTTTAAAAAAATCAGAAACCCGTATATGTGAATTAACTGCGCCTTTAAAAATTTCACGAAGAGAAGCCAAGTGAAGCACCGCACTACTTGCAATAAAAACTACACATAGCATGTCGAACTAACCGACAAAAAAAAGATAAAAACCGTAAAAAATATCCAAAGTTTTGTCTTAAATAAAAATTCCTTTCATGAAAACAAGCTAAGAAGAAAGACAATTGAATGTTAAATAAGCATCGAAAAAAAAGTTCTAAAGCGGCAACAAAACCGAAAATTCTATTAGGAATACTTTAAAACCTCTTACTATAAGGTCGAAACATAGGTAAACAAAATCCAGCACCACTCATCAATTAGAAGACAATTTAAGTTTTCATGGGATACTTTTGATGGGGGGCTTTTTGCGCCACACCTTTGCGCCCCACTTTCGATACTGAAAACAAACCTTAATGGAATTTTTGAGATATGCTCTTACTCTATAAACCTCAAAAGTCTCCCATCAAAACGCTTAAATAAGGCTTTTTGCTTCTCTAACGACTCAAAAAGAAGCCTCTAACAAATGTATTAATAAGCCGAAAGAGAAAAAAATATATTTAAAAAAATTGATACCCTGAAGTCGAAGTTGGTAAACTTAGGGTTTTTGAGGAGATAATGCCCTTACTATTGCTTGAGAGCGCCTAAATGAGGCCGAAAAATAACAACTGGATTTGTTTGAATGCCAGAAAACTTTTTTCTCACCCCTCCAACTGCAATTTTTACAAGTGATTTTCTGTTCACGTTATCCGATTGTTACAAAAACAAGCATGCGGACTCTTTATAGCTAGGACAATTATATTTTGTGGTCATACTTTAATTTAAGAAACCTCTCGTTACACCATAAAATTAATGCTTATTTGAGGTGGTGGGCGGTTAGAAAGAACAGCCAACAAAAATATGTTAAAAAATCCTGATCTCAAAATATCAAAATGAGGCTATCATCGGTTCAATTTCACCTTAGCGAAAAAATTGTGGGCCAGCGACCTGTGTATATTTATTTTTAGATCTGAAAACAGCATTCTCAAAAACAAAAACAGGTAGCCAACAGAGTTGGAAAAGAGTCAATGAACGCAAAAAAAAACAATAATTGACTTAATTTTCGCTAAAACTTCATCACGACAAAAAACATCACCTATATAAGATACTTAACTACGTTCGACCACTATTAATAAATCAAATTACGTTACACAGAGGCGAAGCAGAGCTTAGCACCAGTGCGATAGAGAATTGAATGATTCTCTCTCGCTACTTGCAGAAGAACCGAGAATTCGAAAAACACAAACTCAGACTAAAGGAAAAGAGTCAATGAACGCAAGAAAACAGAGAAAAACTGGCCTACTTTTGAAAAGTAAAACAGGTTGTAAAACACTGGATTGAAAGTAAAAATTTTATTCCGCTTAAAAAATAAAAATAGAATTCCACTTTCGGAACGATTGTCGCACGAGATTTGTGCCATTTCACCGTTCGAATTTGGAGAGTGCAATTTATCCAAGTTTCAGCAAATTAAATTGCACTTAAAAAAGTGCATATATACCTAAGTTCATTCTTAAATGCATTAATCTGTATGAATGCACATATATAGCTCATAGAGCATTTTCAGAATGCTTCCTGAAAAAAAAACAATCGCCAAAATCTATTACGTTCATCGATTCTTAAAAAATTATTCAAATTGTTTAAAAAAATCAGAAACCCGTATATCTGAATTAACTGCGCCTTTAGAAATTTCACGAAGAGAAGCCAAGTGAAGCACCGCACTACTTGCAATAAAAACCACACATAGCATGTCGAACTAACCGACAAAAAAAAGATAAAAACCGTAAAAAATATCCAAAGTTTTGTCTTAAATAAAAATTCCTTTCATGAAAATAAGCTAAGAAGAAAGACAATCGAATGTTAAATAAGCATCGAAACAAAAGTTCTAAAGCGGCAACAAAACCGAAAATTCTATTAGGAATACTTTAAAACCTCTTACTATAAGGTCGAAACATAGGTAAACAAAATCCAGCACCACTCATCAATTAGAAGACAATTTAAGTTTTCATGGGATACTTTTGATGGGGGGCTTTTTGCGCCACACCTTTGCGCCCCACTTTCGATACTGAAAACAAACCTTAATGGAATTTTTGAGATATGCTCTTACTCTATAAACCTCAAAAGTCTCCCATCAAAACGCTTAAATAAGGCTTTTTGCTTCTCTAACGACTCAAAAAGAAGCCTCTAACAAATGTATTAATAAGCCGAATAATGAGAAAAAAAAATATTTAAAAAAAATTGATACCCTGAAGTCGAAGTTGGTAAACTTACAACCAACAAAACTTCGAATAGAACGGGCATTTAAAATACAGATATGCTGAAAAATTGTTTGCTCTCCATCTGTATTTTCGTTGATGAAATAGAGATAGAGACGACCACAACTTCAGTCATCCTGTGAACAAAGTTATTTATGGGAAAAAGAGTCGAGTACACAATTGCAATACAGCCAATAATTTAGCTAGTAAATTTGGCGAATAAGCATCGAAACACCATCAGTCGTTCGTTTTTCCTTACCTTCGTTTTCTTTTTTCTCTCTCTGGAGTTCGAGAAGGTGACCTTTCTTCTTCTGAAGAACTCGAGCTAAAATCGGAAAGAAGGTTAGAAACCTCAAGTGATTCCAATTTCCGTTTGTTTTTGGTTAAAATTTCATCGTCCCCAAAAAGTGTGCTTTTCCTTATTATAAAAAAGTTAATACCAAACGAAATTAACTTAAGTACTCATCTTTGAAGATCAGACCTTAGTTGTTCGATTCATGCATATGTTAACTGCAACTTACTCAGCTTGGGCCATAGCCATAATTGAAGCCATTTCATACCACATTTCATCAAGTCAACCATTCATTCGAATTCGAGGAAGTGTACATAGCCATCTCGACGAGGCATGTTCCAATTGGGTGGTCCATCACGGGACATACATAGCCATAGCATATCTACACGAGGACCACTACGCTCATAACCAAAAACAATTTGAATGCTTTTAATTATTTATTTCAATGCAGTCACTGAATCACTAACAGCCTTTCAAAATTCGCGCTGTTAAGCAACACTGTATAAGGTTATGAGCGGAACCATAAACCATTAACTGGCTAAAATTCAACTCCTGGTTTGAACACAGAACAGAAGACGCTTGTTTTCAATTCAATACTTACACAAAAGTCAAAGACACTTCTTGAAACAGTATCTCTTTAGCTCCTAACATCCAATTATCAAACTGATTATAACAGTATAACTCACTCGTCTCTGACAGCCCTGGTGACCTTGGGCTTACACTCTCTGGAATAGTGTCCAAATCTGCCACACTGGTAGCACCTGGGCACACCCGGACCGCCTGCTGCTCGGCCTTGGTTGCGAGGCAGGGCAAACGATGTGCGGATACGAGCGCCACATACTAGTCTAGAAACAGATCCAATTCTCTTCATATATTTTTATTGCTTTGAGAAAATCGCATACATCAAGAACAACTCTACGATCATCTATCAACTTCTTCAAAATTACAATTATAGTTAATTTTGTAAGTTAAGTTAGAATTTTCGAAGAAAATTGGTATGAAACAAAGTTTATTGCACATACATCTTCAGGAAAACAAAATGAACGTTCAGTTTGCACATTCGCATGGATTTGTAAGAAAATTGACGAAAATTGGAAACATCATTCTACTTACTTATTGTCCATTTTACGACATGCATCCCATGCGTCATCCTTGTGTTTGAATACCACAAATCCAAAACAGGGACTGGCTCTGGCAACCCATGGCTTCTCCGTCAAGGGTCCATACCTCGAGAACTCGCTTTGAAGTTCCTCTTCGTCCGGGTTGTCAGGAAGATCTGCTAAATGGATTCGGAATCCTTTGGATACTGGATCAAACATGCAGTTCTCATACTGGTATCTCTCAGGAGAAGAAGATACACTTCTATATAAACAAATATGAGTTTTACTTGTATCACTAGCCGTGCTTTGTTCATTTACCGTAACCTAAAATAGTTTGCAAAAATAGAAGGCAAAATTTTTATTCGAGCAATCTCTGCTGAAAAATATTATCTCTCAAAAAATTAATTAAAAACTAATTTCAAAGTTAAAAACTCAACATTTACAGTAATCTTAGCCCATTTGTTGCATTTTTGTAGACGGCATGGGCAATTAAAATCAGATAAATTCATGTTTCAATTCAGCAACTCACCTTGATTTTGAACGACCCATGAATCAAGCTATCTGAAAAACAAAACCATCGTTATTTCAAGGTAAACATAATCAAATCGTTGAAAAAAATTATAAACAATTCAATTCTTATTCTAAACGTATAAACAAAATGGACCGATATTGTGATAACAGTAGTCCGCGAAAATTTTAGGACTATTTTTTCTTGCATTTTTTCATCCAGCGTGGATTACATTTGTTCACAAGATTTCGTATTAATATGAGGATGTCAATATTCCTTCACCATTGTTTCTATAGCGGCCGAAATTATCTATCAATATCTTAAGAACCGCCAGCGTCGGCCCGTTGCTCAAAAATACTGAACCAATTTAACCCAGACTTCTATGGGAATGCGAGAAAAAAAACATTAACATAGCCAATCGAAGATTGGAAAAGAGTATTGAACGCAAGTAAACATAATAAAAACACTTGACTTCGTTAAAAAAATCTCAACTTTCGAATTTCAAAGAAGAAAATAGATGCCCTTTTAGCTCTTTGAATTTCTAGAACAATTTTTGATTGTCGCTTTTTTGATAACATGAACCCAACTTGAAAAAACTGGATCAATCGGTAAAGTTTTTATACGGCTGGAAAACCTTAAAAATAATTTCCACTTTCGAAACTAGATATCGTTCAAATTTTTTCGAGCCATTTCACGTTCGTATTTGGAGAGTGTTATTTCCGTCATATTTCAGCAGATGAATTTCAATTGAACTCAAAAAAAGGCATAAATACCTTAAAGCATCAATATTTTAAGACATTTTCCTGAAAAAAAAAACAATAGAAAATCAGCAACACCTATACAAGAGTCTTCACCACGTTCATTACTCTTAAACACGATTTTAAGCGAGAATAAGATAAGAAGTCAGAGGTAGTAATATTACAACTACAGGAGTAAAATGAAAAAGGCTCACAGCGCAAAAAAAAATCCGCGGTATAGCAACTAAGCCGACAATACATTATCGGCAAATTGTAGGCCGACAATTTTCGACACAGGGGGAAAGCATCGCTTCGCAAACACTAGCGAGAACACGAGAAAAAGTAGCTCTAGAGTTCTAAAAAATGCAATAAGGAAAAGTTTTTCAAAAAATAAGCCTCAAATGCCCTTAAATAAGCCTCAAGTTGATAATTAGCAATGAAACAAAAATTACGAGGCCGTAACGTAGCTATAAAAACACGATTAGACGCCCGTTGAGCCAAACAAATTGTGTCCATGAAAATCATTGATCCCGAGATTTGAATGTTGGTATACCATACTCCCTTTAATAAATGCTCACGCGCGCACGTATATAAAAATATACATCAACAAAAATCAAACTTGGATCAATTGGCAATAATTTTTCAGTGATAATTCAATTGTTATCTTAATATAGCAGTGACAAAGATTATATCCATTTAAATTAACAAAACACAATTGCTAACATCTTGCGATGGCATTAAAAACGAAAAAAGTGAGACAAACGAATGCTGGATACAGCCTTGAAAATTGAAAGGAGGTTTGCTGAAAACTGAAATGTTGGATACTGAAGGGAAAAGCTAAAACCATAGCAAATAATTGTCAACGCAATTAGAAAAGAGCTGATCATGTCAAAAGCTGCATCGATCAGGCATTACAATGCACTTATAGAAATTATATCAAACACATAGGCGAAGTTGCACTTCGCAAACACAAGCAAGAAAACTACCAGAGGCAGCTCTAAAAATTGAAATAAGAAAAGTAGAAACAAGACTCGAAACAGGATTCGAACAAAAGACCTCGAGATTTGGAGCCTCGCATATTTCCTTCTGAGCGACAGACGCTTGACTATCCTTCACCATTGTTTCTATAGCGGCCGAAATTATCTATCAATATCTTAAGAACCGCCAGCGTCGGCCCGTTGCTCAAAAATACTGAACCAATTTAACCCAGACTTCTATGGGAATGCGAGAAAAAAAAACATTAACATAGCCAATCGAAGATTGGAAAAGAGTATTGAACGCAAGTAAACATAATAAAAACACTGACTTCGTTAAAAAAATCTCAACTTTTGAATTTCAAAGAAGAAAATAGATGCCCTTTTAGCTCTTTGAATTTCTAGAACAATTTTTGATTGTCGCTTTTTTGATAACATGAACCCAACTTGAAAAAACTGGATCAATCGGTAAAGTTTTTATACGGCTGGAAAACCTTAAAAATAATTTCCACTTTCGAAACTAGATATCGTTCACATTTTTTCGAGCCATTTCACGTTCGTATTTGGAGAGTGTTATTTCCGTCATATTTCAGCAGATGAATTTCAATTGATTTCAAAAAAGGCATAAATACCTTAAAGCATCAATATTTTAAGACATTTTCCTGAAGAAAAAAAACAATAGAAAATCAGCAACACCTATACAAGAGTCTTCACCACGTTCATTACTCTTAAACACGATTTTAAGCGAGAATAAGATAATAAGTCAGAGGTAGTAATATTACAACTACAGGAGTAAAATGAAAAAGGCTCACAGCGCAAAAAAAATCCGCGGTATAGCAACTAAGCCGACAATACATTATCGGCAAATTGTAGGCCGACAATTTTCGACACAGGGGGAAAGCATCGCTTCGCAAACACTAGCGAGAACACGAGAAAAGTAGCTCTAGAGTTCTAAAAAATGCAATAAGGAAAAGTTTTTCAAAAAATAAGCCTCAAATGCCCTTAAATAAGCCTCAAGTTGATAATTAGCAATGAAACAAAAATTACGAGGCCGTAACGTAGCTATAAAAACACGATTAGACGCCCGTTGAGCCAAACAAATTGTGTCAATGAAAATCATTGATCCCGAGATTTGAATGTTGGTATACCATACTCCCTTTAATAAATGCTCACGCGCGCACGTATATAAAAATATACATCAACAAAAATCAAACTTGGATCAATTGGCAATAATTTTTCAGTGATATTTCAATTGTTATCTTAATATAGCAGTGACAAAGATTATATCCATTTAAATTAACAAAACACAATTGCTAACATCTTGCGATGGCATTAAAAACGAAAAAAGTGAGACAAACGAATGCTGGATACAGCCTTGAAAATTGAAAGGAGGTTTGCTGAAAACTGAAATGTTGGATACTGAAGGGAAAAGCTAAAACCATAGCAAATAATTGTCAACCCAATTAGAAAAGAGCTGATCATGTCAAAAGCTGCATCGATCAGGCATTACAATGCACTTATAGAAATTATATCAAACACATAGGCGAAGTTGCACTTCACAAACACAAGCAAGAAAACTACCAGAGGCAGCTCTAAAAATTGAAATAAGAAAAGTAGAAAAAGACTCGAAACAGGATTCGAACAAAAGACCTCGAGATTTGGAGCCTCGCATATTTCCTTCTGAGCGACAGACGCTTGACTAAGGACTTGACAAACACGAGCCATCAGGTAAAGCAGATAACCTTGGCTAGGCAATTGTAATGCTACAGCAGATCGTGATAATAACAAAATTGCCTTCAAATGGGCACTTTTATGTGCGAGTTAGTTAGGGAAAAAAGTAGAGTCATACTAATGGTTACGTAGCAATAAGTGGACAACTGCGTTTTCATACATGTCTGTAAGAAGATTAATATTAAATTAGCCATCAGAATCGGGATCAGTTTGCAAATGAACCAAAAAAAATTAATAACAATTATTTGTTTCGTTAGTTTGCTTTCTGATATGGATTCTGATGGTGACGTCCCTCATGCTGGAGGGACCGAGGGCGTGAAATTTATTTCGGCTTATTTTCAGCCAATCAGAATTGAGTATTCAAAATTCTCAGATAAATCGCTAAAATCTCAAAGCAAGCAAATAAAACCACGCCATTAGTGTTAGTATTGACCGATTATATAATAAGCAGATGAATGAAATTAATGTCGGATCGAAGGCGAATTGGAACAAATTTAATATTTTTTAGGATACCGATTTACGAAAAATGGAAGAACAAAAAACTAAATTTATTATACCTATTTCATCTGCATCTAGTATATTTATTCTATTATCATTTTCTGTTAATTTCGACTTTGACGATTTTGTAAGAAAGACATTTAGCCAATAGGAACGGCTAGCGATTTTGATTAGAGAAATTTTTCCAGCACTCGGTCCCTCCAGCATGAGCCCTCCCCGATTCTGATTGGTTAATTTAATTGTTTTCGACTCACTGAACCACAAAACCACACTAGCAACCAATTAGTTTGAGAGTATAGAATTAGTATAAATTATGCATTTCAAAATTTTGCGAAATATACTGAGTTGGAAAATGTCTGGAAATGAGTTTTTATGATTGTGCTGTTGTAAAAAAAAAACAGCTTTCTTCGGATCATTCGATGAATTGATGAATTAAAATTTATCAACTGTGTTCACTTTTAATTCTCAAATGTCAACGCACATGCTATTGAATAGCCAATTAAGCATTCTTCTTTATAATAGCCTGTAAATATATGCGATTTAGGTTGGAAACAAACGCTTGTGCAAAAAGATAAGCAAGACAAAATTGCAAACAGTTCCGAGCAATTTCAAGAGAACTACCTACCATTGCAATCATAATAGGCTAATTTCCAGCGAAGCCCCCCCCCTCTTCTCATTCGAATTTCAAAAAAAAAAATTTTTACATTGTGATATTGCCTTAAAATTTAGCATGGTGAACACACCAACTATTGTGAACACAATAGTTCTTCATACCTTACATACATCGTAAGGTCGGGCATTCAGCCATAATAATATGTAAAACGATTTTTAAAAATGGAAATTTGAAATGTGGGGGAAAGTGGAAAAGAGCCTCATAATTAAAATTCAGGCGGTGGTTGATTTTCAAAATATTTTCATAGTTGAAAAAATATATATATAGCTAGGAGAATTAATTGAAAAGATCAAATCTCGACTGTAAATTGAGCTTAAGGAGCATTGCAAGGATCACAAACTATGCAGTAAAAATATTAATGTTTCCTCACTCGAACCTCTGTGGATACCGGCGACAATGATAAACTTATCGCAGTATCTAGACAGCGGGCCATGTTGCTGGTTTTAATGCTGAATGGGCAAAAACTTGCTGCTTCTGGAATGATAGAAAATTTTTCAAAATCTGATGTTGGCTCGAAAGTTTACTTTAAAAAAATCAATTCTAGCTCCAAAAGCTTCGCAATCCTGAACACGCGACATATTCACATGGAGATAAATCTCATTGCAGTGAAAAGAGAGATCACAATGGCAGCACAAAGTTATCGCTTTCGTTTGCTCCCACTGGACGATGGTTTCTCTGATTCCGGCTTTGGTCGCTTGGACCCAGACGTTGATTGTCCAGCTCCGTCTGTTGCCGATCCCTTCTTTGCTTCGCTCAAGAACTTCTCGAGACCGAAGGGATCCTCCTCCTCGCCTCCTTCGTCTGCGGCGCCTGGTGCCATTTCAAACTGAACCGGACCATCTCTGCTGCTCTGGGCGGCACCTCCGGAAAAGTCTTTATCTGGCACAAACCTCTTAGAGGAACGTATTTTATCAAGATCGTCACCATACGTGTCCTAAAATATACAAAATCATATCCATTTTTACAACAACAATAACCTTGTTTTCAAGGTCAGCAAAAGAGAATTTACAATCATTTCATAAAGGTGCATAAATGAGATGATACATAGTTTATTATCTCAGAATTTCTCAGCTTAAATTTGAAATACAAGCTAAAATGTTAAAAAAAATACGCCCAGCAATTTTCCGAACACAGATAACGCATTGTAAACTTGCAAAGAGCATGATTTCCTAATTGGACATGAAGCTTACCTGGTCGACATTTTTACTCGGCCTGTAAATATTGTTAGCCATATTTGCTTCATTTCTGAAGGGCTTGTCGAATATATTATACGTATCATCGTCGAAACCGAATCCAGAGTCCAATCCCTGTGACTTGTTGAACAATCTCTGATCGAACATAGACTCATCATTCTGGTTTCCTCTCGCTGGCAAACCGAGGGCAATCTGCTCACTGACATCTCTGTCTGCGTCTTTGCGAAGCTGCGCTTGTTTGTCAGGAGCAGCTCTAGCTATATTTCTCTCTCGAGCTCGATCTTTCCTTCTTTCATCTCTGATTTCATTTCTTTCGTTGATAGCTCCTCTGTCATCATCATTTCCATCTTCATCGCCATCAGCTGAAATTCCAGCTCGTTCCATTCTGGCTTTGGCTGCCAAATCTCTGAGTCGTTTCTCTTGCTTTTCTTTCTCTTTGGTCGCCATTTTTCGTTCAACTTGAGCTCGCATTTCAACAGCCTCACGTGCTTTTCGATCGGCTATGAACAACGCTTCGGCCAGACGGGCAAAGTTTTCGTTAATTGTGACCGACTAAAACGGTTGAATCATTATCACATTCGCCGAAATATGCATATAGAAATCCAATTAGCATAACATTTTTTTGCCTATAATTAGGAGGCCTCTGACATGTCATATTGTCATTATTCAATTACCAAACGAGCAATCAAACATTTTCACTTTTTGCAAAACCATTTTAAAAACTCATTGACTCCAGAAGATTGGGGCATTTTTTTTAAAGAAACTTAAAAACTCATCGCTTTGAAATTAAGTTTTCAGTCAAATCAATAGCAATTAATAAGGCATAAACATACCTGCAAGCCTCTTCCGTCCGCAGCAAGTCGCTTGTCAAGCGGAATCGTGTAACCTTTGGCATTCTTCCAGTTAGACACACACGGCGGGATTTTCCAGTCTTGCTGCTCTTTGGCTGTTAACTTTCTGGTAGGTGAATGTAGAACAGGAACTGGAGGTGATGGTGGTCCCCTCGGGATCTTTTTGCTGGTGTTGAATTTCGCTGGCTCCATTGGGTCAACTTGAGCTTCAACCATTCTGATTATTCTCTGCTTTGCTCCAGAGTTAAATCCACCTCCTTGCTGGGCAGGAGTGAATCTAAAAATTCACCTTTCAACATACCAGTGGTCAAAGAGTTAATAATGGGGAAGCCAAAGGTGAAATCTTGACGATATGGTTTGACAATCCAGTGTTGTTGTACCTAATTGGCGAACTCAACAGCTCAATTACACTTTTAAATGACATCATACCCCAGAATAGCGGAGCACCGATAGGCGTACAAACCCTGTTATTTTGGAAATGGCGCATGAAAAGTCTTGTTCAACCCGCCAATTAGCAAAAGCAACCATGGTGAATCCATTTGTTCGAACATTTACCGAATATATTGCGCTGGTTCTTGCTTTGGCGCTGCTCGAACTGGCAGTGCTGCTGATATTTTACTGTTTACTAGTTTTTCCAACGCTTGTCGCGTTGATTCTGTCGTACTCTCAATCGTTTCTTCATCTGGTCGCTGCAAATCTGCTTCGTTGTATTGTTTGTAAAGAGTGCTTTCGACACCTAAACGTAAGAAAATATGATGGTTTCCATCCGTTTTCCAATAAAGCCTTAGCTAGAAGAACATTAAAAATTTAGGCGGTATTTCATACTCAAGATCAGGTTAAACTATTAAACAATTACCATGCTTTCATGGGATATTCATATTTCTTCTGTTAAATCGTAAAAACTAACGCTTCTACAGAATTAGATTGAGTGTCCTTCAATTTCGGGACTTTCAGAATTAAAAAATCTCGCAAATGAATTAAATCATAGATTTTCATCCTTAATGTCTCATAGCTGATCATTAAAAAAATCACCAGTGGCAAACCGGAGGCTGTGTATTAACATATGCCAATGTTAAGGTGTAAGAAATTGACAGTTTAAAACTGACATATCAATCAAAAACTGACATACCGATCAAAAACGCAGAAACACCCCCATTCTCTGACATTTAATTTTCAAGAAAAATCTATTAATTTTCAAAAATAATCTTATAAAAATTTAAGACAAGGATAGCCTGTTATTGTGCAAGTAGCACAGAATGTTCCGACCAGTCTTTAAAAAGACAAAAAAGTTTTCTCAAGTTGGTCTCGTTTTTTTCTGCATTTTGTGATAAAAAAATTGAACGAAAAATTAGACCTTATGCATATTTGAGAGTCATAGTAAAATAGGTCAATTGGAAAAAAAAAACTGAAAATTTCAAATATTTTTTCCAAACTTTTTGAATTTTTAAGTTTTTGATTCCCAAAATTGCGTTAAGAAACTCCAAAAACTACCTTTACTTGAGTAAAATTAAACTTTCAAGGCTTAAATTAAGCTTGAATGAGCTATTTAAATTACTAACTACCTTACTAATTAGCTCGAAATTAGACAAAAAATCAATAATTCAAAACCGGTTTTTCTCGACACTGAAAATTTTTTTGAAATTTTTTAATGTCGTTCAAATCACGACTGAAAGGGCTTTAATATGATATAACACTCAATCCTGTCCAATGATTATTTGTGGTAGCTTAAATACAAAGTTCCTCCCCATTTTCAATGGTCGGAACAATAAGGCTTTACTCACTGCTTTCTTGTGACTAAGAGGAGAGTGAAAAGAGAAACTCAAAGAACCGTTTATCAAAAACATTGAACTTTTTGGAGCTCAATTAGCAGCACGATTCGGAACACAGGCGGCGAAGCGGAGCTTCGCGCCGCTCGCAATGCAACAAACAAAACAAAGAACGTATGTCGAAAAAAAATCAAATGTTGAAGAAAAAAAACTAGGTGAACCACAATTTTCGTATGTCTAGATAAAAAATTAACTGGGGCCTAGCGAAAGCTGAAGTTATGTGTTTGATATTCAATGAATTTGCTATACTGATGGGGCACGAAAAATGTGATTTCAAAAATTGGACATTGCCAAAACCTTCTTTGTTTCTCTAAGTGATAGGAGTCAAAAATTTGGAGATAATGTATTTTCGAATTTTCTCAAGTACATAAAAATGCTGTTAAAAAAATTAAGGAGCCGCCGCTTCTGCAATAACCATTATCGCAACCGGTTCTTTCAATTGAACTTTTCATCTGAGATTTGGTAGCAAAAATTTTCAGAAAATTCAAAAACTTTCTAAAAAAATTCAAAGTTCTAAAAATACTGATTAAAGGATTAAAAAAATCCGTGATTTTTTTCCTGCAATGAGCATGTTGTCGCCGCTTAAGCAGAGAAAATTCTCAAAATCTGCTTTCTAGATTGAGCACGACCTGAGAATTGGCACGGTAGTTTTCGCGTAAAGTCAAAAATTTTGAAAACTTCGACTTGTTAGAAGGCTATAACTTTTTTCTTAAACAAACTGGGCATAGCCAGTTATAAAAGTAGGCTTTCAAGAACCTGTTGTTTCGATTATACGTATGATATCAGATTTGGCAAGATAGTTAGCGAGAAAAATCCAAAAAACAGTCAACTAATCAAAAATTTCCGAGAATCATAGCAATCAAAAATTTCCGAGAATCATAGCTTTTGGTGTAAAAAAAAATAGGGCGTAGTCGCTTATGCAGATGGGATTCGCTAATCTTGTTATTTCAATTGAACCCAAAATCTCATGTTTGGGAGTGTAGTTCAAGAGAACTGTCAAAATCTTGCAAAGGGTCGAAAAATTAAAACTTTGACTTTTCCGAGGGCCATACTTTGGAGTAGCTGCACAGGCAAATGAGCTTCTCACAAGTTCTTCTAACTGAACCCAAAATCTCAAATATGGCAGGGTAGTTTTCGAGAATATTAAAAAAAGTTTAAGAACCATCCAAAATTTGATTATTCCGAGGGCCATAACTTTAAGAAAAAATTTTTGGGCGTAGCCGCTCATGCAGGGAGCTTTTCATAATCATTATTTTTATTGAAACCAAAAAAATGAGAAATGTATTTTTCGAGAAAACGAAAAAAATCAAAAACATTGGTCAAATGTTCCCCACAGACTTTTTCCAAGGCTGTAGACATAGAGTCAACTAAACAGAGACTCTAAGGGAGTACACAGGCACACAGGGGAGTAGGTTGATACCCATTTTTGAAAATCAAGTTTGAGAGAAACAAAAATTTTTCCAATGATTTTGAACATAATTTTCCATACAGAAAAAAAATCAATTAACGGATTGGTAACATAAAAAGTGCGGAGAGGAGTGATCAAGTTGTTTTTCCCTTTTAAGGACCTAATAATTGGTGATTAGGTTGACAAAATAAGACGAAATGTATAAGCGAAACAAAAAAAAAGAAAGACGATGTCAAGGTGATTAAAATTACAAACTGTAGGAGTAAGTCAAACAATAAAAGCAACATTGAAAAAAATGCGCGCAGGAAAAAAACGGCATCAAGATGTGAAAGCTAAACCGACAACAGATAAGCAGTAAAATAATTGGCCGACAACTTTCTTTGAAACAGAATAATTCAGGTTTGAAAAAACAGGTCCTGTTCGGACTCGAAACCAGGACCTTAGCCGTCCCAGGCATATTCACACCTCCTGGCTAACTTGGCCGGGAACGCAGAGAAGTTTGAAATCAATATGAACCAAGATAGAAGTTAATCAGTTAAACAAGTTGTTAAACCGAAAAAAGTATATACTCCAGTTTGATAACGCTTCCTACTCAAAGCGTAAATACACATTAGGCCTTAAATCACAAAAATACCGTTCTGTGACAACAAAGCAGGCAAAACATAAGCAGACACGATAGGCCGTCCAGCTGAAAACTTTTCCATTTGTATAAGAAGAGGTCTGGTCTGATTCGAACCCTGGACCTTTGTCATCCCAGTCATGCACGCTTACTATGTGCCAGCGTTATCAATAAGCAGACAAATAATTGGCCGACAATTTTCTTTGAAACAGAAAAATTCCAGTTTGCAAAAAAAACAGGTCCTTGTCAAATTCGAACCCAGGACCTTTGCCGTCCCAGGCATATTCGCTACCTCCAGGCTAAATTGGCATCAAATTTTGCATTCAATACGAGCCAAGATGACAAAAGTGATTCTCTTGAACAAGTTGTTAACCCGAAAAAAGTCTATAATCCAGTTTGATAACGCTTGCTAATCGCAAACCTAAAAACATTAGAAGGCCTTAAATCACAAAAAAGACCGTGCTGTGACAAAGCCTAATTGTTGTGATAAACTTATTAAATAGTGTGTCAGTTCAAATTTACCTCGTGTAATTTCATAATACATGCGCTGGGCTTTCCTCACAGACTTATCTTAGTCCCAGCCGTAGGTGAGTGAAGTTTCCCTAGCGTAACTAGACGCAAGAAAGAGTGAGCTGGTGAATCGACCCCCAAAACGACGTCAGGTTGTACCACTCCTTTCTCTTTTTTTTTCTTCATCACCCTTGTCTAACCAATTTTACATCCTAATTGAAAATATTCAGAAACGACCCCCAAAGAGCTTCCTTTCTGGCTCCAGTTGTCTGTGTTTCAGGTAGATGCCGCGATTCCAGGCAAGACGCATCCGTGAGTTCTCACAGAAACTAGTTATCGGGGTTTCAAGGACCAAATATATCAAACCAGCTCTAATAAAATCAACAATTCACTCCTACCGCGGCACAACGCTTCATGATCTGTTTGAAACAGTTTTGCAATACGACCAAAGCGACTAAATACAGTAGCAATAGTTGCTGGATACAATGACAACAGGCCGCTTCCACAAGAACTAGAACAGTAGCGGAAAAACTTGATTAACCTCGTCACTAACAGATTTCAGCCCAAGACACTGATCATCCCCAAAACAATTCAACTCGTCACTAACAAGTTTCAGCCCAAGACGCTGATCATCCCCAAAACAATTCAGAACTGTAATAACTCTGAAATAAATCGCAAAATTTATATTCATAATCATGTGTTGCTTAATTTGATAAATAGAATTGTACACCCCTATACACTCATTGTTTCACCTAACCTCAACCTAAATCTAATCCCTCAAATGTTCTGCCGTGATGGCATCTATTTCTCGTTCTACGGTATTGATTTCTTTACTAACTTTCTTGGAAATATATTCTATAAATTCTCTCGCTAGCTTGACACTGCCGTCCTTCCTCAAATGGCTACTCAAACACATTACCTTATTTGTAGAAACAACTTGTGAGGCGGAGGTATTTGGTGCTTCACATGCCCAGGCTACATGCATGTAAAATGCAGCGGGCTAGCCCGCAGCAGTGATCATTATTACGACTTCAACTGTCATCGCAGCACATCCCAATTTCATTCAGCTAACGGCACGCATGAATGCAATCCCCCAACCCTAGCTACAACGCTCCCTCAAATGCACCCTCATCCTTCCACTGCCCTACACTCCCTATGTCAAATCCTTCCACTACCCTAGACCCATTGTCAAACCCCTGTCCAGAACTTAAAGAAACCACAAGAAAAATATACTCCGAAGTGGTCCACTGGAAACCGGTCTTTATGATCTCATCAAAAAATCGAGTTGGTTATAATTTCATTGAAAGCCTCAATAGAACTCTGAACAGCCTAATAGAAAACAACGAAAATACCTTCGCAATGCACGCAGCAATGATCTTTCCACAATTACTACTGCAAAACAAAGTCCGAAAATGATGGATCTTTATGTAAAACAATAGCAAGGCGACTTAATCAATGTCAAGGTGGAGACCTGGATGACCTATATAACGAAGGGCAGACGCTGCAAATGCGCTCGACAAAAGTAAGTAGAAGAAAAACTGAAACTGAAGCACATCATTTCAACGTAATGAATACTGGTAAAATATCAAGCGCAATAGCAAAACTAACGGACACATCCAAAGGCAATCTTTCGCTCGACGAGATCATCAAAGGTAAGACAGTAGAACAGACTCTTATAGAGAAGCACCCACCATCTGAACCAATTGATGAGAACTATATTACACCAGTCTCAAATGAAACAATTCCTTTCCATCCATCGATATTTGACCAGATAAACGGTCAACATATCAAGAAAGCAGCCATGAGAACGCACGGATCTCATGGACCATCTGGCCTTGATGCAAAAACAATTGCTTAAACTGACAAAAAAAATTGGCTACCGAAGAACTAAATCCAGAACTAAGGGAACCATATAACGCATGTAGATTAATACCCTTAGATAAGAATCCAGGAGTAAGACCCATGGGCACAGGAGAAGTTATGCGTAGGATAAGAGGACAAACAAAAACCAAATGCCTAAAAAACGAATTCATGTCGTTTGGTTCAAACTACCAACTCTGTCTAGGAAAAAAATGTGGCATTGAATATGCGATCCACGCGCTAAGAGATCAATACAGCAAAAGCTCCGATGATGCTGCTTTACTGATAGACGCCGAAAACTCGCTAAACCGAAAGCTGGCATTGAAAAACATCGAAATTACCTGCCCATCTCTTTTAACAGCGATTGAGAAATCCTACTCCAATCCATCTTAACTGTTCGTTAACTAAAAAAACATCTACTCTCAAGAGGGGACAACTCAGGGGGATCCACTAGCAATGGCCATGTACGTTCTAGCCATATTACCCCTCAAAAAATTTTTATCAGTAGACAACGTAACCCAGAAATGGTACGCAGACGACGGAAAAGCAATCGGTAAATTAAGCAATCTACTAACCGTCCTCGATAAAATTGTATCACAAGGTAAATTTTTTGGCTACCATGTTAAAGCATTCAAATGCCAACTCATTGTCAAAGATGAAAAACTCTGTGAAGCTGAGAAAATGTTCGAAAATACAGGAATCACTATAAAGGCAGGTGCCCGAGTGCTTGGTTCAAATATAGGAACAGAATCTGAAAGTAAAAATTTCCTCGAATTTCAGAATGAGCAAATCAAAATTTTGAAAAAAATTAACGAAAATCGCTGAAACCTCACCACCAAAACGTTTATGCCCGCTATACTAAAGGACTTTAAGAAAAATTTTCATTTCTTACCAGGACAACACCTAACACTATGGAAAACTTAGAAATATGTGAAAAGATTATCAAAACAATTAATACCTAACCTAGTCGATAAAGAGTCATTGAACCCCCAGTTTCGTGAAATATCTTCCTTACCCCTTATAATGGGCGGCCTTAACATCGAGCTGCCATCCGATCATAAAAGGTATCTAGAATGGTCTAAGTAAACATCACTAGTACCGGAATCTCAAGATCCTGTTACAGCAATAACACAGCAAGAAAAAGTATGTACGAAAATCGAAAAATTGAAAACTGATAGAAGAAACCGAAAGAAAACAAACCTCATTAACTCCTTAGATGAAACAGATAAATACGCAATTGAACTGGCCTCTGAAAAGCGAGCCTCTAACTGGCTCAACGCTTTATTATTGAGGAGATCTTTCAACCTGAAAAAAAATCAGAATTCAGAGATGGTATTTACTTAAGATACGGATGGGAACCGACCAAAACCCCACTCACATGTGCATGTGGTGCTAAGTTTACCTTGACACATGCGCTATACTGTGCAAAGGGCGGTTACACACACATAAGACACAATGAAATTAGAGACACATTCGCCAACCACATGAACGAGGTTTGCCATGACGTCGAGATTGAGCAGAAACTTCAGCCGTTGCAAGGCGAAAGCTTTGTCAACAATTCAACTACAACTGAGGATGAGGCACGACTTGACATTAGGGCAAACGGACTCTGGGGTTCACGATTTAGCCGCGCTTTCTTTGATGTGGAAAATTTCAAACCCATGCCAAAACATCGCGAAAACTGCATAAAGAAGCATATAAATATCACGAAACGCTGAAGAACTCCCAATATCAGCAAAGAATTTTAAACGTAGAGCAGAGTAACATCTGCCAATTAATTTTCGGATGCACCGGTGGCGCTGCTCCAACAGCCACGCAGACAATGCAGCGATTAGCCGAAAAACTAAGTGAAAAAAGACAAAAAAGCTATCCAGAGTCGATAAATTACATAAGAACTAAAATAAGCTTCGAGCTCCTGGGGAGCTCTATACTATGTATTAGGGGGTGCAGATCGCGGCGCAAAAATCAATTTATCGACAACTCCATCAGCGCTATTGTAGAGGAAGGACGGCTAAGATAAATTAACATTAAGACGATGCATTTAATGCTGATTTATGACTTCATTGATTAAATGATAGTTTGCTGATATATATGCATTTTTATGATATGGGTATGGCCCTATCCAGCTTGTGCACTTACCGAAACTAATTTAGTTTTTTTTTAAAGTTTGATAACGCTTGCTAATCGCAAGCCTAAATATATTAGAAGGCCTTGAATCACTAAAAAGACCGTGCTGTGACAAAGCAGGCAAAACAAGCAGACACGATGACCATCAAGCTGAAAACAGCTTGCTGTACTTCTATCTTTTTATGTTTATATCTTTAACTATTTTTTGTAAATACCATTATTTTTCAGGTGCTATGTTTTAACTGATGATGAACTTTCTGTTCGAAAAGCTTTTTACCACAACATTGTTTTTACTCTTTATTGCATAAGAATGATTCAGGCCTGTTTCGAGCCCTCGACCTTTTTCATCTCAGTCATGCACGCTAACTATGTGCCAAAGTCGATTATATTGGAATTTATTATAAGCACTCAATTGAAACAATACTTGTATGGAACAAGTTGTTAGCCGTGAATCTCACCTGAATGAATAATCTTGTCATCTCTATGTCCCTGTTTGAGAATAGCGTCATATTTGACACTACCATCCTTGTCGTACTGAAGAGCAACAGCGTTTGATTGAGAGGCGCCTTTCTTCTTGGATCCCATCATCATGGGATACTGAACTACAATACATTCGGGGTACGCACCCCCATCTCCGAAATCCTCTTGGGTTCTAGAAACAGCAGATACTACTGAGTTTAGTTGACATCTTATCCTGGTTTACGCACCCATGTTTACATCATGGTTTACGTACCTAGGCACCCATCCTTTTCGATGACCATATGGTGGTGGTCCGCTCTTAACAAGTGTACCCGAATTTTGCGCCTGTTTCTGCTCTTGCTGTTTTCGATATTGCTGTTGCACATCAGGATCATATGTCGATAATGAAGGCTTGGGAAGAATTCTTGATAAAGACATTTTTCTTAAAACCAAAAACCTTTTTTTACTCATTATCAGAAGATCAAAAGTGTCATTGTAAACGAGGTTACATTCAGGAGTCCCTTCATCACATTATTCAGTCAAAATCCTCGGAATTTTCTAGATATGGAAGAGTAAAGTATAATATTGATAGATGAAAGTGACTCAAAAAGACTGACCTGATGAGAGGCAAGGGGTCTATCATATACTTAAATACAGCTCCGCTTTTGTTCCCTGGGCGCTATAAATTAAAAATTTCTTCGAAACTAAGTTTATCATTAATAGTGCTGAATACACAGGCAGCGTTCGCAACCTGTATTGCGAGGAAATTCTCTGCTTCAGAAAAATACCTACCCTGGGTTCCTCGCTACACGTGAACAAGTTCATACAAAGATTATTCAGACAAATCTCAGTATAAGGGCTGGCGGCACCCTGAACTTCAAAATCTAATAGTTGAAAAATATATCCATCCTTAATCAAATCTCTATATTTGTCGAAGAGATTTTGAAATGCTAAAAACTAAATTTCAAATGCTTTCGCAACAATGTGCATCGTCAGGATTTTTACAATAAACTAATCTAAATGACGATAAAACATCAATTTACAGATGAGATTCAAAATAATTCCTATACAATTTGGTTCGAAACCATCATGTTAAAAAATAAGCCAATCACAGTTGAAGAAATTTTTGCTAAAAATTAAATTTCAAACATTTTCGCAACTATGTGCATCGTCAGGATTTTTACAAAAAAACTAATCTAAATGACGATAAAAGATCAATTTACAAATGTTATTTACAATAATTCACATTTATTTTGGTTCTAAAACATCATGTTAAAAAATGAGCCAATCACAGTTGACCTCTAAATTACTATTACGATAAAAATAATTTTAACCTGTAAAATTAATTAAACAAATTTAAATTAATTTGTCTGGAAGTTTCTGAGTCATAATTTCGATTAAGACATGTACGTTTTAAATAAAAAACCAAATATATTTTGGTACTAAATTTTCAGTGTTAACTCCCTGCTCCTAAACTCATCGCGCTTGTTCAGGCCCGGTTTCTCTTTCCTGATATGTATTGCCTCTAGTGTTAACAAATTTGTTTGGTTGTTTGACCTATCTATTTTTTCCCAACTAAGATCTGCGCTATTTTCCTCAAGTTGCATTGCTGAAGTTGACTTCTAAATTACTATTCAGATTAAAATACTTTAGGTCAATTAAATTAATAAAACATTTTTAAATTTATTTTTCTGGGAGTTTCTGAATCGTAACTTTGATTAAGACATGTACGTTTTAAATAACAAACCAAAAATATTTTGTGACAAAATATTCAGTGATAACTCCCTGCTCCTAAACTCCTCGCGCGCATTCAAGCCCGGTTTCTCTTTCGTGATATGTATTTCTTCTAGTGTTAACAAATTTGTCTGGTTGTTTGACGTATCGATAATTTCCCGACTTTGAGCTGCGCTATTTTCTCAAGTTGGCATTGCTGAAGGTGGAGGCGTAACGGTGAGTCTGCTTTATTATGTTCCTCAATTCTAGAGGTCAAATGTTGAACATTTTGTTTGACATATCTGGAAGTGCATCCACTACAGGACAATTTATAAACCTATCTTGACTCGAGGTCATAAAAAAATAATGACTTAAGTGACGGTAAACATGATTCTGGTTTTCTTGTGGTGAAAACCATTTGAATGTTAGTTAAGTTTCCTAACCTGTTAGCAAATTATTGGCTTCGGTTACCTCTATATTGCACCATCAGCATTGTGAGCTTCATATTTTTTTGGATTGACAAACACCTCTCACTATCCAGGGACTTGCACTTACCCTCGGTGATTTTGCACAGGGAGTCAGCCGCCACCTTTGCGGACCAATTTTCAGCGTACTGATTTGTCAGCCATTGCGCCCTATTAGTTTCCGTAGCCTAGCTACATGTACTCCTAAAAAACCTGTGTACAGTGCATTAGATAACACTACGTTTATACTTCTATTATTCAGTATAGTCCCAATATATGTTGATTTTTGATACCAATTGCAAAAAAACACCCCTATCCTGCGAAACATTTATGTTCAAATCCAGGAACGGGAAAATCCCCTCCGAAATAGTTTCCTCCAGAGTGAACTGCAGATTTGGATGAAGAGAATTGGCGGCATCGAGAAGACAATTCGGCCCCCTCTGACTGTTCTAACAAGGTCATTCACATGCCTGAGGAACCATTTCACCTGGGGAGTATCCTTCTCCTTGTTCTTAGCGCGGCAGCAGCTTTCACAGTCTCGGTTATTGATGCGTATTTGTCATCGGATATTTTTACGCATATTAGATCATACCATTTTCGGCAACACTAGCATTCAGCCCCCTTTGATCTATATGTGAATTTCCTGCTGCAATATGGAAACCGTTTTTGTCATTAATTTACTGAATCTCCGTTCCCATCAGTATTTCTTGTCTTAGAGCAAACTTGTACTCTTTCAGCCATAAGTCTGCCAGAATTACAGCGAGGGACGCGCCAATTGCTAAACCATCATCTTGCACATACCATGAATCATTACACTTGAAATTTAATTTGCTGACCGCCATATTCAAAAGCCTTTTCATGGTTGCTCTTTGAATTTCAGAAGGAGACTCCCTCCTGGCTGTACAGCTTCTGTTAAGCAATTTCAATTGCCTCCTTCAAGGAACGTTGCTATACAGTTTTTCCCATCAAGAGATATTATGGTTTCAACCGGATCCAGGGCAATGTTTTCAATTGTTTCTCTGGTATCTTTAGTATTGGTTTCTTTATTGGCTCCATCGATGATGTCAACAAAAAATGCACGCGTTTTGTTAAGATTCTCGTACGAGCTGCCTGGAAGTGATAGTACTGGTCGTAGGGGAGTCTCCGCCTTGTGTACCTTAGCTAAATCGTACTAACGGGCGGGTTGCCCCCTGTTGACCTCATCTTAGAATATAACTGGTCACTTATCTCGTCTCTTTTGTTCATGGCTAGTAGTTCTTTGTTAAGTTCCTTCTCAATTCTCAATATAAGTTCATCAGTGATTACATCTTTTTTCAAAAACTGAGCAGATAGGTTGCAACAAGGATTCCAGCTTTGATTCATACGTTTGTTTCCTCATTATGCAAAAACCAACCCCTTATTAAAAGGCGCAGCCAGCAACCCATTACTTTTGAGATAACTCCTCGTTTTTTAACGGCTTTGTCTCTTGGGGTTTGACTTACGTTTTTTGCATATGCCTTTGCCTCGGCTTCTATTTCACATAAAGTTTCACCAGATGTTCTGGTTTTTCAATTTCGAGAGTAAAACGTCGATAACAGCAAAAAAGTGCGTTTCGTTAAATTTGTCTCTAATGGTATGCTTTGGGCCCATTGACAGCACTTCATGTACCCATCCAAGCAGTTGAATGTTATCAAGCACCTTAACTGATCGCTCATTTCTCCCCCCAAGAGTTTTATCTTGTCTCTCGAAAGTTTTTCTAACTTTTTTCTATGGTTTTCTGATGTTGTCAATAAGCTTGCCTCAACTTGGATGGATGCCTACCACTGTTCATCGATTTTTTTTTGCACCAAGGATTTTGCTTTCATTAGCATCTCCTCGTTCCTTTTCCTGTCCTCATTTGCCCTAGAAGTTTCAGTCCTTAGTAGTTTTAGTTGAAAATTATGCACAGCTTGGTCCAAAAAATAATGTTCTCGGGGACCCTAAGCTTCAAAAAGTCCGGTATTAGATAGCTTTTCAGACATTTTCACAGAAATTTCAGTCGATGTACATATACTTGAACTTTTTTTATGGTCTCTGTCTTTTTCCCCTGATTTTGCCAATCCGCTCTGACAGTCTTTCTTTGTGTGCCACTACCAATCGCAGAGATTTCCCGGGAATTAAGATCTCCACTGCCGGTATACAGTTCCTATTTTTCCACTTTTTCACCTAACTTACCCCACATGCACACTGATGACTTTATCTAGGTTTTAATACACAAGAATTTTTAGATATACCTACCAGTGACACACCTGATGAAATTGCTGACTCCGAAGCAAGTCAAATTTCTATTATTTCGCCACTTTTTTTCATCCAATAACTCCCTCAGTTACCGTAGTCATCAAATCCTAAAACTCACATTTCTCTTATACCGGCGCTACTCCGATTCTCTCACCCCTTTCCCGCATTTGTTCCGACCGACACCTCAAACCCAAAAACTTATGACTAAAAAAATGATGAGTTAGATGATTTTATTCTGCGTAAATAGCAAATACTTTTTAATAACAAACCACGTACAACCAACCAACTAACACACTCCACTTGATCTTTTGAAACACTATTATCATTCTTTCGTAATAACACCCCACTCGTGCACAACGCGTATTCATGAAAAAGAAGTATCCCATCAACCCACCATTATATTTAGTCAATCGACCTCAGTCATCAAGTCTACTCCGCACTAACCACCCTAGACATCTTAATACCCTCTAACTGGCTCAACAATTTAATATTGAGCAGATACTTCAACCTGAAAAAATCAGAATTCAGAGATGGTATTTACTTAAGATACGGATGGGAACTGACCAAAACCTCACTCACATGTGCATGTGGTGCTAAGTTTACCTTGACACATGCGCTACACTGTGCAAAGGGCGGTTACACACACATAAGACACAATGAAATTAGAGACACATTCGCCAACCACATGAACGAGGTTTGCCATGACGTCGAGATTGAGCCGAAACTTCAGCCGTTGCAAGGCGAAAGCTTTGTCAACAATTCAACTACAACCGAGGATGAGGCACGACTTGACATTAAGGCAAACGGACTCTGGGGTTCACGATTTAGCCGCGCTTTCTTTGATGTGAAAAATTTCAAACCCATGCCAAAACATCGCGAAAACTGCATAAAGAAGCATATAAATATCACGAAACGCTGAAGAACTCCAAATATCAGCAAAGAATTTTAAACGTAGAGCAGCGTAACTTCTGCCCGTTAATTTTCGGATGCACCGGTGGCGCTGCTCCAACAGCCACGCATACAATGCAGCGATTAGCCGAATAACTAAGCGAAAAAAGACAAAAAAGCTATCCAGAATCGATAAATTACATAAGAACTAAAATAAGCTTCGCGCTCCTGGGGAGCTCTATACTATGTATTAGGGGGTGCAGATTGCGGCGCAAAAATCAATTTATTGACAACTCCATCAGCGCTATTGTAGAGGAAGGACGGTTAAGATAAATTAACAATACGAAGATGCATTTAATGCTGATTTATGACTTCATTGATAAAATGATAGTTTGCTGATATATATGTATTTTTATGATATGGGTATGGGTATGGCCCTATCCAGCTTGTGCACTTACCGTAACTAATTTAGTTTTTTTCTTAAAAGTTTGATAACGCTTGCTAATCGCAAGCCTAAATATATTAGAAGGCCTTAAATCACTAAAAAGACCGTGCTGTGACAAAGCAGGCAAAACAAGCAGACACGATGACCATTAACATATTTTACTTTTTAACTATTTTTTGTAAATACCATTATTTTTCAGGTGCTATGTTTTAACTGATGATGAACTTTCTGTTCGAAAAGCTTTGTACCACAACATTGTTTTTACTCTTTACTGCATAAGAATGAGTCAGGCCTGTTTCGAGCCCTGGACCTTTTTCATCTCAGTCATGCACGCTAACTATGTGCCAAAGTCGATTATATTGGAATTTATTATAAGCACTCAATTGAAACAATACTTGTATGGAACAAGTTGTTAGCCGTGAATCTCACCTGAATGAATAATCTTGTCATCTCTATGTCCCTGTTTGAGAATAGCGTCATATTTAACACTACCATCCTTGTCGTACTGAAGAGCAACAGCGTTTGGTTGAGAGGCGCCTTTCTTCTTGGATCTCATCATCATGGGATACTGAACTACAATACATTCGGGGTACGCAACCCATCTCCGAAATTCTCTTGGGTTCTAGAAACAGCAGAAACTACTGAGTTTAGTTGACATCTTATCATGGTTTAAACACCCATGTTTACATCATGGCTTACTTACCATCCTTTTTGGCAACCATCCTTTTCGATGACCATATGGTGGTGGTCCGCTCTTAGCAAGTGTACCCGAGTTTTGCGCCTGTTTCTGCTCTTGCTGTTTTCGATATTGCTGTTGCACATCAGGATCATATGTCGATAATGAAGGCTTGGGAAGAATTAATGATAAAGAGATTTTTCTTAAAATCAAAAAATTTTTTTTACACATTATCAGAAGATCAAAAGTGTCATTGTAACCGAGGTTACATTCAGGAGTCCCTTCATCCAGTCAAAATCCTCGGAATTTTCTAGATATGGAAGAGTAAAGTATAATACTGATAGATGTAGAGAGTCATAAGGTTGGGAATCAAGCCAACCAGATTAAGAAAACTAACACCTGCAGACTAAAATGGAGTTGAAAGTGACTCAAAAAGACTGACCTGATATGAGGCAAGGGTTCTATCATATACTTAAATACAGCTCCGCTTTTGTTCCCTTGGCGCTATAAATTGAAATTTTCTTCGAAACTAAGTTTATCATTATTAGTGCTGAATACACAGGCAGCATTCGCAACCTGTATTGCGAGGAAATTCTCTGCCTGAGAAAAAATACCTACCCTGGGTTCCTCGGTACACGTGAACAAATTGATACAAATCTTATTCAGACAAATCGCCGTATAAGGGCTGGCAGCACCCTGAACTTCAAAAGCTAATAGTTGAAATTATATCCATCGTTAATCAAATCTCTATATTTGTCGGAGAGATTTTGCTGAAAAAGAAATTTCAAACGCTTTCGCAACTATGTGCATTGTCAGGATTTTTACAATAAACTAATCTAAATGACGATAAAACATCAATTTACAAATGAGATTTAAAATAATTCACATACAATTTGGTTCTAAACCATCAAGTTAAAAAATTAGCCAATCACAGTTGATGAAATTTTTGCTAAAAATTAAACTTCAAACGTTTTCGCAACTATGTGCATCGCCAGGATTTTTCCAAAAAAACTAATCTAAATGACGATAAAAGATAAATTTACAAATGTTTTTTACAATAATTCACATTTAATTTGGTTCTTAACCATCATGTTAAAAAATGAGCCAATCACAGTTGACCTCTAAATTACTATTACGATTACAATAATTTTAACCTCTAAAATTAATTAAACAAATTTAAATTAATTTGTCTGGAAGTTTCTGAGTCATAATTTCGATTTAGACATGTACATTTTAAATAAAAAACCAAAAATATTTTGGTACGAAATTTTCAGTGTAAGTTCCCTGCTCCTACACTCATCGCGCTTGTTCAGGCCCGGTTTCTCTTTCCTGATATGTATTGCTTCTAGTGTTAACAATTTTGTTTGGTTGTTTGACCTGTCTATTTTTTCCCAACTAAGATCTGCGCTATTTTCCTCAAGTTGCTTTGCTGACGTTGACTTCTAAATTACTTTTCAGATTAAAATACTTTAGGCCAATAAAATTAATAAAACATTTTTAAATTTATTTTTCTGGGAGTTTCTGAATCGTAACTTTGATTAAGACATGTACGTTTTTTAAAAAAAAAAATATTTTGGGACTAACTTTTCAGTGTTTACTCCCTGCTCCTAAACTCATCGCGTGCATTCAAGCCCGGTTTCTCTTTCGTGATATGTATTTCTTCTAGTGTTAACAAATTTGTTTGGTTGTTTGACGTATCGATAATTTCCCGACTTAGAGCTGCGCTATTTCCCTCAAGTTGGCATTGCTGAAGGTGGAGGCGTAACGGTGAGTCTGCTTTATTATGTTCCTCAATTCTAGAGGTCAAATGTTGAACAGTTTGTCTAAACATATCTGGAACTGCATCCACTACAGGACAGTTTATAAACCTATCTTGACTCGAGTTCATTAGAAAATAATGACTTAAGTGACGGTAAACATGATTCTAGTTTTCTTGTGGTGAAAACCACTTGAACGTTAGTTAAGTTTTGTAACCTGTTACCAAATTATTGGCTTCGGTTACCTCTATATTGCACCATCAGCATTGTGGGCTTCATATTTTTTGGTGATTGAATTGACAAACACTTCTCACTATCCAGGGACTTGCACTTACCCTCAATGATTTTGCACAGGGCGTCAACCGCCACCTTTGCGGACCAATTTTCAGTGTACTGATTTGTCAGCCATTGCGCCCTATTGGTTTCCATAGCCTTATTAAATTGCTCCTAGCTAGATGTACTCCTAAAAACCCTGTGTACAGTGCCTTAGAAAACACTACGTTTATACTTCTATTGTTCAGTATAGTCCCAATATTGGTTTTTGATACCAATTGCAAAAAACACCCCTATCCTGCGAAACATTTATGTTCAAATCCAGGAACGGGAGAATCCCCTCCGAATTAGTTTCCTCCAGAGTGAACTGCAGATTTAAACGAAGAGAATTGGCGGCACCGAGAAGACAATTCGGCTCCCCTCTGACTGTTATAACAAGGTCATTCACATGCCCGAGGAACAATTTCACCTGAGGAGTATCCTTCTCCTTGTTCTTAGTGCGGCAGCAGCTTTCACAGTCTCGGTTATTGATGCGTATTTGTCATCGGATCATTTTCCGCATTTTAGATCATACCGTTTTCGGGAACTCTTTTATTCAACCCTCTTTGATCTATATGTGAATTTCCTGCTGCAAAATGGAAACCGTTTTTGTCATTAATTTACTGTATCTCCGTTCCCATCGGTATTTCTTGTCTTAGCTTGGTCCAAAAAATCACGTCCAAAAAATCATAAGCTTCAAAAAGTCCGGTAGCAGATCGCTTTTCAGACATTTTCAGAGAAACTTTAGTCGATGTACATATACTTGAACTTTTTTATGGTCTCTGTCTTTTTCCTCTTATAATGCCAATCCGCTCTGACAGTCTTTGTTTGTGTGCCACAACCAAATGCAGAGATTTCAGCTCCAATTCAGCACTCTGGTGCAGCTTCAAAACTTTTTTCAGCTGCTCCGGGTCGTTTTGCTTGCTCTTGAAGAGTAGGCGTTTTGTTGCTGGAATAATGAGCACTCCTGTGCCGAGAAGCTGATTAAACAAGCCGGGCGTTCCTTCCCTTCTGCACAAGAGGATCGTCAAATTCTGCTGCTTCTTCGACTTCAAATAGTTTGTCAGCTCCTGGACACCGGCTGGGCGGTAGTTGTTTGTTCTGTGGCTGTGAATGGTGTTCATCACCACATCGTGCCACACAAGCACTTTTTCCTCCTTGAATGGACTGTCTTCCAGTAATCGTCGGAGGTTCTTTCTTTGGTTCAGCAAGTTGTTATTGAGGGATAGGCCAGGAATTGCTGTGACAAGGCTCTCGTAACTCTTTTTCTCACATCTGTTGAGGGTGTTGAAGCATCTATGTTTTTCATAAACCTTTGTCAGGTTTTCGATCCTCCGCCTCGTCGGCGGCCGTTCCGCGCTTACAAAACGAGCGTGCGCTGATTCTACTAGAGTATAGAGTCAACTACCGTTACATCCTACAGGAGCTGCCCATTGGACGAGCGTCAAACCCTTTGGTCGCTACTGATCTGTTTTGTGGAGGTGTCATGGCTCTAAAACAGAATGAATGTGAGTCGAGGCCAGACTTTTTTTTGAAAACATTCAAATTTGAATGTCTAGAGAAACTCTGCACTTTTGAGACAAGATAGGCCAAGTTATCCATCTTGGTTACATCTTTTCCGCAATTGCATCCATGTTTTTCACAAACTTTTGAACCTAGGCGGAGTCGAATTGCAACTGCAAGCTGCAGATTCGAGAATTTGATTTTTAGATTTTTACAGGGAATTACACTCAACCATTGCGATTCGAACTTATCCTGGTAAGCGTTGAACTTTTGTACATCAAAAGGTTCTAATTTCATAATCATTTGAGAATTTTTTAAATCAGAAGTGGGCTCTGTCCAATTGTTTTGGATTTCGTTTTTCTGGGTTAGTTCACATTATGCTAATTCAAACCAAAATTCTAATGCCTCACTATCTGTTCCATTTTTGTGCTCCAAACCAAAAAAATTCATTTGAGGTAGCTTTCGCTCCTACTGCTGAGGCTAAAAAGGTGGGTAGAGCTATTAGGCGAGCGGAAGATACACTCAAGCCACCTTTGACTGCCAGGAGAATGGCTTGCAAAAATTGATTATCATTCAGTTTTCAACTTGTTACCATATGTAAAAATTTTCGTATTTTTTTTCAAATTATCACCTCGCAAAAAACAAGGACTTGTACGCAAAAGTATAGGAGTTTCGCCATACTGAAGCTTTTTTTAAGAGGTAAGAACATCCAGCTTATCAAATGCCTCCGAAATTTTTTTTCAGCTGAGCTTTTTTTCCATTTCGCAGATCTTCTCGATAAGATTCGCCTATAGGGGTCCAAGATTACAAGTTCATTCTTGGATTTAACTTTTTTGGACATAGTTTTTAAGATTGACTTAAAATTGTTTTGCAAGGCGTACTTGTGGTCTCTCCTGGAAAACATAGCTCACATTTTTCTGTGTTTAGGTTTAAGCCATTATCAATTTGATTTTCTCTAGTTCTCGGAGCACTATCTTGTAGTCGGCAAGGTTTCGGTCATCTAAAAACCAAAAGTTTAATTTCGAGTCAAGCTTTTTCTTACAAGCGTCTTATTTGTTTCAGCAAAAAGCGTTGAAGTCTCGGGATCACCTTGTTGTGTCCATCCTCCAGCATAATGATAGAGTTTCCGTAAAAAAGATAACTCGGTTCTCTGTAGGCGCAATGAGTACATTTGCACAACTACGGGTGGTTCAAAAAAACTTGATTCAGCATAATTTCTCTATTAAGCGAATGAAATGCATTACTAAAATCTAATTTAAGTGAAACGGAATATTTCGGGGTTGTCATTGCACTCTATCAAAATTACAAACAAGTTTGCAGCAATTTCTGCTCCTCGTTTAGTACCACATCCTACTTGAAAACTCCCAAACAATTTTTGTAGCTCTGAGAGAGCCTTGCTTCCCGCGCATTTAGACACAAAGCGTCTGAGCGTGTAGCCGATGGCAATCGGTCGCAAGGCTCCGTCTATTTTTACGATGGCGATAAGTTTTGCTCTAAAAAGCAAATGTCTTAGCTGTTCGGGTACTTTACCTTCACCCATAATGTTTAGAAGCTTAGTAAGCGATTTCAATAAATTGAGCCCCGCATTGCCCTTTGATTTACTAATAAGGTCATTAGAAGTTTTGCAAACAATCTTGTACGGACGGGCCCCCGAACCATTCGGAAATTACATAATTGATTTGTACACCTCGATTTCAGTTACGAAAAAATATATCGAAGTTTTCCGGGCTTAGGGTATCTATATTAGCTCTTTTTGGGCGTTTAGATACCAACTGTTCGTACTTAGTAATCAAAAAAGAAGCGATCTTCGAGCGTAATCAAAAAGAACGTAATCAAAAAAGAGCGGTCATCTGAAGCGGCCAGCCTTATTTCTCCCTTTATATATCCCTCATCGAGCTTGCTGCTGATTAGCTTTTTCCTCTGATCGAGACTGGATGATTGAGGAAGGATTTTAGGCAATGAAACAATATTTGCTCTAATTTTTTTTATTGGAGAGCTCATAGCTGTCGTTTTTTTTAAAGACCACTTCTCTTGGGTTATTCAATAAAAAACAAAAGAGACGTCAGAAAAACCACAATAAGTATTTTTTCTACTTTGTATAGAATATCATACAATTTATCCGAAAGACTTTCTGCCAAGGGAACACGCGCGTCCTTAGGTACTCTTCTGAGAACTCGGACAATAGAATTGGCTGTATTTACATGATTGTCTAGCACTAAGTCATCACCAATTGAAGCATTATTGACAAATTTTACATTAACACATTTAGGACATTAAAAACTATTGGATTTCTTTAGAATCGCCAAGAGTTTCATTTACATAACTGATATGACACCAATTAGAACAACAATCGCATCTTATTCATTTTAAAAGTGTTGAAGAGTTTAATCATTCTGTGTATACTCATTGTTTGGATTTGCATGTAACTTGCGACATAAGGCACGCGGAGCATTTTGAGCTAAGGAACATAAAGTGAGAAGGAAACTTTTGAATCCAAAAAAAATTAAGAATAATTTAGAAAAAATAAAATCGGTTTCCAGAATAAACAATATTGAAAAAAATTTTAGAATCCTTTAGAGAGCAGTCATTCTACACAAAAACCTCAGTAGACGCTAAATGAGAAAAAAAATTATTAAACTGTTGTTATGAAAATATTCTGAGCCATTAAAAACTAAAATCTCAAGCTTTCACATCCCATCCCTACGAAATAAAAAAAATGATCATTTTTTGCCACTATGCAAAATCAAACAAAAAAAGCTTGAGGCAAAAAGTAAATCAGACCACAAAATTTTAGACAGAGGTAAAGCTGTGCTTCGCAACCGCTTGCGAGAACACTGCCAAAGAGAAGCTCTATCAGTGAAATAAGAAAAAGCGAAATAATTCTCGAATTAGCAAAAACTCGGCAACCTGTCGGAATCGAATCTGCTTTCTAGCAGATTTGAGTCTCGTGCGATAACTACTCATTCACGAATGCTTAATATCCTGAAAACTAGCCACCAATAACGCAGCTACCTATGCTAAAAAAAACAACAATTCGATCAGTTAAAATAGCACCAAATACAAAAAGAGAGAATTTTGCATGTAACAAAGCATGAAGCTAAACAATGTAAAACTTTGCATTTCACACAAAATGCGAGATACATTGAGTTGCAAATTCTCTGAAATCGATCATGTTATCATTGCACTGCTGTTTGAAACAAAGATTTTTTTTCGGTTCATTCGAGGAATTACAAATGGTCCAGCTGTATAAACTTTTTACTATTCAGATATTAAAGCACATATGATAGTATAATGCTGCCGCAGCCTATCAATTCCAAAGTGCCGCCAAAAGTAGCACTTTGTTTTGCGATTTAGGTTGAAAAAAAAAACGTTGGAAAACTTATACACTATGCTTTGCCAGTGTAAAATTTGTACAATTACACCATCCTTCGCCAGAATAAAAAATCTACAGCAAAAACGGTTTTTTAAGGAACAGGCTTTAGTTGTTTCTGGTGAGATGAAGATAACGGCGCTTTCTCAACTTTATCAGTCGCTATGCATTTGTGGCTAATGCTATGCATTTGTGGGAGCAGCAACACCCTGGAAGAGTTCAAACACGTGCAAAATGAAAACTGTTGGATGAAAACCCTTGGACAATTGTCCCAAAGTTTTTACTACTACTACTAGCGCCGCCAAGTCAAAAAGTTCTAGTTAAATGATGGCAAACTGATTTTGGACCGTATTTGCTTTTAGGTATATGGAAAAACTCAGAAACTGGTTTTTCGAGAATTTTTAAAATTCTGTAAGGAACGAACTAAAATGGCTCAGAAGAAAACAATCAAAAACTTCTTGCCATTTTTTTTCTTAAGAAAATCATCGAACCCTTTTTTCAAAAAGGTTTTCGACCTTTTCTGTACAGCTGGACAATTTCCATATATAGATAAAGCTCCTGTAAATTAACTTTCATGAGTAAAATTGATAATCGGAAGCTTAGAAAATTCTGGAACTAGAACCCCAATTTAATAACAAAGTACCGAATTTTCAATACGCATATCTTTCCAAATTAGGCATATTTTTATCCAAACTCAGTGTAGGCACCCTGTAGGATCATTGAAACATTGTTAATGTCGGACCTCCGAGTTTAAATTTCTTGTAATTTAGAAGGATTTGGTTGTTTATGATTTCGCAAAGTAGTTCGAAATTTTTCAACTAGGTATATTCGTCCAGCAGACAATTCGAGATTGTGAAATATTCTTTTTAACAGACAGAAATTAGCATATGATTTCATCTGAACCCAAAAAAATCTGTGTCACCAAATTCTTGATCAAAGAATAGTTCGAATTTTTGAAGCAAAAAACAACTAGTAGTCTAAATTATGGACCGTGCTTGAACAAAACAAGGTCGATGTAGTGCTATATAAAAACACATAAACTCAAAACCAAGGTCTCAAGGATATAGAAAAAGCTGTTTTAGACAATGATTGGTTTCTTTTTCTAGCACAGTTTTGATTGGCTTCAAATTCATGAAAAAAAATGCTTCAAAATTTCATGTTCATGAACGTTTTTGTCATACACTAAGGACTGAAACCTTTCTGCAGACGATGCTTTACTTACTTTGTAGTTTTTCAAATAATCAGTTTTTCATATCTGAAAAGAAATGTTCAAAGGAACAAAGTTGGCTCTCCCTAAACTTAATGACTGGATTTGAAGGAAAATCAATTTGAACTAAAAAAAACTGAACCGTTTTTCAAACAAAACCAAGCTGCAATGCAACATAACAAAATGTCACTTGTGTTTATTTTAAATTTTTGTTTTTATTAACATCTTAACAAGCTTCTAGCACTAAATTCGGCAAAAAACGAAAATATTGAAGTCTCTGAGCAAGTTTCAGCCAAAAAAGTGCAGTCAAAGTGCAGATGGTTTACTTATTGACTTATTGTATAAATTCACTTGGAAATTAATATTCAAAAAAAAACTAGCACTCTTCAAAATTAATGACTGAATGTAGATGAAATTTACAATAAATCACATTAAAAAGACTGAAACGACTTTCAAGCAACCAAGAAAATTGTCACTTATGCTTGTTTTATTTATAGTTTTTGTTTTTGTATGTTTGATTTTTCGTCAAATTAAGAAGCTTTCAAGGATTTTTGTAGGTTTATTTGAATAATTGGGTCTTCATTGAACTCATGGGAGGATTCAAAATCATTTCGCATTGATATATGGCATCTCACTAAAGTTAAGATATAATAATAAAAAAAGTTATCGCTCGATTTTTTTTCTGCTAATGTGCCAATTAATTATTTCTTAGAAATTTTTTCAAAAAATTTTTTCAACTGAGTTGAATAGTGATTAATTCTAGCAGTCACTTACAAAATACCACTCGATCAACAACATCTCAAATGAAACAAAAGAAGTTTTCTTTTTGCTGTTGTCTCCCATAGTTTTTCACTGTCTCTAAAGAAAGAAGTTCTCTTCTTGAACTTTTTAGGGAGCAAGATAACGGATACAATTACGCTAAAATAAGGGATTAAAACCATTAAAAACTAGTCGTGGCCGGGCAATTCATGTTTGGGATTCTGATAAGAACCTAAGAGTTTACCTGAAAACTAGGAAATTAAAGCTAACAAGAAATTGGCAATCAAGAATTCAGCTTTTTTTTGCAATTTAACTTTCTTTTGCTATTTACCTGTTATTTCATATTAATACTACTTTTATATGTTAAAATGAAGACCTATCGAGTCGATCATCGACATCTCCCGTTAAAGAACAAAAAAATTTTAATTTGGTTATTCTTCCCATTGTTTGTTTCCATTTCTATAGAGAGATACGTTGTCCCTCAATTTTTTTCTTCTTTGTCGTTTCGTCGTTCATTTTGAACGCCTGGTTGTTCAAAAACTCAAAATTTGAGTACTAATATTGAGTTTCCATGATGTAACAAGTAAGCCAACAAAACTTGATAAATCATTATTCACAGAAAAAAAATTCTATCGCATACCTACTGAAAACGAAACAAGGTCCGACAAGGGTTCGGAGCCAGACTTTTTGGTGCAAAAGTATCGAGGTTAGCTTTTTACTAACTGTGAAGAAAACTGAAAGAATTTGTGTTCCGACCTTAAACAAAAATGCGATTTCTTGCTTAGATATGCCGACCTTTACGGAGGAAAGGAAAAAGGGTTCTTTGACTCGTGGGTAATTTTTCTAGAAAATTTCAAACGCTTGAAGTCCGCATTTGTAAAACCATCCAAATCAAACTTGAAAGCAACAAATTGTTATGCCGCAAACAGAAAGATCGCAAATTTTACGAACCATAAGAGAATCATCCATCAAATATTTACGAACCATAATAAAATCGGATGTACCATAATACAATCATCCGAACATGACTGGTTACGCAATTTAATCATTTTTAAAACCTGTGATCATTAACAGACAATTGTATCAGAAAAACCAAAACCGTCTGACGCAATAGGTCAAGCCATAATCGACAAAAATGGATGTTGCAATAAATTTAGATATGGCTTAAGTAAGTACTAATGACAAGTGTATAACAGTTTTAAATATGCAAAAAGAGAATCTAGCCTAAACAATAAAAAGTCAATATCAAGTGATATGAAAGCCTTGCCAAATATCACCTGAAATTAGGTCGGGCAAAAAACTGTATATCACGTGTGAACACATGAAGGATCTGTTGGAACATTAAATAATTCATTATAAAAAACGTACTGTAAATAATCAGTAAAGTTCATATATCCCATCAAAATAATTGAGATCAGGAAAAAAAATTTCCATTTAGAAATTACTCTGTCAGGAGAAGAAATAAGTGCTGATGACGATTATTCATTGTTAAACATCAGATTAAACTACAACAAAAACGGCCTGTAAACGAAAAGTTTTAGAAAAAAAATGCATTGGTAATCAATGCAATTGTAAAAATCATTAATCAAGTGGATACTTCTTGCCCAAATTTTTTTTTGAAAATGCTAGCCTCGAAAAAAACGCAGTAAATTAATAATAAACAAGACTGCTCGTATCAGGGCCCTGAATGTTCCGACTGCTTTTGGAGCAGCAGTAATAACATAAAAACATTATATGAAATAAAATGAAATGAAATTTTTTTTTCTAAAATTTGAAGTTTTTTATGAAAATCATCCCCCCACTCGCCATATGACGTACAAAAAGATAGTTTTCGTTCCTTGTAACGCATCAATTATGGCAAATAAGCTTCGTTCAACCAATTTGGAACGATTTCTAAGACGGATTAAATCTCCGCTTACGCGTTAATAGCGCGAATTATATCGCGCGTTAATTGTCCCAAATTGGTCAAAATGGCAATCTTTAAACCCTCATAACTTTACGAAAAAAGATCACAGGTGAAATATCTTTTCAAATTTAAGCTCAGGAAAACAATACCTTTTGAATGATATAAAAAAAATTCCGTCAAAAATGGCTAGTTAAAAAGTCGAAATTTGTCTGAAGAAAAAAAACCCACCCCGAGCACAAATATTCCGTTACTTTCGTATCAAAAATCGGAACAAAAACAGCCGATAGTTAGGAAGTTCCGTGCTTTTTTCCGTATTCAATTCAATGAATGGACGAGCGAAGACATCCTACTCTTTTTGTGACTCGACGCTAGAACGAAACATGATAATGAATCAAAATTCACCGAAGATGAGGAATGAAACAGCTCAGAAACATTGCATACCCTTCATCAATGACGTGACCTTACTTAAATCCTGTAAGTTAAATGGACAAAATAATTCAAATTTTACACATAAAAAGAATTTTAAAAACCTTTCAGAAATCGGAAAAACCCTATTGGATAGAAGAATAACAAAATTTCACAACCCCATTAAAGCGATTCATTAATTGATTGTTATAACGGGAAAAAACGGATATGTGAAAACAAACAATCAGATATTCAAGAAAAAGTATAAAATTTCGCATAGTCAGATGTTAATTCATATTATCGCCCGCCCACTTTCAAACAAAAAACTGATTGAAAAATGGTTCTTTAGCCTTGATTTGAGAAGTGCGTTCTGACAGCTAAAATTTTGTGATAATACAAGCAAACAAAAGTAGTTTCAGCATAGTGGGAGACAAAGCATTTTAAATTTTCACTTCCCAAGTATGCATTCTTTTTGACAGAGACGAAATTTCACGTTTTCAAACCGATTTTTTGCATAACAGACTAGAGGCCACGCTTGTTAAATGAGAAAAATAAACATCAATCACGTCAGCATTCGACTATAGTTTTTTGAAAACTCATAAAATTAAGTATTCTTCAATCAAACTAGAGTTACTAGTGGTAGATTGGGCAAATAAAAATTTTAAAATTTAATGTTATGCGTGAATATTTGAAATTGTAACAGATCATAAAGCCTTTTTATCCGCGTTAAACACAAATCAACGGAACAAATTTTGCTTTAAATAGTTTGATTCGATGGGCGAATAGACGGTTTTACTTTCAATATCAAAGTATATGACAACCCTCCCAGGAAAAAATAAAGGATTTATCAATCTCCTTTCAAAACCTACATCGGAGAAAAAAATCTTCCCATATAGCAATAAAATAACGAAAGTGTAGTGGCACCAATCAATAATATTCTCGAAACTTGAATCAAAATAACTTTTGAAAAAAAAAGAAAAAAAACATATATAACGCACCAAGAGTATTTAGAAAAAACGTTGGAGGCAAATAGTGTAAACAATGCCACTGTTTTTCACAATAGACAAGTGATAAGTGTAAAAAAGTTTTACAAACCAGTTATTTTCAGTTTTATTAAATTCGTCTCCAGATATGGAACCTTATAAAACTTGCTCTTGAGAAGACAGGAGCAGGCTAACTGGGCGCAAAATGATCAAGTAGAAGACAAATACATCAATGCAATCTCACCAGAGGAAAAATGGTAGTAGAGTGACCCGACGGACAACACGGCGGCTGTCAAACAGAGAGCCCACTGTCAAATCCATTTTCAATATGAGTAATTGATATAGAATACAGTCAATCAGAAAGAATGAAAAACATATTTCACACCAAAAAAAGGGAAAATTTAAACGACGCCGAGCATACAATAACTTTCGATAACAGGCACAGTTTTTGATAGTACACAGGAACCACTGTAAACATGTTTAAATTAAACAGAACCAGGGAGAGAAACTCACCGACGAAGAGATACGACTCTGGACTTGTGGGAACCTCTTTTAGCTGACAGTCTGAAACAATTTCGTTGAAAAAAGCAAGATATCAGCGAAAGATCGTTCATTAAGCAAAGGTTACCTTTGCCTACTTTTAGGTACACCATCGTTTGTAGATTTAGATCATTGAGATAGTGTTTTATATGACTAATTGGTACAGTCTTTAAAATGCAACTCCGATGTCTAAGCTCTCACGTCTGAAGAGTTTTTAGATACCTCCTGACAGTCAACACTGGCGGATACCCAAAAACGCCTCCAGGGGTCACACCGGCAGACCTTATAGTAGTAGAGAGCTTTCCGGAGTTACCGCAGACGATCTTCAGCTCCTCCAACCCATCAGGTAGCTTTTCCAAATCTCGATGACATGTGGACTCTTTAAATTCTCGGAGAAAGGTGTTTTGTAGACATAGTCAGGACAACAGAAGAATGTTTAAACGAGGAACAGAAGGACAATTTCTTGTGCTTGAACTAAAAAAGGGTCCTGAAAAAAATAAACCAAGCCCACATACAATCAACTCTTCCTTAAAACCGTTATAGCAAAAACTACCGAAGTTTTTCTTCTCCAAACTCCTCGTTAGACCCCAAACAGGAGGTCATTGGTTCGTTCTTGGCCGGAGTAGATGATACGATTGAAGAATAACGTAGCGACACATATTCAGTAATCGACAAAAAAACCAGGGCGGATGCAGACTTCTTTAAATATCATTTTAGCAAAGCAAACAGACTGCTATAAAAGTGCTTTGCAACAACTTTTTGATTGTCAAATTTAATTTATTTTGCTTTCATCTATCGTTGAACTAAAAGCACTCAACAAACTCAAAGGTTTGGTTCACTTTCAAATTTTTGGAGTTTTGGAGTTTTTACAAATTTACTTCGAATTAAAACTGAAATTTTTGCTTTTCAAGTGTATCATTCATACATACATTTTACCTGTGTAGTTCTCTGTACAAATGTTTGCAGCAAATAAATTCGTTGTCCATAACCTCACGTCTTAAAACACATTGAACAACATATCTTAAAAAAATTCCGTGGTGTTTCAGTTTAGTTTTGATTGTTTTGTTTCAAATTTCGATTTTGATTGTTTCGTCGCCCATCCTGTGGACGGAGAGGGGAATAAGAATTTCTCATGGCTACCATTCAGTGGTACACAACAAAACTTTTCCTTCATTAAAGAGGGTTGAGTAATGTATTTTAAAAAGCTTAACTTGACACTCAACTCTGCGTGGATCAATTGAGCAATCTCCCCCCCCCCCCCCCGTAATGACCAATTGAGCTATCTCCCCCCCAGCAAAAACAAATAAACTCTTCAAAAAGACGTCAGCAAACGGAAGTAGATGGATGTTTTGTTTATAGCACGCAATCATTTGACCGACTGAAGTTTTTTTATATGAGTATCGAGAAAAATTTTGAAAAAAAAATCGAAATTTATGAAATTTTTTTTTTGCAAAACTTTGTTTAGGCGACCATAGCCTCATCGAAGAAAGCGATTTACCAGGGTTGGTGCTCTAGCCTTGTATCTGAATAGGAAAAACGGTTCTCCGCAGCACCTTAATAGTGTTCGCAAAAACTTTTTGTCATGTTAAGAAAGGAAAAAAGTCGCTTTTTATGCCTGTTTTATTGATTCTTTTTTCAATCTGAATGAAACTTTTGAACTTTGATATTGTAAATTTTGGCTTTCCACAGTCGTTGGAAAATATGTTTTATGATTTCATGTCATTCAAACTATTTTCAAGTGGTTATAAACATGTCTCAAGTACCTATTGAGCTATCTCCCCCCCACGCGAGGATGGGGGGGAGATTGCTCAATTGATCCCTCTGCGTTAGTTACTTGCCTATTGCGCGTCTATTTGAAGTCTATTGGACTTCTATTTAACTGTCTAGTTGAATAGAAAATAAATAGTTTGAACCCAATTGTTTTTTTTGTATTTCATCGTTATAACACCAGATAATCGTATTTAACTAGTAGTAACCACTTAGTTTTTTAGTGTCCAACTTCAAATCAAAATTGCGACTACAATGGTAACAAAGCTTTGATATATTCCCATTCCAGAGATGGTTCAAAGATACCACAATAAAAGCATGAATGATAATTGCAACTACCACCAAACACTGGGTAACAATTTTTTCTGGATGTGCTCAGATATTTTACCAAAAATCGGGAACAGAAACATTATCACAATGGTTGGAGTGAATTTTATTTTAGTTTTGTAAGACTGCTGTTGTCAATTTTGTAGTGTTTCGGCTTAGGTGTTTCGTTTCTAGTTTTTCTCATTACACAACTCGCAAAATCGACACAACAAAAAATCGAAAAACACGCTTTCCCAGTTCTTTTGAATAATGTGGCCAGCTACGCGTAGTCGTTTTAATTTTTGATTAAGCCATCAATAAATCTAATGATTACAAAAATGTACTAGATAATCATAACCAAGGTAGACGTTTGCTGTGAAAGACCCACACATTGTTCTGACAATTTTTTTTAAAAACTAGAAAAATGTTTGCACTTTTTTTCATTCAATTTTTCATTCAATCCTTTTTAGTACATGGTGTGATTAGAAAGCTGGTGAAGAGCGCAGAAAATAATTGAATTCGTCGTAATCAACAATATTTGTCTACAAAATTTGAATGACAAACAAAAAACGAAACACTTATTTGTAGAATAGTTTGAAAATTTTTGTACGGTAATCTTCGTTGCCAAGGAAGCGCTAAAATAAACATCCATTTTTCTTAATAAAATCAACTTTTTTGAGCATAAAGCCTTGTATCAAAAGGTGTGCGAAGCTCAGTTTCGTCGCCTCTGTGTAAAATAAAGGTATGCGAATCTCAGTTTCACCTGTGTGTAAAAGTTTTTTGAATAAAACTTCAGGCTAAAAAACTTGAGTTTAAAAGAAAAGTAGTACTGGAAATTTATTTTAGCGCTTGTTCGGCAACAAAAATTTTTGTACAAAGTCCAAAATTATTCAGCAAAAATTTTTTGTTGTTAATTCAAACTTTGATTTTACTTATTTTTCCGCGCTTTTGAGTTAGCTCTAATTTTCAAAGCGCTCTAATTTTTTTTAATTAAAACAAGTTTTCTCAGCCTGAAAGCTTCACTAAATAAATTTTTTGACACATACGCAAGACTGAGGTTCGCACTATTTGCGATACAAGGCTTTAATCTAAAAAAGAAACTTTTTTCTATTAAGAGAAAGATGCAAATTGAAAAAGGAACAAGAAAAAAAAAGACGTTTTTTCATTTTTTTTAAATTGTCCTAAATTTTTCATGAGGACCTTTTGAGGTTGATATTGACCATTTATAATTCAGAGCCAGAGACTCATCAATCTTTTTAACAAAATCAGAATATTGTGGGAAACATAATAATTGGTAGAAAAGCCGACAAAATTGCAACCGATGGCCAAGAGCTGATAATCAATAGATATATACTGCTTATAAATGCTAGGAGCGCTTTATATAAAATTAATGCAGGACACAAATTAGATACAAACCAACAGAGTTTAACTGGACAACCAGAAATCACAAATGTTGGATTACAACACAAACATAGCTTAACAAACTGGCAGACAGAAATTGAGATGAAAGCTGCTAAGTTACAAAAAAAATAAAAATTGAAGAAATCAAACACAGCTGAGAAACAATAAAAGTCATTTGCTAGATGAAAATCGGCATGTTTGGAAATTGCGTGATTATTAACCGAAAATGCAAATTTTTTTGAAAGTTTGTGATAAGAGTTAGTTTGTAAAATTCAATTTTTTTAATTTCAGAAAATTGCAGCAAGAACTTCGCAAAAAAAAGTTCTAGCTTAACGTGTTCCACTAGTAATCTTCAAAAACACAGAAACAAGTAAAAACAAAAAGTTTTTTTGCAACCCGATTTAAGCCGAGAAGAACGAATGGACGGTCGGTTGCATGAAAAAACCGAAAAAAAATATGGTTGAAAAAAAATTCCACTTGAATCGAACCACAAACCTTTGTCGTCTCAAGGTGTTACCTCTAAGTGAAAAGCATAAGACAATTCATTGAATGTAAGTTTAATAAAATAAACGAACTAAATTTGATTTGATGGAAAATTTATTTAAATTATTTTTCAAAAAAAATTGACAATTTTTTATGTTCAGTTTTTCTAATTTTACGGCAAAAGTCTTGAGAGAGTGATTTAGATTTTTTTTGTTTGAGATCAATTGTCAAAAAACTAACATAACTAATAGGAACAACTAATAAAACATTATGCGGTTACAGCTATCAAAATATTTATCGACCATGCGTATAATTACCCACGCTGATTATTTAACCACGCTGATTCCCATTTTTTACGGTAGAAAACTAGTACCTGATAGCAAAACCCTTTGCTTATCACAAAGGTAATAAAAAGCACATTACTTAACGCTTTTTTCTATCGAAATTAAACTCAAACTGAAAAGTTATAACTAGCTTTTTCTGCCATTCGACGCATTCCGATGATTATTTGTGGTACCTGATTTAGCTTGAAAAACAAAAAAATTCAACGGTCGGAACAACAAACATTTATATTATAGTAATCAAAATTATCATAATAAAAGCATGGTCGCGATATAGTTTCAATGGCGGGAGCAAAGTCACGCAGAAAATTCTTCACTTTTGGTACACGCCATTTCGCAGCATATCTGTTTTGGTCGCGCCGCTTTGTAAACTTCAATTTTGATTCGCAATGGCCTCGACTTAATTCGCATAATTCGGCTACTGAAATAATGCTGCCATTTCTACTTCAATTATTGAAAGCGTTACGATGCACTCATTAACATAGCCAATATATTTTGATCTTCTGTTAATTAAATTTCCATCATCATCTACAATATATCTGTTCATCTGTCATGGAAAGTATGCGCTACATTGACTAACGGAGAGCTTTTTAAAGAGGTTGATACTGCTTATTACAAGCATTTCAGAGCGTTTAAAATCACATAAAAACTATTTTAGCTCACATTCGGAGCGTATCATTGATGTACAGATGTTGCATTTATGAGATTTGTTGCCATCGGAGCCTATGAAACAGTTCACTGGGTCCGGTGATTTTTCCAAAAAAGCACCAACATATTAAATTTTGAAATAAAAAACACTTTGCGGTTAAAACCAGCCAAGCGTTAAATCATCCACTATAGTTTAGAAACTTACATTAAGCCATTAATCGATTTGTTTTAACATTTTTTTAAAAAATCTCATGAATTGTAATGAAAACTGTATAGAATAAATTGCCTTAGAAAAGTTTAAAATCGAGCGTTTTTGTTATGACTAACATCATCATGAACACATTGGTGCAGTCATATCTCATCATCATTTTAGTAATTATTTCTCTGGCCGCTACACCTTTAGCATCAAATGGAACCTCAGGATCTTCTTCTGGATCGGCGGGCTCTTCGGTTCCAGAAGCAATCGAGGGTGAGCCACATGTGGATGAGTGGGTTTCTTGGAAGGAGAAGTACAACAAACAGTATGCCTCAGAGGATGAGGAAGTTGAGAGGTTTTTGATTTGGCAGGAGAATTTGGAAAAGGTCAGATCATTATCAAAGTTATAAATAGAAATGCCAATTATGGCTTTGTTATCAAGAATGACACATTTTGTTATTATTGAAAATCTCATCTTGGAAGAACACTAAAAAGGCCAGTTAGTTGATGCCGATAGATTGCTGCCTATCGATTTATATATAATGTTTGTAAAGTTTATAGATTTTTCCTTTTAAACTTTGTAAGACGTCAGTGTCCTTAAGTACCTCAAATTTCAAATATCAAACAATTTAAACTTTTTGAAGTCAACTTAAGATATATAACAGATGCTACTTATTTCCATTTTGTCTGAACCAAACGACATGCCCCATGAGTAACGGGAAAGAAAATGAATTGCAATATGACGACAATTTACCCTTTTCCAGCATACTCCTAGCTGATTTTCAAGAAAATTTTAGAACACTTTTTTCAAATTGACTGCATTTTTCATGAAAAAAGTTCAAAAATTAACAATTCGGCGATCCAACTCCAATAAGTTATAGTCAAAAACCTCCACTTACCGTTACCTTACATCAACCGAAGAATAGTTCAGTAACATTAAGCGTGAAATTAAAAATGCTAGTTTTTAAGTTTATTGCCACGAGCAAGCCCGTCTCCATTAATCGAATCACAAAAAATTGGTTGTTTTTAGCAAGCAGCAAGCATTTAAAACAAAAAAACTTGAACGGTTTGGGTTATTCCATGTCATAAAATTTTTGCGAACTTTCTTAAGGCAAGCTGTTCGTTCAAGCTATGTTACTATTAAATACTTCAATGTGTTCCAGCTTGAACCAATTCTCATATTTTTTTCCGAGCAAAACGTTCAGGTGATTAAGCGTTTGAATTTTTTATGCCATTACATGCTCCAGGTGGATTCGCATCGATTCGCAATTGTTGATTTGTCTGAGCAAACCATTCAAGCGCTGAAACTCTTGAAGTAATAAAAGTTATTTCATAGTGAATCGTTAAGCATATAATTAATGTTTTTCTTCGCGAGCCCCGAAGTTTAAACATATCTTCGAGCAATGAATCTGGGATATTTAAAGGCTATATTGTGAATTGACTCGCAATTATTGACATTTTTAGCGAGCAATTGATGCGAAGATCAACCAAATTTTCAAAGTCAACTCATTGCGTGAATCGGTTCGCAAAAAATTCAAATAATCAATTTTGAATTATGACATATTTTTCAATTTGCGAAACTTCAAATTTTTCTCAGCAAGCTATTCAAACTATGAAACCCTATAAAATTCAAATTAACTCACTAAGCAACTCGGATAGCAAAAAACATGAGTTTTTTTGAGGCAATGAGCAAGATATTGGGGCAAAAAAACTTCGACAATTATCGAGTTCTCCATAGAGCAAATCGGTTTGCTCAAAACGTAAGTTTTGTAGGCAAACCAATCGTGCAATTTTGATGAATTAATTGGTTCGACAAAATTTGATGTATTCCAAAGCAAACTAATCAAGTCATGAAATGTTTCTTGTAACTTTACACAACGAATCAGTTAAGGAAAGCTTAAGTTGTTTGAAGCCAGCTGTTCAAGCGATGAAACTTGGAAAAAATTCAGGGCATTTTATGAAGCGAATCATTTTGCGATAAATTTGAAATTGCATCGAAACGTTCAAGTTTGGAAAAAAAACAAGTTATTTCTAAAAACGAATCGTTTTGAGATTAAAACTTTTATTGGTTTTAAAAAATTGGTTCGGTAAAGTTTGAAAGTTTTCCAACAGAAACAATTGAAGCAACAAAATTTTTCATTTAATCAAAAAGCAAGTCTATTTGAGAAAAAAGTTTATAAGCAAGCTCTTTAAGTAACAAAATTTTAAAAATATCAAACTACTTCATTCATCAGATTGGTTTTTTCTAAGTAAACATGCTATTCAAGGGATAAAGTTTGAAATATTTACTCTTTTTGCATTGAATGAATAGGTTCGCAAAAAGTATAGTTTTCTCAAATCAAGCTAATAAACCAATGAAAACGCTAAAATTTTGAATTATTTTATTAACTTGGATTGCTTAGCAAAAACATAAAAACGGATATCAAAACTATCAAACTTTGAACATGTTTCGAATTTTTTCTCATAATTCCGATTGCTTTGCAAAAAGATAAAACTAATCACAAAAAAATCTCATAGACCGATTCAGCTTACAAAAATAGGAAATTTTCCAGCAAGTTTTTAAAGCAAGGAAAATTTTAAATAAATTGAAGTTGTTTTTGTAGTTTGGGTTGCTTTGCAAAAAGTTAATTTTACTCAAGCGAGCTATTGAAGCAATCAACCTTTTTAAAATTCCGGGGTTGTTTTCATAGCTTGGATTTCATCGCAAGAAAGCTGAAATTCTCAAGTTATTTCATAAAAGGAATCGGTTTACAAAATTTTTTTGTACTGAGCATTTTATCAAAGCAAAGAAGCTTCAAAATATTTCATATTTCTGAATAGAGAGAATCAGTTCGCGAAAAGTTCAAGTTATTCTAAACTAGCCGTATTGGCTCGGGCAAACTGGTAAATTTTCTAGGCAAATTAAAAGGAAAATTATAACTACTTTGAAGTTGTTTTCATAGCTTGGGTTACTTTGCGCAAAGTTAAATTTAGCCAAGAGAGCTATTGAGGTCATCAATTTTTTCTTCAGCATTGCGCTCGACAAATTTAAAACGTTGCGTTTTGATAACCAATGTGTCCATAACGCATTCCGATTTTCATTTAAACAAACGTGAACAAAAAACGGGTGCGACAAGTTTTTTGGGGCGGTGAGGAGATGCGACAGTTTTACCTGATAGCAGCTTTTTTTTTACAAAAATGTTCACAACCAATAAACCAACTTCCAATAAAAAGAGGTTCCTTCCATTAATAAATGTTGATGAATGAGTTTAAAAAGGAGTGAATAATTTTTATTGGACTAGTAGTAGTATAAATGACAGTGAACTTTGTTCACACGATGGAGCCACAGCAGTCATGTAAAGCCAGTTTGTTCAACTCCGCCACCTCGTGTTGAACCTAAGGGAAACAAAAAACGCTGAATACAATCTAGGTAAAAACGAGGCGGGATTTCGGGGAAGTTTAATGGGGGTTCGACTATTTTTCTGAACCCCGATTTCAGCTTCCGCTCTTAAGTATCCACGGGTGATTTGGAAATAGCTGGAAAACAGCTCGTAAAAACCCGAATTCATTTTGACTCAAAATGGATAATACAGAAATTTTCATCTTTTTTGATTTAGTCAAATTATTTCACCGATAAACTAAGTTTGATCAAAATCACCCTCTAAGTCTTTCAAAGATTGAAATTGAGCGGAATCTTTTTGTTCCGACTTTCGATACGAAAGTAACGGAACATTTGTGCTCGGGGTGGGTTTTTTTTTCATCAGACAAATTTCGACTTTTTAACTAGCCATTTTTGACGAATTTTTTTTACATCATTTGAAAGGTATTGTTGTCTTGAGCTCAAATTTGAAAAGATATTTCACCTGTGATCATTTTTCGTAAAGTTACGGGGGCTTTAAGATTGCCATTTTGGCCAATTTGGGACAATTAACGCGCGATATATTTCGCGCTATTAACGCGTAAGCGGAGAGTTAATTCGTCTTAGAAATCGTTCCAAATTGGTTAAAAGAAGCTTATTTGCCATAATTGGTTTGTTGCAAGAAGCGAAATCTATCTTTTTGTACTTTGTATGGCGTGTGGGGGGATGATTTTCTTTAAAAATTTCAAAGTTTAGAACTTTTTTTTTGATTTTGTTTTTTTCATTGAATTTTTTAATGTTATTACTGCTCCATAAACCTTAAAAAGCAGTCGGAACATTCAGGGCTTCGCCCTGATACGAGGAGTCTTGTTTGTTATTAATTTAGGCTTTCCTTCCTTTCATGCTTGTCTGACTTTCCAGAATAGCTCAATTTTTTAGTATAACTTATGTTAATTGTTCCGACTTTCGATACGAAAGTAACGGAATATTTGTGCTCGGGGTGGGTTTTTTTTCTTCAGACAAATTTCGACTTTTTAACTAGCCATTTTTGACGGAATTTCTTTATATCATTTAAAAGGTATTGTTGTCTTGAGCTTAAAACTGAAAAGAGATTTCACCTGTGATCTTTTTTCGTAAGTTATGAGGGTTGAAAGATTGCCATTTTGGCCAATTTGGGACAATTAACGCGCGATATATTTCACGCTATTAACGAGTAAGCGGCGATTTAATCCGTCTTAAAAATTGTTTCAAATTGGTTCAAGGAAGCTTTTATGCCGTAATTGATTTGTTACGAGGAGTAAAATTTATCACTTTTTTATGGCGTGTGGGTTAGATTTTTTTAAATAGCGTGTGGTTAAATGTTAGATTTTTGAAGATTTTTAATTTTTTTTTACATTTAATTTTGTTATGTTGTTTTTGCTCCATAGACCTTAAAAGGCAGTCGGAGCATTCAGGGCTTCGCCCTGAGACGAGCAGTCGGCTCTTTCCCCCCCCCCCCCAGCTCACACGAGATTCAATTTATTAGTGTAACGAGTGGTTTTACGAGGTTGATTATGAAGACCAAATATGTTTGTCGTGGCCTTATCAATCTGTATGTAAATTTTCATAACAATTGGACAAAGTGGTCAACAAACTTACATGTAAAAATTTGCAGGTGGGGGGAAAGGAAAAAGAGCCGAGCAGTCTTGTTAAAATTTGGAGTGAAACGAAAGTAGGCTCAGCATTTTTTTTATGCAAGATATTCTTTTAGCAGTCTTTCCATATTTTTTTTTAGAATTATTGTTCATGCTTATTACATGCTGGTTTTAATTTGTCCATGAAAACTATTGTATGAAAACTCCGTAAAAAACTTTCCTTGATGTTACGTTGTTACAAAATTATGGGGGGGGGGGTGGAGAGGAGGGGTAGGGAGTGAAAAAGAGCCATCTTTTCTCAAAAAAGAACACAAAACACCACACTGTCTTAAATCAGTAAGCAAATACTTCCCTTATTAGCATCTAAACGATGTCGAAATTCGCATGTTTAATTAATGAAGACCGGGCAAAAAAATTGAGCACAGAAAAAAATCCGTTTGTTTTTTGATGTCACACCGTGAAAAATTAAGTTTGAGCGTATAAAATTTAAGTTTTTTTTCCTGAAAAAAAACCATCGCGATTTTTTAAGTGTCTTCATAACATTCAGTGACACTAAATAATGAGAGTAATAATAGTACCTGGTGTGCGAATCCGTTCATCTCAGCCGTGAGACATTCTATTCTCTCCCGGTGAAACTCCATTTCGGCGGCGTGCTGCTTCCACGCACAACAGTGCTTCTCCATCTCTATCCTGTGCCACAGAAACTGCTCCCTTCCGAAAAAGGAGTCCTCGTCACTTGGTAAAAACTTCACCGAGAAACCAATACGAGAGATAAATGAGAATAGCGGCACATACATTTTTGCTGAAATTTGAAGAAAAAAAAACACGGAAAAAAATTTCTCCCAGAGTTTTTTTTCATCTTTTTATTTTTGGCTGTTTTTGTAAAAAGAAAAGGCACTAAAATAAGTTTCAAGAACTACTGTCCCGTGAAATCGGAGAAAATTTAAAGTTTCAGCCGTTGAAATGAACGAAAGTTTTTAATCACCTTTTTGTCGTTTTTTTCTTTAGTAATTATTAGAAATTTGTAGCTGAAAATTTGCCATATGATGAATTAAACTGATTGTCAAAATATAATCAAATAAAAAAACCATCATTTGTAATTTTTAAGGAGTTATGTGGCCATTTTATCAGAAGGTGTCAGAGAAATACTCCGGACGTCAAAAAACTATCGTGAAAAAAAAACAAAAAACTATCGGGAAAAAAAAACAAAAAAAAAGTTTCAGCTTTTGGTTGAAATTGTTCGTTTACCTAAGAAAGTATTGAAAAAATTATCCGCTAATAAAAACACTAAATTCAACTTATAGTTAGTTTTTTATTAGATTTATGAATTGTCACAATTGTATTAGCATTTTAACTAATTCCTCTGTTATTTCCTATTTTGAGTATTACTTTCCTATATTGAGTACATATTGAGTACTCCGTGTACTTTTATGATAAGTTTTGGCACCTCTAAAACATCTTTGACGCCCATCGATTGAATGACCAAACAAAGCCCTTGAAAACATTCAGATAAAGTGTTTCATCCAAGAATAATCAAATTTTCAGTCATAAATCTCACATGGTTAAAGAGATAATGACAAAAACGGAAGAACACTAAACGTTACAACTTCTTAACTGAACATTAGAACTTTTCTGGGCTCTTTTTGCTTCCCTTCACTCTCCCCTCACCTCGCATGAGCGTCAGCCTTACGGTTTAACGAGTGGTTTTACATAATTAATCATGAAAAAAAAACCAAATATGCTTGTATTGGCTCAGTAAATTTGCATGTCAACTTTCACAACAATCCGACAAGGCGAACAATGCTTTTATAAGCAAAAATTTGCTTTTTTATGTTTCAATTGTCGTGATCGAAACCACAGTGATCGCGTTATCAATTTGCTTTTATTAAGAAATCAAATTAGGACATTTTATCTCTCCATTAGCAAAATTGTTAAAGTCTTTAATAAATTTCATGGCTTTCTCCTACCCCCTCCCCATCTCACAAGAACATCAATTATATGCTTTAACTAGAGATGTTACAAAGTTAAGTATGAGAAACAAATATTTATTTTATGGCTTAAATATTCGGCATGGTAATTTTCAAGCAATCCCAAAAAAAAACAAGTATAGCCGGTTACTGTGCAAGAATTTTTTTTTTCAAATTCGTTTAGTTTTTTCGACTTGGTGTGATAAAAGGATCTGACTTCAAAACATACTTAAGCAAATTGGACAAAAACTTTTGAAGAAAAATGACTAGAATGAGGTAAATTTTTGAATTTTTTTGAAATTTTTGGTTCCCAAAATGAGGCTAAAAAACTTCAAATATATTTTACTTGCCTAAAAATAAGTTTTAAGGTCTTAAATTAGGCCTAATTTAATTTGTTGGCCTGCTCGCGTGCTTTATTTGCTCGAATTAAAAAAAATCGAATCCCTTTTTCTCAAAACTGACGAAAAAAAACGTTTCGAAAATTTTTCAGTGTGGTTCGAATCATGACTGAAAGGGCTTCAATAAACAAAAAACTATCGGGAAAAAAAACAAAAAAAAGTTTCAGCTTTTGGTTGAAACTGTTCGTTTACTTAAGAAAGTATTGAAAAAATTATCCGCTAATAAAAACACTAAATTCAACTTATAGTTAGTTTTTTATTAGATTTATGAATTGTCACAATTGTATTAGCATTTTAACTAATTCCTCTGTTATTTCCTATTTTGAGTATTACTTTCCTATATTGAGTACATATTGAGTACTCCGTGTACTTTTATGATAATTTTTGGCACCTCTAAAACATCTTTGACGCCCATCGATTGAATGACCAAACAAAGCCCTTGAAAACATTCAGATAAAGTGTTTCATCCAAGAATAATCAAATTTTCAGTCATAAATCTCACATGGTTAAAGAGATAATGACAAAAACGGAAGAACACTAAACGTTACAACTTCTTAATTGAACATTAGAACTTTTCTGGGCTCTTTTTGCTTCCCTTCACTCTCCCCTCACCTCGCATGAGCGTCAGCCTTACGGTTTAACGAGTGGTTTTACATGCAAGATATTCTTTTAGCAGTCTTTCCATATTTTTTTTTAGAATTATTGTTCATGCTTATTACATGCTGGTTTTAATTTGTCCATGAAAACTATTGTATGAAAACTCCGTAAAAAACTTTCCTTGATGTTACGTTGTTACAAAATTATGGGGGGGGTGGAGAGGAGGGGTAGGGAGTGAAAAAGAGCCATCTTTTCTCAAAAAAGAACACAAAACACCACACTGTCTTAAATCAGTAAGCAAATACTTCCCTTATTAGCATCTAAACGATGTCGAAATTCGCATGTTTAATTAATGAAGACCGGGCAAAAAAATTGAGCACAGAAAAAAATCCGTTTGTTTTTTGATGTCACACCGTGAAAAATTAAGTTTGAGCGTATAAAATTTAAGTTTTTTTTCCTGAAAAAAAACCATCGCGATTTTTTAAGTGTCTTCATAACATTCAGTGACACTAAATAATGAGAGTAATAATAGTACCTGGTGTGCGAATCCGTTCATCTCAGCCGTGAGACATTCTATTCTCTCCCGGTGAAACTCCATTTCGGCGGCGTGCTGCTTCCACGCACAACAGTGCTTCTCCATCTCTATCCTGTGCCACAGAAACTGCTCCCTTCCGAAAAAGGAGTCCTCGTCACTTGGTAAAAACTTCACCGAGAAACCAATACGAGAGATAAATGAGAATAGCGGCACATACATTTTTGCTGAAATTTGAAGAAAAAAAAACACGGAAAAAAATTTCTCCCAGAGTTTTTTTTCATCTTTTTATTTTTGGCTGTTTTTGTAAAAAGAAAAGGCACTAAAATAAGTTTCAAGAACTACTGTCCCGTGAAATCGGAGAAAATTTAAAGTTTCAGCCGTTGAAATGAACGAAAGTTTTTAATCACCTTTTTGTCGTTTTTTTCTTTAGTAATTATTAGAAATTTGTAGCTGAAAATTTGCCATATGATGAATTAAACTGATTGTCAAAATATAATCAAATAAAAAAACCATCATTTGTAATTTTTAAGGAGTTATGTGGCCATTTTATCAGAAGGTGTCAGAGAAATACTCCGGACGTCAAAAAACTATCGTGAAAAAAAAACAAAAAACTATCGGGAAAAAAAAACAAAAAAAAAGTTTCAGCTTTTGGTTGAAATTGTTCGTTTACCTAAGAAAGTATTGAAAAAATTATCCGCTAATAAAAACACTAAATTCAACTTATAGTTAGTTTTTTATTAGATTTATGAATTGTCACAATTGTATTAGCATTTTAACTAATTCCTCTGTTATTTCCTATTTTGAGTATTACTTTCCTATATTGAGTACATATTGAGTACTCCGTGTACTTTTATGATAAGTTTTGGCACCTCTAAAACATCTTTGACGCCCATCGATTGAATGACCAAACAAAGCCCTTGAAAACATTCAGATAAAGTGTTTCATCCAAGAATAATCAAATTTTCAGTCATAAATCTCACATGGTTAAAGAGATAATGACAAAAACGGAAGAACACTAAACGTTACAACTTCTTAACTGAACATTAGAACTTTTCTGGGCTCTTTTTGCTTCCCTTCACTCTCCCCTCACCTCGCATGAGCGTCAGCCTTACGGTTTAACGAGTGGTTTTACATAATTAATCATGAAAAAAAAACCAAATATGCTTGTATTGGCTCAGTAAATTTGCATGTCAACTTTCACAACAATCCGACAAGGCGAACAATGCTTTTATAAGCAAAAATTTGCTTTTTTATGTTTCAATTGTCGTGATCGAAACCACAGTGATCGCGTTATCAATTTGCTTTTATTAAGAAATCAAATTAGGACATTTTATCTCTCCATTAGCAAAATTGTTAAAGTCTTTAATAAATTTCATGGCTTTCTCCTACCCCCTCCCCATCTCACAAGAACATCAATTATATGCTTTAACTAGAGATGTTACAAAGTTAAGTATGAGAAACAAATATTTATTTTATGGCTTAAATATTCGGCATGGTAATTTTCAAGCAATCCCAAAAAAAAACAAGTATAGCCGGTTACTGTGCAAGAATTTTTTTTTTCAAATTCGTTTAGTTTTTTCGACTTGGTGTGATAAAAGGATCTGACTTCAAAACATACTTAAGCAAATTGGACAAAAACTTTTGAAGAAAAATGACTAGAATGAGGTAAATTTTTGAATTTTTTTGAAATTTTTGGTTCCCAAAATGAGGCTAAAAAACTTCAAATATATTTTACTTGCCTAAAAATAAGTTTTAAGGTTTAAATTAGGCCTAATTTAATTTGTTGGCCTGCTCGCGTGCTTTATTTGCTCGAATTAAAAAAAATCGAATCCCTTTTTCTCAAAACTGACGAAAAAAAACGTTTCGAAAATTTTTCAGTGTGGTTCGAATCATGACTGAAAGGGCTTCAATAAACAAAAAACTATCGGGAAAAAAAACAAAAAAAAGTTTCAGCTTTTGGTTGAAACTGTTCGTTTACTTAAGAAAGTATTGAAAAAATTATCCGCTAATAAAAACACTAAATTCAACTTATAGTTAGTTTTTTATTAGATTTATGAATTGTCACAATTGTATTAGCATTTTAACTAATTCCTCTGTTATTTCCTATTTTGAGTATTACTTTCCTATATTGAGTACATATTGAGTACTCCGTGTACTTTTATGATAATTTTTGGCACCTCTAAAACATCTTTGACGCCCATCGATTGAATGACCAAACAAAGCCCTTGAAAACATTCAGATAAAGTGTTTCATCCAAGAATAATCAAATTTTCAGTCATAAATCTCACATGGTTAAAGAGATAATGACAAAAACGGAAGAACACTAAACGTTACAACTTCTTAATTGAACATTAGAACTTTTCTGGGCTCTTTTTGCTTCCCTTCACTCTCCCCTCACCTCGCATGAGCGTCAGCCTTACGGTTTAACGAGTGGTTTTACATGCAAGATATTCTTTTAGCAGTCTTTCCATATTTTTTTTTAGAATTATTGTTCATGCTTATTACATGCTGGTTTTAATTTGTCCATGAAAACTATTGTATGAAAACTCCGTAAAAAACTTTCCTTGATGTTACGTTGTTACAAAATTATGGGGGGGGGGGTGGAGAGGAGGGGTAGGGAGTGAAAAAGAGCCATCTTTTCTCAAAAAAGAACACAAAACACCACACTGTCTTAAATCAGTAAGCAAATACTTCCCTTATTAGCATCTAAACGATGTCGAAATTCGCATGTTTAATTAATGAAGACCGGGCAAAAAAATTGAGCACAGAAAAAAATCCGTTTGTTTTTTGATGTCACACCGTGAAAAATTAAGTTTGAGCGTATAAAATTTAAGTTTTTTTTCCTGAAAAAAAACCATCGCGATTTTTTAAGTGTCTTCATAACATTCAGTGACACTAAATAATGAGAGTAATAATAGTACCTGGTGTGCGAATCCGTTCATCTCAGCCGTGAGACATTCTATTCTCTCCCGGTGAAACTCCATTTCGGCGGCGTGCTGCTTCCACGCACAACAGTGCTTCTCCATCTCTATCCTGTGCCACAGAAACTGCTCCCTTCCGAAAAAGGAGTCCTCGTCACTTGGTAAAAACTTCACCGAGAAACCAATACGAGAGATAAATGAGAATAGCGGCACATACATTTTTGCTGAAATTTGAAGAAAAAAAAACACGGAAAAAAATTTCTCCCAGAGTTTTTTTTCATCTTTTTATTTTTGGCTGTTTTTGTAAAAAGAAAAGGCACTAAAATAAGTTTCAAGAACTACTGTCCCGTGAAATCGGAGAAAATTTAAAGTTTCAGCCGTTGAAATGAACGAAAGTTTTTAATCACCTTTTTGTCGTTTTTTTCTTTAGTAATTATTAGAAATTTGTAGCTGAAAATTTGCCATATGATGAATTAAACTGATTGTCAAAATATAATCAAATAAAAAAACCATCAATTGTAATTTTTAAGGAGTTATGTGGCCATTTTATCAGAAGGTGTCAGAGAAATACTCCGGACGTCAAAAAACTATCGTGAAAAAAAAACAAAAAACTATCGGGAAAAAAAAACAAAAAAAAAGTTTCAGCTTTTGGTTGAAATTGTTCGTTTACCTAAGAAAGTATTGAAAAAATTATCCGCTAATAAAAACACTAAATTCAACTTATAGTTAGTTTTTTATTAGATTTATGAATTGTCACAATTGTATTAGCATTTTAACTAATTCCTCTGTTATTTCCTATTTTGAGTATTACTTTCCTATATTGAGTACATATTGAGTACTCCGTGTACTTTTATGATAAGTTTTGGCACCTCTAAAACATCTTTGACGCCCATCGATTGAATGACCAAACAAAGCCCTTGAAAACATTCAGATAAAGTGTTTCATCCAAGAATAATCAAATTTTCAGTCATAAATCTCACATGGTTAAAGAGATAATGACAAAAACGGAAGAACACTAAACGTTACAACTTCTTAACTGAACATTAGAACTTTTCTGGGCTCTTTTTGCTTCCCTTCACTCTCCCCTCACCTCGCATGAGCGTCAGCCTTACGGTTTAACGAGTGGTTTTACATAATTAATCATGAAAAAAAAACCAAATATGCTTGTATTGGCTCAGTAAATTTGCATGTCAACTTTCACAACAATCCGACAAGGCGAACAATGCTTTTATAAGCAAAAATTTGCTTTTTTATGTTTCAATTGTCGTGATCGAAACCACAGTGATCGCGTTATCAATTTGCTTTTATTAAGAAATCAAATTAGGACATTTTATCTCTCCATTAGCAAAATTGTTAAAGTCTTTAATAAATTTCATGGCTTTCTCCTACCCCCTCCCCATCTCACAAGAACATCAATTATATGCTTTAACTAGAGATGTTACAAAGTTAAGTATGAGAAACAAATATTTATTTTATGGCTTAAATATTCGGCATGGTAATTTTCAAGCAATCCCAAAAAAAAACAAGTATAGCCGGTTACTGTGCAAGAATTTTTTTTTTCAAATTCGTTTAGTTTTTTCGACTTGGTGTGATAAAAGGATCTGACTTCAAAACATACTTAAGCAAATTGGACAAAAACTTTTGAAGAAAAATGACTAGAATGAGGTAAATTTTTGAATTTTTTTGAAATTTTTGGTTCCCAAAATGAGGCTAAAAAACTTCAAATATATTTTACTTGCCTAAAAATAAGTTTTAAGGTCTTAAATTAGGCCTAATTTAATTTGTTGGCCTGCTCGCGTGCTTTATTTGCTCGAATTAAAAAAAATCGAATCCCTTTTTCTCAAAACTGACGAAAAAAAACGTTTCGAAAATTTTTCAGTGTGGTTCGAATCATGACTGAAAGGGCTTCAATAAACAAAAAACTATCGGGAAAAAAAACAAAAAAAAGTTTCAGCTTTTGGTTGAAACTGTTCGTTTACTTAAGAAAGTATTGAAAAAATTATCCGCTAATAAAAACACTAAATTCAACTTATAGTTAGTTTTTTATTAGATTTATGAATTGTCACAATTGTATTAGCATTTTAACTAATTCCTCTGTTATTTCCTATTTTGAGTATTACTTTCCTATATTGAGTACATATTGAGTACTCCGTGTACTTTTATGATAATTTTTGGCACCTCTAAAACATCTTTGACGCCCATCGATTGAATGACCAAACAAAGCCCTTGAAAACATTCAGATAAAGTGTTTCATCCAAGAATAATCAAATTTTCAGTCATAAATCTCACATGGTTAAAGAGATAATGACAAAAACGGAAGAACACTAAACGTTACAACTTCTTAATTGAACATTAGAACTTTTCTGGGCTCTTTTTGCTTCCCTTCACTCTCCCCTCACCTCGCATGAGCGTCAGCCTTACGGTTTAACGAGTGGTTTTACATAATTAATCATGAAAAAAAAACCAAATATGCTTGTATTGGCTCAGTAAATTTGCATGTCAACTTTCACAACAATCCGACAAGGCGAACAATGCTTTTATAAGCAAAAATTTTTAGGTTTCAATTGTCGTGATTGAAACCACAGTGATCGCGTTATCAATTTGCTTTTATTAGGAAATCAAATTAGGACATTTTATCTCTCCATTAGGAAAATTGTTAAAGTCTTCAATAAATTTCATGGCTTTCTCCTACCCCCTCCCCATCTCACAAGAACATCAATTATATGCTTTAACCAGAGATGTTACAAAGTTAAGTATGAGAAACAAATATGTATTTTATGGCTTAAATATTCGGCATGGTAATTTTCAAGCAATCCCAAAAAAAAACAAGTATAGCCGGTTACTGTGCAAGAAATTTTTTTTTTCAAATTCGTTTAGTTTTTTCGACTTGGTATGATAAAAGGATCTGACTTCAAAACATACTTAAGCAAATTGGACAAAAAATTTTGAAGAAAAATGACTAGAATGAGGTAAACTTTTGAATTTTTTTGAAACTTTTGGTTCCCAAAATGAGGCTAAAAAACTTCAAAAAATATTTTACTTGCCTAAAAATAAGTTTTCAGGTCTTAAATTAGGCCTAATTTATTTTGTTAGCCTGCTCGCGTGCTTTATTTGCTCGAATTAAAAAAAATCGAATCCCTTTTTCTCAAAACTGACGAAAAAAAAACGTTTCGAAACTTTTTCAGTGTGGTTCGAATCATGACTGAAAGGGCTTCAATAAACAAAAAACTATCGGGAAAAAAAACAAAAAAAAAGTTTCAGCTTTTGGATGAAATTGTTCGTTTACCTAAGAAAGTATTGAAAAAATTATCCGCTAATAAAAACACTAAATTCAACTTATAGTTAGTTTTTTATTAGATTTATGAATTGTCACAATTGTATTAGCATTTTAACTAATTCCTCTGTTATTTCCTATTTTGAGTATTACTTTCCTATATTGAGTACATATTGAGTACTCCGTGTACTTTTATGATAAGTTTTGGCACCTCTAAAACATCTTTGACGCCCATCGATTGAATGACCAAACAAAGCCCTTGAAAACATTCAGATAAAGTGTTTCATCCAAGAATAATCAAATTTTCAGTCATAAATCTCACATGGTTAAAGAGATAATGACAAAAACGGAAGAACACTAAACGTTACAACTTCTTAATTGAACATTAGAACTTTTCTGGGCTCTTTTTGCTTCCCTTCACTCTCCCCTCACCTCGCATGAGCGTCAGCCTTACGGTTTAACGAGTGGTTTTACATAATTAATCATGAAAAAAAAACCAAATATGCTTCTATTGGCTCAGTAAATTTGCATGTCAACTTTCACAACAACCCGACAAGGCGAACAATGCTTTTATAAGCAAAAATTTGCTTTTTTAGGTTTCAATTGTCGTGATTGAAACCACAGTGATCGCGTTATCAATTTGCTTTTATTAGGAAATCAAATTAGGACATTTTATCTCTCCATTAGGAAAATTGTTAAAGTCTTTAATAAATTTCATGGCTTTCTCCTACCCCCTCCCCATCTCACAAGAACATCAATTATATGCTTTAACTAGAGATGTTACAAAGTTAAGTATGAGAAACAAATATGTATTTTATGGCTTAAATATTCGGCATGGTAATTTTCAAGCAATCCCAAAAAAAAACAAGTATAGCCGGTTACTGTGCAAGAAATTTTTTTTTTCAAATTCGTTTAGTTTTTTCGACTTGGTGTGATAAAAGGATCTGACTTCAAAACATACTTAAGCAAATTGGACAAAAAATTTTGAAGAAAAATGACTAGAATGAGGTAAACTTTTGAATTTTTTTGAAATTTTTGGTTCCCAAAATGAGGCTAAAAAACTTCAAAAAATATTTTACTTGCCTAAAAATAAGTTTTCAGGTCTTAAATTAGGCCTAATTTATTTTGTTAGCCTGCTCGCGTGCTTTATTTGCTCGAATTAAAAAAAAATCGAATCCCTTTTTCTCAAAACTGACGAAAAAAAAAACGTTTCGAAACTTTTTCAGTGTGGTTCGAATCATGACTGAAAGGGCTTCAATAAACAAAAAACTATCGGGAAAAAAAACAAAAAAAAAATTTCAGCTTTTGGTTGAAATTGTTCGTTTACCTAAGAAAGTATTGAAAAAATTATCCGCTAATAAAAACACTAAATTCAACTTATAGTTAGTTTTTTATTAGATTTATGAATTGTCACAATTGTATTAGCATTTTAACTAATTCCTCTGTTATTTCCTATTTTGAGTATTACTTTCCTATATTGAGTACATATTGAGTACTCCGTGTACTTTTATGATAAGTTTTGGCACCTCTAAAACATCTTTGACGCCCATCGATTGAATGACCAAACAAAGCCCTTGAAAACATTCAGATAAAGTGTTTCATCCAAGAATAATCAAATTTTCAGTCATAAATCTCACATGGTTAAAGAGATAATGACAAAAACGGAAGAACACTAAACGTTACAACTTCTTAACTGAACATTAGAACTTTTCTGGGCTCTTTTTGCTTCCCTTCACTCTCCCCTCACCTCGCATGAGCGTCAGCCTTACGGTTTAACGAGTAGTTTTACAGAATTAATCATGAAAAAAAAACCAAATATGCTTGTATTGGCTCAGTAAATTTGCATGTCAACTTTCACAACAATCCGACAAGGCGAACAATGCTTTTATAAGCAAAAATTTGCTTTTTTAGGTTTCAATTGTCATGATTGAAACCACAGTGATCGCGTTATCAATTTGCTTTTATTAAGAAATCAAATTAGGACATTTTATCTCTCCATTAGAAAATTGTTAAAGTCTTTAATAAATTTCATGACTTTCTCCTACCCCCTCCCCATCTCACAAGAACATCAATTAAATGCTTTAAATAGAGATGTTACAAAGTTAAGTATGAGAAACAAATATGTATTTTATGGCTTAAATATTCGGCATGGTAATTTTAAAGCAATCCCAAAAAAAAACAAGTATAGCCGGTTACTGTGCAAGAATTTTTTTTTTCAAATTCGTTTAGTTTTTTCGACTTGGTGTGATAAAAGGATCTGACTTCAAAACATACTTAAGCAAATTGGACAAAAAATTTTGAAGAAAAATGACTAGAATGGGGTAAATTTTTGAGTTTTTTTGAAATTTTTGGTTCCCAAAATGAGGCTAAAAAACTTCAAAAAATATTTTACTTGCCTAAAAATAAGTTTTAAGGTCTTAAATTAGGCCTAATTTGTTTTGTTAGCCTGCTCTCGTGCTTTATTTGCTCGAATTAAAAAAAATCGAATCCCTTTTTCTCAAAACTGACGAAAAAAAACGTTTCGAAAATTTTTCAATGTGGTTCGAATCATGACTGAAAGGGCTTCAATATGATATATCACTCAATCCAATCCGATAATTAATTGTGGCGTCTGATTTTGCGAGGAAAACAAAAAGAAAAAACTACAACACACCCGAATACAAAGTTCCTCCCCACTTTCAAGGGCCGGAACAAAAAAACAAACAGTTTACTGTAACAATTAGCAGAAAAAAAACGTTTTATTAACCACTGAAAATGTTTCAATATGATAAATTTGTTTATACTCAATTAAAATTTTTTTAATTTTACCAATTTCTATCAAATAGCTTGGTGGGTAAAATACCAACAAACTTCAGCGTTTGTGGGCGTTTAAGTGTTTAACAAAATTCTATGGTCAAAAACTCAATCAAACAAGGAAAACCGCTTCCTGTGCAAGTATCGCAAAATTTTCCAGCTACATATGTAAAAAACTAAAACTTTATGGTCAAAAACTCAATCAAACAAGGAAAACCGCTTGCTTTGCAAGTATCACAAAATGTTCCAGCTACATTTGTAAAAAACTACAAAAAATTAGCTTCAATTAGCGTCGTTTCTTCTGCTTGGGTGATTACAGAACTATTCAAACGATTAGAAACTTAATTAAATAGGCATAAGACACTAAACTATCTTCACAAAATAAATAAAAGAAAAATGTTCAAAAATAAATAAAGAAACCTATAATTGTTCCTAGTTTTTTGCACAACAATACTTAAACTTGTATAAAAAGTAGTATGACCGAGAAAAGACTGAATGAAGTTTCTAAAACTGGATTATTTTTACTTGTTTTTACGTTACAATTTTTAATACATTTCATGGCTCTCTCCTACCCCTTCCCTCATCTCACAAGAACATCAATTATATTCTTTATCGAGTATTTTACAGGTTTAGCCTGTAGATCAAATATGTATTTCATGGCTTAAGCAATCCGCAGGGTATTTTTTGAGCAATCACAAAAAGAGAACGAACAGTTTAATGAAAAATTAGCAGAAACAAAGTTACGTTTTAAAAATCTCTAAAAAATTTTCATCAAGATGTATTTGTTTGACATCACATAATTTTCTCGATTCTTATTAAAATCTATCAAATATCTAGGTGGTTCAATTCAAATAACAAGTAAGTACAGCGTATGTAAAATTGTTAAATAAACTTTATGGTTGAAGACTCAATCAAACAAGGAAAGCCGGTTGCTGTGCAAGTAACTTCGTAAAAAAACTACAAAAAAAAATTATCTTCAAATTAGCGTCGTTTCTTCTGCTGGGGCGATTACAGAGCTTTACAAACGCATCAAAAATTCGTGATTTAGGCATAAAACACTGCCTGTGTCTTCAAAAAAAAAATATAAAAAAAATTAAAGAACGTAAAAAAGAAATATAAATCTTTTCCTAGTTGTTGGCATAAAAATATTTAATTTTGTATGAAAATTAAATTTACCGAGAAAGTGTTTAGTGATATTTCCAAAATTGGTTTTATTTTTATTTAAAAAATTGTTTTAGTCAAATAAGTCATCATTTTTATATAAAAAACGTTACTCGATCGCTTTCCTTGCTCGAATTACGACAAAAACTCAAACATTTTAAGCTGATTCTTCTCGACTCCAGTTTTTTTTTCTCGAATCATGACTGAGAGACGGCGATATATTATATGATATATCACTCGAACCATTCCAGTGATTTTTGTGGTACCTGATTTTGCGTTTAAAAAATGGAAAAACACTAAAACACACCCGAATACAAAGTCCCTCCGCATTTTTTATATGATGGGAACAAGGAGATGAAGCCTGGTGGTTGTTCGACACACAGTAAATCACGACTGAAAGAGTTTCGAAAAGATATTTTTTTGACCCTTTCCGATGATTATTTGTGGCAGCTGATTTTGCGTGGAAAACAAAAAAAAACTAAAACATCCGATAACAAAATTGCTTCCCGTTTTCAATCGAGATCTTCATAGCTTCAAAAAATTTCATAACTTGTTATCACATTTCATTACAACTTCATAACTTCTTATCACAGTACTTCATAAATCACAGTTCATTATGACTTATGATTATATAATGCGCAAACTCAGAAAGAGCAGCCGATTGTTTAGAAAAATGAAACAAGACTGCTCGTATCAGGGCAAGGCCCTGAATGTTCCGACTGCCTCCTAAGGTCTATGGCGCAGTAATTCCATGAAAAATTAAATAAAATTAAAACTTTTTATTTTTTATTAATTTGACATTTTTTTTGTGAAATTCATCGCCCCACACGCCATATAAAGTACAAACTGATGAACCTCGCTCCTATTAACAAATCAATTCTGGCAAATAAGAGTCCTTCAACCAATTTGGAATGATTTCTAAGACGGATTAAATCTTTGCTTGCGCGTTACTTGCGCGAATTATATCCCGCGTTAATTGGCCCAAATTAGCCCGAAGATATTTTTTGTAAAGTTATTCAAACCCCCATAATTTTACAAAAAATGATCAAAGTTAAGCTCAGGACAACATTACCTCTCGAATGATTTTTAAAAAATTTCGTCAAAATTATTACGAGGCTAAACATTGCACTGGATAGGAGCACCATTTTGTGTCTGTATGTTCCTGAATTCCAGAGACAAGTCTTAAAATATGTTCCAAAATGTAAAAGGATTCAACAAACAAAACTTCAGTGGATTCCGCAACGATAGCTGTAACGTAAATTTTGTCGGCACATTTGTTTTGTTGCCGATTCCGCAACAAGCAAATATAGCTGGTTGTTCTGGATTCCGCACCTGTAAGTGGACTCCGCAAAATTTAAGCGAAATCCGCAAATGTAAGTGGATTCCGCAAACTGTAAGTGGATTCCGAATTTTGTTCAATACTGAATTTGCATATGCACAATTAAAAGCTGAGCTGGAATTCTTATCTCTAGCAATGCATTAGGTTGAGAAGGATTTGAAACCCAACGCAAAACAAATCGTCAAATTAGTTCAGTTTTTGGCATTCAATCAATCCCAAATACTGACCAGTATTTGGGATTGATTAAATGCCAAAAACTGGAATAATGTAGAATAAATATGGAATACATCCAATATTTGAAGTCATTAAATTGAGAGTGTTTAGAAACCCAACGCATAGCAAATCGTCAAATTAGTTCAGTATTTGGATTTCATCGATCCCAAATACTGGTCAGTAATTGGGATTCAATTAATTCCAAACACTGATCTATTCTAGTAAATTTCTTTTTTTAGTGAAATCAAATCATGTATTTAAAAGGTATAATTTTAAAGGCTACTACACATATAAATATATGTGAGTTGAATCCGCAAACAAAATGCGGATTCCACTTACAATTTGCGGATTCCACTTACAATTTGCGGATTCCACTTACAGTTGCGGATTCCGCAACAGCTCAATTGAACGCTACAAATGTTTTATCATTTGTTTGTGGATTCCACAAACTATTCTGGATTCCGCAATTACAGTTGCGGATTCTACAATTTCACCTTTTTTCGAGCGATTTTGAGCGGTACAATGATTTAGGTATTTGTTTGTGGAATCCAAAACAGCATAGAAGATCAAAAAAAGTAGCAATGTTGCGGATTCCGCGACAAATCTGATTTTGGTCTGTTGCGGTTTCCGCTAACAAGGCAGAGAATGCACAATTTGGCCTCGTAATGATTGGCTAGTTAAAAAGTCAAAATTTGTCTGAAGAAAAAAAACCCACACCGTGCACAAATATTCCGTTACTTGGCTCTTTTCCAGTTTCCCCCCTTTCAAATTCGGTTTTAAAAAGTCTATTAACGTTGTCATAATGTAATGAAATTTTGCGTGTTGAACAAATCGACAACTATGAACAGATTGGTTCTTCATACTTTACAGCGTAACATCATGCATTTAGCCGTAATAACACGTAAGACAAACAAAAAACTCGGTGTTTTGAAAAAGGGGGAAATGGAAAAGAGCCCGCTACTTTCATTACGAAAGTTGGAACAAAAAATTGTAATAAGCCATTTTTAACAAATGTGATTTTCTTATATAACCTTGTAAAAGTAATGGGTCACACGCAAAATTGATTTTTATCGATAGTGAGTTGACTGTAAAAAAACAGCGTTCTTTTTTTTCTCAATTTTATCTTACCTGCAATTTTTTAACTTGTAAATTATTGCTCAATTTGTGCATTTGGGCTTTTTTTCTAGACCCCCTTCTACAAGTTTGAAAGTCAAATTTGAAAAACTATTTTAGGATTGTCACAAAGCATTGAATATTTTCCACACTCCCTCAAACTTCAAAATATCGGCTCTTTTCCAGTTCCCCCCCCCCCCCCCCCTTCAAATTAATTTTTGAAAACCTTATTTAACGTTGTCATAATGCAATGAAAATTGGCATGGTGAACAAATTGACAATTATGAACAGATTTGTTCTTCATACATTACAGCGTAACGTCACGCATTTAGCCGTAATAACACGTAAAACAAACATAAAACTCGGTATTTTGAAAGGTGGGGGGAAAGTGGAAAAGAGCCAAAATATCTTTTCGAACGTTAACTCTTCAAAATAACTCTTCAAACGTTACAGCGTAAAAAAAAACGAATTTAGCCATGATAACACGTATAACAAATATGAAAATATAATGTTGAAATGCGGGGAGTAGAATAGAGCCTCCAATTCTTAAAAAAATGGGATTGTGGACTAATTAGGCCATTACAGGTCTATTTGGTCAGCATATTCGGCTCTTTTCCAGTCCCCCCCCCTTTGAATTGCAATTTTGAAAAGCCTATTTAATATAGTCATAAAACAATGAAATTTTGTGTGGTGAACAAATCGACAATTCTGAACACATTTGTTCTTCATATTTTAAAGCGTAACATCATGCATTTAGCCGTAATAACACGTAAAACAAACATATTACTCGGTATTTTGAAAGGGGGGGGGGTAACTGGAAAAGAGCCGCATATTCAACCTGGTAAGACCACTCGTTTGTTTCACTGTAAAAATGATTTTCCCTCCCACCCCCTCAATTTGATTTCCCCTTGATTTTTCCTTCAAAAACCGAATTAGAACACTAAAAGTGAGTTTAGAACACCAACACCATAGGTTTTAATCAGGCTTTCCAAAAACAAATTTTGAAGAAAAAAAAGGATTGAAAAAGAGCCGAGAAAACATAGAGCGAAACAAGCAACCATTGTTTGGTCCTGAAGATGGTTGGTTTGGAAGGGAGCAGTGATTTGTGCCTGTGGGCTTCCATCTGAGCGGCATGTTGTTGCATGAGACACTTGTTCTGTTCTGCCTCTGTCTGGTGGTACTCCATCTGACACTTGTGCTGCTCCAGCTGGGCCCGCAATTTGTCAAAGCACACCAGCGCCATAGTCATGTATATAGATAGACTAATCTGTGGATCTATATGAGTCACTGTTATTGATGACGTCAGTACTAAGCTTATATACTTATATGGACAACGGGATGGCTCTTTGACAGATCTTAAAAAAAACACTAAATTTGTCAGTTGAAAGTATCTTTAAAAGTTCAAGGGTAATCATCTTATTATGATTATTATTATTATTGTCAAATCAGAGGCGGATCTAGGATTTTCTCGAAGGGGGGCGGATTTTCAAAAAAAAATTTAGATATCGACCATTTTTTTAGGTCTAGACCAAATTGAATTTCCTGAGCTCTGCCAAAGCAGTACAAAGACCCTCCCTGTTTGTGCCAAAAATTTCTGCGCCGCAGGTAAAATTTTGAAAAAACAGGCTAAAAAGGGCGTTTTTACACTTTTTGGAAAATTTTGACCAAAAAATCGCGTTTTTTGGCGCGCGCTCCTCTCTGAAATATAATATATTGGCGCCAGAGGCGCTTTTAGAAAACTTTTAGGGTCAGTCAGCCAAAAATGGATATCTCAAAATAGTACAGAGGGGGAAAAAGAACCCTTTGGGTCGGCATGGGGTCAAATCCCTGATAAGCGTCCGAACCCCCCCTCCTAAATCCGCCCCTGTGTCAAATACAGCAAAAATGTAGAATATAAATCTATAGCATTTAATTGATAGTATCACAAACTTACGGAACATTCACTATAAAAATTTGAAATCTTTCCATGAAATTTTACCTTAAAAATTATCATGAAACCAAAAAGATGAACAAACCAGAGTGATGAAACCAAAAACTTTTAATCTTTTCGTGCACCTCCCCATCATCCCCCCTCCCCTCCCCCCCCAAAAAAATTTTTTTGGAACATTTCCTACTACATGCAAAATGTCGTGTGAACAATCGGCTCTTTTTCCTTTTCCCCCCCACCTCACACGACCTTCAATATATTATTGTACGAGAGAACGAGAGGTTTTACGAGGTTGAGTATGAAGACCAAATACGTTTGTCGTGCCCTTATTAGTCTGTGTGTAAATTTTCATAATAATCTGACAATGTGGTCAACAAATTTACATGTAAAAATTTGCAGGTGGGGGGAAAAGGAAAAAGAGCCGGGGTGGGAAACTGGAAAAGAGCTGATTTCGAGATATCTAAACCTACCAGTAATGAACCTGGAAATGAGCCATACCGAAGCTATTACAATAATTGAGTTTTCCCGGGAAGTCAAATTACCTGAGATATCCTCGAAAAGCAAATCAGGAAACAGAAAACTAATTCACGACCTTATATAAAGCTGCTGCAGAATAATGATTGGGCAATATTTGTCAGTTTTTGTCTTCGTCGCCTTAGTGGGTAATCTCTTGGTAAAGCGAAAAGCATAGGTGGTCAAAATGGTTTGAAATCATGAGAAATATAGCACGTGGTTGCAAAGAGGCCAACGCATGTCCTTAATTTTCAGTTTCTGACAGCCAAAGACAACAAGTTAAAGTTGTAAAAGTATTATGGTTTGTTTATTTAACCTCTGATCTTAACTTACCATCGACCTTTAAGTTGTTAATTTATATACCTGCCAAAAGCGCAACGGCTTTTGGTAGACTCTGAATTGGACACTATCTTTTATGATACGTAACAAATCAATCGCAACCAATTCAATCTTTTAAACCTCTCTTAACTTAGATAGAATCCCCGTCTTTTATTTAGTCTTAAATAAAAGCCTACAATTTTAGTAGGAATCTTAATCATCCACAGTCTTAATCTATTCTTAGTTTAAGTCACTCTTTTACAACACGAGTGGTATCCTAATTTTTTAACATGGCGCAGTCGAATGAATCAAACCTACGCGGACTAGAGTTTTTTTGGAACAACTCATCATACGAAAATCAACATGACTGGGAAAGGTGGGCGGAAAAATTCCAACTGACAATTATTGCGAAAGACTCCGTAGACATCGAAGATGTAATTAACCCACCGATAAGAGATGAACTAATCTACCCTATGGCAGAACCACTGGACCCATCCGAGGATCAGACCCGTCGGGCCGAAAAAGAGGAACGTCATAGAGTAGCAGTACAAAATTACAACGAAGAATTAAAAAGGAGAAGGGCGGAAGATAACGCAAAATTCAACGGACTTCAAATAGGAGATATTGACAAGAAGCTCAAATCACAGCTATACCTAGCACTCGGGAAAGAAGGACAGAAATGCTTTTCTCATAAAAATCCTGGAAAAAAAATTCTGGATGTTAATTTCGCAGAATTTTGGGAACTATTAAAAACGACTTTCACGATCACTACAAACCTAACATACGAAAGATTTAAATTTTTTGGCCGAAGACAGAAAGAACATGAGTCCTTAGAAAAATTCCATGAAATTCTTTCAGAACTAGCAAAAAATTGTAAACTGGGGGAACTCGAGTCAGAACTAGTAAGAGACATTTTCATAACCAACATGAGAAATGTCGAGATCCAAAAGAAACTATGCATTGAATACTTGACCCCAGAAAACGTACTATCTTACGTATTAGTTCACGAAAAAGGTACTAAAATTCATCAACAGTATCTAAAATTCCCAACTTACAACCCAGGACCAAGATCACAATACGTGAAGAACGAACCAACATTAAACATAGTCGAAAATAACAAGTGCCGTAATTGCGGTCAGCAATTCAAAAAAGGACACCTATCCACATGCCCGGCTAGAGATAGAAACTGCAATACGTGCGGACGGAAAGGACATTTTGCTAAACACTGTAGGAGTTCAGCAAAAACTCAAACTAACATCGTCGATCAGAATCGGGTACCCCAAGAAAACGAAAATATCCGGGCCAACCCGCAGGAAAATCCCGAATTTGAGGTTAACCTAGACGACTTCTTAGTTCTATCCATCGACACAGATAACCAAATAAATGCCGTAGAAGACAAAATAGAGCGCGGAGTGAGAACAGTATTCAATCACGAAGGATTAGAATTGAAAAAGACACTAAAAGTAGCTCTGGGAAAATTCAACCCCTACTATACCGAGATTCAAATTGACTCTGCAAGTCCAGTTTCCTTCATGAAAAAAGACCTACTACACGAACTGAAGATACGAGACAGATTTGTAAAGCTAGAACCTGTGGACGAGATAACAAAGAAAGCATACCAGGGTTTCGGGAGTACGATCAATATTATTGGAAAAGTTCGAGTGAAAATCCAATCGAAAGGATGGGAGGCTAATGATCAAAAACTTTTTATCACAGAAGGGGCTGAAAGAAATCTACTAGGAAATGACATCCTACCAAATTTGGGTATTATAGTATTTCAAAAACAACCTCCACCCAACGGGTCAAATTCACGGGAAAACAAGAAAGTACCACCCATCGGGACAAATGTCAATCAAGTTAAATTCGCATCCGACATCCAACAGGATCAAAACCAAGAGACATCATCCCAACGTGAGTTTAAATTATACATATCAAAGCACTTTCCAGACCTTATAAAAAGAACTGGTAGATCAAAAAACTACGTAGTTAATACTTATTTTAACGAGCCGATAAAACCGATACAGGTGAAAGGGAAACGTATCCCAATCCATCTTCTCCCCAAAGTCAAACTATGCATCGACCAATTATTAAGTGACGGACACATTGAAAAACTATCTAGATGCTCTGAAGATTGTTTTATTTCCCCTATCGTGATTACAGCAAAAAGGGATGGATCAATAAAACTAGCGTTGAACTCAAAACTACTAAACAAACAAATATTTCGCAATAGATATCAAATGCCGAATCTATTCGAACTAATTGACAACGTTGCAGTCACTATTAGCGGCCACGATCAAAGAAACATCTGGTTTTCGTCGATAGACCTAAAATACGCCTACAGCCAAATTCCGCTTTCGAAAAAGGCAAGTAATCAGTGTAATTTTAACATTGTGGGGGGAGAAGTAACGGGTTCATACCGTTTTAAAACCGGATTCTATGGACTAGGCGATATGCCAAATGAATTTCAACGTATAATGGACCGTTTGACGGAAAAACTACCAAATACTCATTGTTATCTTGACGACATCCTAATCGCCACCGTAGGTAGCGAGGAAGAACATAAAAAGCTAGTCATTAATGTGTTAAAAACGCTAGATGACGAGGGACTAGCCATAAAATGGGAAAAATGCACGTTTTTAACTCATAACATAGAATGGTTGGGATTTAGAATCGACGCAAAAGGGACGACACCATTAATACATAAATCTGACGCAATCAGAAACCTAAAAGAACCAAACTGTATTAAAGACATCAGATCCTTAATGGGATCGATTAACCAATTTAATAAGTTCATACCAAACCTAGCGTCCCTATCAACACCCTTCAGAGAACTTATGCAAAAGAATAAACCATTTAAGTGGTCCACAGTACATACGGAAGCGTTTGAAAAAATCAAGAACGAAATTTGTAATACGGTGACGAACCACCATTTCGATGTAAAACTGAACACTCGGGTGAAATGCGACGCCTCACATTTAGGATTGAGCGCGTCAATCGAACAAGACCATTGGGGAAATTGGAAGACCGTAGCGTTCGCTAGCAGATTTTTGAATATCGCCGAATTAAAATACAGCACTAACGAACTCGAATTACTGGGATTAGTCTGGGCACTAGATCATTTCAAAAATTATCTACTGGGTAAACAATTCTCAATTTTAACAGATCACAAAGCCTTAATAGGAGCACTGAAAGACGATAAATACACTAAAACGGCCCAATCACGCCTCACCCGTTGGGCGGATAAACTATTACCGTTCGACTTTACCGTAGAACACTTACCCGGTAAAGATATGGGATTTGTCGATTATATATCCCGACACCCATCGGGTGAACCCGTACCAGTTTCTCTGGATGACGAGAAGTTTGTTATCGCTTCAGTAAACCAGATTAGTACACTCCTAGGCTTTGATCACCTTATGCCAAAAAATTCGTGGGCGCAAATAAGAAATAAATTTTCTCAACATTTCTTAGCACATGACGTCACTTCTTGCAATGCGATTAGCCAGTCAACAGATCATATGACCAGTCAAGAAATAGAACGTGAGAAACGAATTGCTAATGCCGCTGAAACTTTCCAAGCGATATCTAACCATTCCAACATTTCAGTGTGTCAAAATTCTCACTCGCGTACAGAACTGTGTGACTCATCTTGCAAAACTAACGACTTTTTTACGAATTTTAAAATCCTGAAAGAAATGGCAGAACAAATTGAATTTAACCAACAAAAAGAACTTACTACTAAAGAAAACACGGACGTTTTAACACCAAATACTAGTAACCCGTCGGACAAACCCGAGAATAGATCACCTAGCAAAAAGAAAACAGTTAACTTATTCCCTTTCTCTTGGCCGGAAATATTTGACTCTAAATTTATGTCCCTCTTATCGAAACAAGATCTAATTCTGAAAAAGATAATCAAGGCAATCGAGGAAGACCGAAAACAGGATATCCTACAACTGGGAAACTATTATAAGTCATATTTGAATAACTTACATGTCAGTGGAGGATGCCTCTATTTGGACAACCGTTTAGTAATCCCAGCATGCCTAAGATCGACTATGCTGAACAGACTACACGAAGCCCACCCCGGCCAGTTCGCAATGAAAAGCCTGGCAACGCAATACATCTGGTGGCCGAAAATTTACCGTGAAATCCAAGTCCACGGCGAAAATTGTATAGAGTGCGTGAAAGCAGGTAAAAATTTGAAACCTCTTATAAAACACAATACCCTAGGGGAACTCCCAATGGTCGAAGAACCAAACCAAGAAATGGAATTAGATTTCGCTGGTCCGTTACCTTTAGTATGGGGAACAAAAAAATACATATTGGTGTGTGTAGACAGATTTTCAAAATTCCCATCAGCTCAAATAACATCCAGTACATCGGCAAAATCTATTATAAACTTCCTTAGTAAATACATTGCTTTACACGGGATACCTAGAACAATTAGAACAGATCAAGGATCTGGTTTCATCTCCAAGGAAGTTAGAGAATTCTGCCACGATCACAACATAAAGGTGATATTTAGCCCAGTGGGTGATCATAGAGCTACGGGATTAGTGGAACGCCTAATCAGGATCATTAAGGAACGACTCCTGGTTATGGCACAAGAACGTCCAAAACCTTCACTAGAATCTGCACTCCTGAAAATTATAAAATGCTTAAGAACAGTAACTCAACAGTCGCTTAACTGCTCTCCTTTCGAAGCACATTTCGGTAGATCCCCAAACACTATCTGGCATAATTTGGTCAAATCACCCTCTTCGAATAACCTTGATTGGAACAAAACTTTGTTATGTATAGATAAAGGCAAAAAACTAATGAGCCGAGAGCGAAGACATGACTGGGATGCCCCTGACGACATAGAAGATGGAGATGTCGATGAAAATTCATCATCCTCGGAGGATATCTCAAATGCCGTGAGATATGTACCAACAAGTGCTGGATCCCCAGTAAAAGTCCTCTCCCGGTCAGAAAAAAGAGATGCCTTGGGCATAAAGGACTCAATTCTGAACAACCCGTCGGGTAAGACCATTGTTTATCAAAAAATCCAAGATAGAATGAAAAATGAACCATACTATAGAGTACTTAAGGACGAAATCGTAAGGGAATCACATCACACTGTGACTCTAAAAAATGGTAAAATAATACGTAAATCTGATTTAGCCATTAAAAGACAGTGCACCCAGAAGAAACCAAGTCCGAGAAAACGAGACCAATTAGTTAGATTTTATGCGACTAAAGGATTGAGGAAAACTGCAAAACCTCCAAGAAATATCGGATTTAAAAGCTCAAAAACTACCCAAAAGAAACGAAATCTTCAGTGGAAATTTGAAGAGCTTGACATTGCGAGGCGAAACGCGGCCATGAACAGTTCTAGGGAAACTCTTCTTAGAGAAGAAGAAGAACAGAGAAAGAGACTGAGAACACCGATTGGCCTCGAGAGCGACCAAGAACCAAGCCCGTCGGGCAAACCCGAACTTCTTAAAAGTTACCTAAATGAACCCGGAGTGACGATCGAACCACATGATGAGATGTCAGACGATAATGCTAGTGACTTAATGACACTAAGAGACCTCAAGGAGAAAACACTACTCGAAACTACGAAACGAGACGAACACCTAATGTCCGACCGAACAGATCCTAAGCTAGAATCATCAGACCACGCCGACCAGAAGGTCGAGTTAGATGAGATTCCTTTGATCGACTTGGATTCCGGTGACAATGAAAGAGACTTTCAAGCGACCCCACAGTTGATTCTCTTGGACACTAGGGAGGAGGGCGATGAAGCGATCCAAGAAATGCCGGTACTTCCAGAGAATCCCGGAGGAGAGTTCCCTAAACCTACTGGAGAACAAACCACCATGGCGGAGACGGGACCCAAACAAACACATTCTGACCGTTCTACGAAGACACAGAAATTGTCCGGTACTGCTAAAAGGAAAGCGTCATCTCCAATGAAATCACCACCCTCGAAAAAACTGTCAGAAATTTTTACACGTCAGAACACCAGACCTATGCGAACTAGGCAGCCTCCCAAGATGCTAGGCGAGAGAGTATTTACCAATATAGTCGATCTAACTGAGGAAGATCGTGATGCCCTAGAATTCGGTTCACCTAGTTTAGTCTCAGTATGTTCAACGTTGGAAGCAACTACGGTAGAAATGGAAAGCCACCATGTCGACCTAGTAGACCTGACAACATTAACACCACCTTCATCTTCACGGCCTACTATAGTTCACTTGCGAGAAGAAAACGATGCGTACCCAAGTGACCCAAAGCCCTTAAAAACAGACGATCAAAAGAGTCCTGACAAGAAGGTCAAATTTAGCCCTGATGTCTGCTCCACGCGATTTAACCCATCGGGCCTATCTTACGAAATTTCAACTTCCACATTTGTCCCCATCGTACCTGACCCAGACTGGCTGAACACCTCTTCTATCATTTCGGCGATAGAACTCCTTGGACGGCCAATGACACTGGAGGAGTTAAGGAGATGGACAATAAATAAAGCAGCAAATCGGGAATCTAATTAGATGTAGAAACTCCAAAACAGATGTTATCAAAAACATTCTTGATCTACCAAAACTCCATTGTAAAACTTTTAGTACCTGTACGTCCTGTTTATTGTTGAATGCTACTAACATTCCATGACCCTAGAGTCATACAAACCTCTAGTGCTGTTATTTTAAGCCATAGTTATGATTGGTAACACTTATACCCTTGCTTTTGCCATAGAATTCAGCCCGAATCTCGTTATAGTTCTGTTAACCCATGGGGCGCTACCACCGGATAACCATTAGATTTATCCATTTTTGGTTCTACCCAGTTATTTCGCTTATTATAAGGATAACTCCCTGCATACCTTATGACTCTATTCACCCTGGTGCTATTTCAGTTTCTTGCTTGCCTATAGTCACCAGTCTACAGTTATTTCTTCCGACGAATACATATTATTCGATCTAAGGTGCTTTGTTTTGGAATTTTGTTTTTGTTTGTTGAACTTGCCGTCCGGCCCGTCGGGTCCGATCACCGGCCTTCCCCGTACTGTACACCCACCCTTTCGACCTGATAACCGTGTAATTGTACTTAGTTTATGATACGCCTCTTGGGCCCTTGATCAAATCTGTGTTCTTACGAATCTAGATCCACTCTCGGGGGTCCTAGACAATGCGCCTACTGATTCATTCATCTTAGTGCTTAATCATTTTTGTTTTGTTCCCTTCTGGTGAGGCGAAAGGGATAAATTATAGATAAAATTTCGCGGGGAATGTAAAAGTATTATGGTTTGTTTATTTAACCTCTGATCTTAACTTACCATCGACCTTTAAGTTGTTAATTTATATACCTGCCAAAAGCGCAACGGCTTTTGGTAGACTCTGAATTGGACACTATCTTTTATGATACGTAACAAATCAATCGCAACCAATTCAATCTTTTAAACCTCTCTTAACTTAGATAGAATCCCCGTCTTTTATTTAGTCTTAAATAAAAGCCTACAATTTTAGTAGGAATCTTAATCATCCACAGTCTTAATCTATTCTTAGTTTAAGTCACTCTTTTACAACACGAGTGGTATCCTAATTTTTTAACAAAAGTACAATAGCTCTTTTTCACTCTCCCCTCCCATTTGGATTCCAGTTTTTAAAAACTATTGTAAAGTTGTGATAACTAAATTAAAACTTCCATGGTGAACAAAATAACTAGTGTTAACAATTTTTTTGATCTTCATACTTTACATTGTAACATCACGCGTTTAGCCATAATTACTCGTAAAACAACTATGAAAAAATGAAATGTGTGCGTGTGTGTGTGGGGGGGGGGGAGGATTGCAGTGCATAAGATCTGATGTTCTATATTTTTTGGCAGGCTCTAGTCAATAAACAAAGGTTTTAAAACCATTTATGCTTCTAGAAGTCATATCAAATAAACATCAGCTTGCAACAAATGATTGAACAGCTTTTATAACATACAAATGCAATTATCCGAATAACCAGGTTTGGCTCTTTTTCCTTTTCACCCCACCTGCTAATTTTTATATTTGAAATTACTAATCACTTTGTCCGATTGTCATAAAAATTGACATGCTGACTAATTAGGCCATGACAAACATATTTGGTCTTCATAATTAACCTCGTAAAACTACTCGTTAGACCATAAAATTCATGTTTGAGTGAGGTGGGGGGGGGGTAGGAAAACGAGCCCCAGGTTTTTAACCATCCTCAGTTAGAGTCTGAATGTTGCAGGTCCAAATGCACAACTCCCAGTCAGGTGACCAACCGGAACAATCTTTCAGCGGAGTGCGACTGGGCATGAACGAATACGCCGACTTCACTCAACAGGAGTTCCTCGACACCCTACTAGGACACCGCATCTTGCCCATGATGATCCCAGATGATTCTGGATCGGGGGAGGGGCAGGCTATGATGGTTGGGGAGGGGGAGGTGCCTGAGGAGCAAGATTGGAGGGAGAAGGGGTACGTTACTTCCGTGAAATATCAGGATCACTGTGGAAGCTGTTGGGCGTTTTCGGCCGCGGGCGCTTTAGAGGGCCAGTATTTCAATAAAACAGGCAAGTAGTTATTTATTATTTGCTTGAAACTATTTAGAAACCATGATCTTTTTTGTTTTTACTTTTATTAGCTAACAAAATTTGAAGAAAAACATTGTTTGGAAACAATTTTAAATTGTAAAACTTCAAGTTACCAAGTTGAGATTTTTCAGCAAACTCTATTTTCTCTAGATTATGAAATAAATGATTGTTCTGATTCACTCAAGCAAGATCTTAAGCCACAGTAGCGTGACAACCCCGTCCCCGTCCTTTAATCCGGTTGCAAAACTTTTCGAAAGGTATCATTTTGACCTACTTTATTACACTCATTATCAGCCGACCAACCTTTTCTTTGTTTATTATGCTCCTTTAACGCCAATATACACAAAATTCGAGGGGAAGCGCGGGCCCATAAGTCTTTTTTATGTAAAACCAGGGGTCGATCTACGATTTTCTGGAGGGGGCGGACTTTCAAACATTTTTCAAACATTTTGTCGATCCTTTTTTGCAGTTCGACCACATTGACTTTCCAAGCTCTCCCAAAGCACTAAAAAGACCCTGTATTGGCCAAATTTGTGCTCCGCAGACAAAAAAGGGCCAAAAAATTGTTTTTAGGCATTTTTTGGAAATTTTTGACGAAAAAATCGCCTTTTTTCAGCGCACCCTCCTCCCTTAAAATTAGTATATATTGGCGCCACAAATACTTTTGAAAAATTTAAAAGTAAGCCAGCCAAAAATTCAGGAAAAAGCACTAAAAAAGGAACTAAAGGGGGCGGATTTTCAAAAAATTTCGAAAAAAGTCTTTTTTTTAGGTCGACCAAAATGTTTCGGGGATTCGTCCACCTCATGGATTCTTCCCCCTGCCAACCCAATGGGTCCCCTCTTTGTACTTTTTTAAGAAATCCATTTTTGATTGACTGACCTTAAAATTCTTCTTAGACGCCAATCTATAATAATTTTGAGGGGGGAGCACACGCCGAAAAAACGCGATTTTTTGGTCGAACTTTTCCAAAAAGCGCCTAAAAACGCCTTTTTTGGACTTTTTTCAAAAAATAGCCTGCGACGCAGACAAAATGGTCATTATAGGGGTTTGGGAGAGCTCAGAAAATCCATCCCCCTGCTCGAGAAATTCCTAGATCCGCGCCTGCATTTAACACTGAAATCTCTAGTGCACGCCAGTGCAACTAGATTTACGTTTGTAAGCATTGCATGAAATTTCAATTAGAACACTGCTAACTACTGGGAGACTAGTTGGAAATTTGAAACTATTACTTTTGATTTTTTTTATTTAGGGCAACTAGTAGATCTCAGTGCGCAACAGATGTTAGACTGCACCGATAACTCCGACTGTTCTGGGGGAAACGTAGAATTTGCGCTCAAATATCTCATCGAGAGAGGGTCCATAAGTGACCACGACTATCCATACACCGCTGATGACACACAACCTTGCATGGACCAAAACATGGACATAGTTACAACGATGTCCAGTTATGACAAAATTCCGAAGGGCGACGAGGAGAAATTACGAGAAGCTGTCGGTTTGATAGGGCCAGTTTCGGCTGCTATTGATTCGGCGCATTTCGCTTTTCAATTTTATGAGAGCGGTGTGTTTTACGAACCGAATTGCGACCCAGACGCTCTGAATCACTCGGTGCTGATTGTGGGTTATGGGACTAGTGAAACAGGGGAGGAGTATTGGATTGTGAAAAACACTTGGGGAGCAGATTGGGGCATGGATGGTTACTTCAGACTGGCTAGAAATCGAGAAAACAATTGTGGGATTGCCAGTTATAGCATGTATCCTGTTATATAAATTAAATTATATTTTATAAAAATGTATATGGATAAAGTTATTAAAATGTATATGGATAAATTATTGGCCAGGGATGATAAATATCAAGAGTCACAGCCATAAGACTTATAGCAATTTAAAAAATCCAAAAAATTGCGTCAGCTCCATATTTACGATGTTATTTGTTATTTTTGAGAGATATATGGCTCAGCTCTCGCAAGTTGCAATAATACCATTATTGAACATTTTAATAAAATTTTTATGGGTGATGATGGAGACATTATAAAAGTTTTAAATAAAGTTTGGTTACACCACTTCTAAGAATGCGGATCAAAAAGAACAAGTTAATCGTCAGTATTTGGTATGAGAAAGGGTTAATCAATGTTAAGAACGAAAGAACACAAAAATACAATGATGATGAAGAAAAACAAAATCATATTTTGATGCAGACGTTTGCGGTAAGATAACTCATTAGAAGAAATCAGGGGGGGGGGGCAGTATGGAAAAAATATTTCTTAGTCGAGAATACCATTTTAGAGCCCAGCGAAGAGAAGATTCCGTATATTTCTTGATTCCAACTGGTTGTTCGAAACAGGTCAAAGCCCTGTATGTTTCGACTGCCCGTGAAACCCAAGAAAATGGTCATCTTTTTTGAAATTTTGAAAATACATAGAATTTCAGTAGAAAACAAAAAAGCATTTGATCAATTTTTGATTTTTTTTCTTACACACTAGATAAAAACAAAGCGTCTGGAAACGTATTAATAAATCAAAATAGCTTGCCTCAAATCATCTCGGAACGATTTTTCAGCTGGATCAAATTGGCGCTCAGGCGTTAAAAGGTTTAAATATATCGTGCGTTAATTGTCCCAAATTAGTCAAACTAGTGGATTGCAAACCGCCATAATATTCTACAAAAAATTTATCACACGTGAAGTATCTAGTTAGTTTACGCTCAAAGCTTCAAATTTTTCTCTAAGTCTTAACTACTAGTGAAAATGTTTACTAGGCGATCAACGTGCAACAAACAGTATGCTCAACAAAAAATGCAATTAAGGAACGCAAATCATTTTTAAAGGTCTGTTTTTGGTCGACAGTAAGTAAAATTAGAAGAATATTACAAAGACCGAAACAATTTACCATAAAAACTTTACAATTTTGGCTAAGCGTACAAAACTTTACAAACTTGTCAATTTTGGCTAAGCGTAAGGGATTAAACTTTACTTGATTGTAACGTTACAAGGTGACGTTTTTTAGAATCAGTGGGCGCAGAAGCAAATTTTTGTTGGTTTTTTTGATTTCAACGCCCCATTCCTCCGTTTAGTAGTTTTTTATTGTATTGCTTATAAAGAGTTTTGATGACCGAATCATAAGTAACGTAAATTTTAGGCAACAATTCATCTTCTCTAAAATTCCTGATGATTTTATCAAATCTTCGATGAATAGTTTACGCTAAGAAATTCTACAGTTGTTTGAAAACTTTAAGTGAAATATTCAATCATCACAAGTATATTTATTGCACCTAACATGTCTTCGAAAGTTTTAATTGTGATAAATTTTACATTTTCTATGAAGCTTAAAATTTTTTTTAATGCTTAAATAGTCCAAGGAAAGCATGTTAATTTTTTAAAAGTCTTGATTTAGCAGTGTTTCAGATGTCTTTATTTTGTTTTCTTTGAAATTAAAATATATTTATATGTAAAACATTGTCGAGTTGAAGTTCTGAAGAGTCAAATAACGGCTTCATCAGCCATATAGCTACAAATATTTTTATTCTTCACTTTTTTCAGTATAAATGTTACTTAGATTAAACAATCAGGTCCATATAAGACAGTACTTAATAGAAAATTCTCAGCGGCGCTTCAACAGATTGAATTACATTCTGCGCTTGCTCAAGTTGGTGCTCTATCAATGATAAGTTCTTTATATTATTGGATTATTGCACTACTCTAAACAAATTTATTATGATTAATAATAGTATCACCACTACTAAGAATGCAGATCAAAAATTAACTTCATTGTCAGAATTTAGTATGACAAGAATTGGTATGAGAAAAGTGGTCGATATTTTTTAGTTTTCGTCGACATTAAAAGGTATTTTTATACAAAAACTTTGTCGCACCAAAGAGCTTAAGGTACAAATACTGGCTTCATCGACCAGATACAGCTGAGTTTCACAAAATAGAGACATTCAACGTGATAGGTAGATAGATAGCTATGGGTAGATTTATCAAGTTTTTAATTCTGAGCGAGGGGATTAGTAATTCAACTCTTTCAGCTACAATTTATATGGTAGAAAAATTCAACAATTTTAAATGGTGAGAAAAACTATGCGATGTTTATCATAGACTGCAAAAAAGTGTGATTTTTACTGCAGAGCTCATTTGCTGCCTGTATTACACAAGGTTTGACCAGCTTCTGCAATCTAAAACGAGATCAGGGGCCGGTTTACGGGGAAGTGGGAGGGCAGACGTTCCCCTTCGCCCTCAGGGATTCCAATCCCTGCCAACCCAAACGGCCCCCTTTGAACTATTTTGAGATATCAATTTTTGGCTGATGGACCGTAAAACTTTTCTAAAGGCGGGGGGGGGGGGCGATTTACAGGGGGGAGAGCGACGAAAAAAATGGGAAATTTTTGGTAACAATTTTCCAAAAAGTGCTTAGAAACGTGCCACTGGGTGTGTGTTTTTTTTTAATTTTACCTGCGGCGCAGACAATTTGGTCAAAACAGGGACTTTTGAGCGCTTTGGGAGGGCTCGGAAGATCAGATGGTCGACCTAAAAAAATTGTCGAAAAAATTGTCGAAAAAATCCGACCCCCCTCGAAAAAATCTTAGATCGTCCTATGAGGGAGATCACTTTTAGGAACCACTTGAAAAATTGATGATGATTCTTCATTATGTTTGGCAGAAAACAAATAAATGATTAAATTGAATTTGATAGATCAAATCTTTTTTCTGCGGTCTGAATGATCACTTTCCTTTGCTTTGTTTTTCAGTTTTAGTTGTTTTTTGTTTTATTTTCTATGAAAGCACCAAGTATATCAATTCGTTATCTTTTTTTACTACCAGTAGAAAGGGTGTACAATTCAGCTGAAAAAAAACTTGAACAGAAGTAGCTATCTCTTTTCGGAAAACCTGAGTCAAATTTTAGCTGAGATATTGCAGCTGAACTTTCATTAAAAAAATTTGATCAAATTTATTGATCCAGGATTTACAAATGTTTAAACACATTGGAATTAAAATGCTACTATTAGGTAGTAAAACAAGCTTAACCCCGGGGGATGAGCAGGGTGCGGAAAAGAGCAGAAGCAAAATGTTCTAGGTTGTTCAAGAACGTTCCAAATGGTTGTTAATTGTTGTAGATTGTTTGAAATGTTCAATAATTTTTCAAGTTTAGTCCAGATTTTTCATGCAAGTTGCCCTTTACAAATAACACCAAAAGTTTAGTGTAATTAAAAGTACATGCCATCTCTGAACTATCAGGTTCTTTGTAGCGTTTAAACTTCAATATCTTAACTGTGGTTGTTTGATTGTTTTAACGAGGTAAATTGAAATGCAAAAATTCTTTTGAGCTAAGTTACATAATTACACACTGGTTGGCTTAATAATCTGAGAGTTTCTCGCCATTCACACCAGAATCACTCGATCTGGACTGTTTCCAACAAATTTTTAAACTTTAATATCTTCTTGAATTTGTTTTTGGGCCAAACTAATTTCTCGAAAAAAATCTTTATTAAATTAAGTTTTTACCTTATTGAAATCCATTTATATTCATTAAAAAAAATTGATTAAAGTGGAGTGTATGGAGAAAATACAGACAATGAAAAGTGGTGACAATAATCTCACGCTCAAAAAAGCTAAGTTGTTGAATTTATTGACTGTTAATTATTTTGATCAGAACATCAAATCAACACGATCGGAAAAAAGGGTTAAACTACCTTCAGATATTACGTACTCACTCACAAAACGAGTGTTTTTTTCTTGAATATTTTCTTCTTATAAAATTGCTTAACGTATGTTTAAATAAGATAACACACGAAGAAATTTTGAAATGTTTTTTCTTCTATTTTTCTAAGGAGCTTGCTAAACGAAAAGTAACGTTAGTTTCATAAAACTTTTAGTGAGAGTTAGTTCAAAAACCAAAGATATTTTAAAAAAACTTAAAAAAATTGAAAAACATCGAAAAAAAATTTTATCTCAATTTTTTTACGAAATGTTGCCAAATTACAATTATTTTTTTTAATTTAAATTTTTGATGAAAATAATTCAAGAAACTGAAAATTTTTTCAAAAGAAGTAGAAACAAATTTTAAAAATTTTTTACAAATTTATTCCGGAAAGTTACTAAACCAAAGTTAACGTTAATGTGTCAACGATATTTTATCCTTTTTTTGATGAAAAAATGCAAACAAACTGACAAAATTGGACTTGATGAAATTTTTTTTTGAAAATTCCATAATGTTTTCAATATAAAAAAAATCATTTTTCTGAATAACTTACACTTAATCAGGTGTTCTGACTACGTTTTTTTTGAGCGGCAACAGATAAGTACCGCTAACGAAAATCACCAGCCCTATTAAATTTAAAGTCGTCTTAAATGAATTATTTGTGTTCGGTATACATGAATCAAAACAAAACAAGGATACGAAAGTTAAATATCAGTTAACTCGGTTATTTTAAAACAGATTTTGTTTTGACCAAATTTATATCCTAGTGTTGAATGTTTTGTTGTCGCAATAAACAAGTCTATAGAAGAAAAAAATTTTCCAACGAGCAAACTCTTACAGCAAAAAATTAACAAGACCTCAGGGAAATCAGAAGCAAATTTTAACGAAAAACAAAGTAGAGAACATGGACGGATAGTTTTGACTGTGCAGACAGTTTTCTCAACAGAATCGCCAGAATGCCAGGTCTAGAATCTGGAGCGCGGCATGTTTCCTGGGACAATTTTGAACCATCTTATCCCTCAGATATTGGTAAAATCATACTTTTTTAGTGTATTCAATTATTGTGGAGTATGGTTTGTTGGTGATACAAAATCACAATTTGTACAATCTTTCAATAATATGCATTGTATCAAAAACAATGCTTTGAGCTCCATACTTACTTTTGAGTCGAAACTTTTCACGATTACCCAGTACAGAAAAAACATTAGGAAAAATTTTCACAGTATTCCGATCGAAGTTCGTGATATGCAAGGGGCACTCATACAGTTTTTAAGTGCTGGAAGCGTTAAACTAACTCTACAGAATTGCAGTCTCAGACTTACTTTGGGGAAAACTTTTTTTGTAGAAATATAACTTATTTAAAAATAAAACGGTTTTTTGTTTACAAAACTGAGTTCATCACACGTATTAGCTTTAACTCACTTTAAACATTTGAACTGTTAGTTTTACCCAGAAGCTTTCAAAGAAAATAACAAAAGTCTTTAGGGGTTTGAATTTTGCTGAGCCGCATGGTTATGTATAGGTTCCAAATGAGCAGCGTCAGACATGATTGAGCATTTGGGTGCATCCACATTTGGTTTTGATGAAAGTAACCACTTAAAACTTGTTCTTTTTTTCGTGTAACCAATACCCAATGTCCTCCTGGTGCATGTATGGATGTGTGTTGACTCTTTGGAATGTGTTGTCTTTAGCACTGGGAAATGGATCTCATTTGTAGAAACAAATCATTGTAATTGAATTTAGTTGAGGAATACTGTCTATAAACTTTTTCAGAGAATAATTACCCTGTTTGAAAATTTTGCCTATTTGATCAATTAATCGTTCTTGACAGTCGCTCTTCTTTAAAAATAGTTCGATAGGATCTGCTGTCTCTCGGGAAAACTCAAGTTCCAGTCTTAAAGAAGCCTTCACAGTTTCAAGAAAGAACAATTCTTGATTACAGTGTTGAGATGGCGTGAGATAAAATACCAAATTAAAATGGTTAATTTAATTTTCAAAAGTTGGAGAAATGCCGTCTCTTTAAAAGTGGAGAATTTGAATTGTTTTAAAGTAGGCTTGCTGGTTATGAGTTGTGTCATAGTCTACACAGTCAGTACTCTTATGAACTATGCGTTTTGATGTGAAATTTTGTTTCAAAGGATGAATTGTGTTCTGTTTGCATTGACCACTGAAGATAGCATTAGGGCACGTGGCAACTACTCACTGTCCAACCGTCGTATAGGTTCCCAAATAAAAACATCTTCACGGACAAACTCATTCTGATCCCCAGGTGTTACAAACTTATTGGTTTTATCTCGTTATAGTTGTATCTAGCAGGCCACTTCAATATTCCTTCTTGAGTTGAAGTATGAACAGATTCAGACGCCGTATAAATTCTGGCAAAAATTGACGCGAGTTATATTTGAACCAACAAATTTGGATTAGCATCTTGAGTTTCTATAAAAAATTTTGGTTTCAAATGAGTGAGTCGTATTCTTAGGTTGCCATTAGTGATCAATAACTGATCCGCAGCAAAAAATTTAGAAGCTGGTTTTCAGTAAAAACAAAACACGGCTTTGAGATTTTTTCGTCCATTCTAGACGTCTACCATGGTTATTTATGTCATTATCAAACAACAAAGGATATATTTCATTGAAATAATTTTGTGTAGTATGTTAAGTTTTCACACAGCACTTGATGTCAGACAGCTTCTTTTCCAGAAAAATCTTTTAAGCGTATAAATTACTGAAAGTTTGGTTAAATTTATTGTTCGATATTTAATCGCAATTGAAAAACATGAGTGTAGAAAAGTATTACGGAATGCAACTTTTGAAAGATCTGTAATTGTTCCTGTAGTCACATCAGCTGCTAAATAATTACAATGTTGCTCCAATTTTTAATGTTGCTCCAATCGCATAATGTTGCGATGGGTGTTCAACAAAAATTAAATATTTCACGATTAATCATTTCAAGGATCTGATGGCTCTTTCTGCCAAAAGTGCTTTTGTATCCCCGCTGATAGTGTGACAGTTTTAGATTTTTAGTGCTGTGAAAAAGGTTTTGAATGATCCCTCAAAGTAATTCCTTTTTCTAAATAGCTAAATTTGTGAATTCATTCGATTTCAAAACTTCCTTTAAGAAATTGTCAAAAATCAAGTTAACTTGCTCATATTTGGAGTGTTTTCTTATAATGTAAACTCAAAGGTGGAAATATTTTTAGATTTTTTTATCCAATGATTGATACTGCTTGTAAAAATAAAATGTATCGTTCATTGGTTCAAATGATTTTGTAAGCATGTAATACAAATTGGCTTTTACCGGAACCAATTGATCGCACAAAACATATGAACAGTCTATCATTTGATAAAATTCTTGGTTAATTTTGTGAGAATTGGCAGTATGTAACCCGTTAAACATGTCAAAAAGCTACCCATAGTGTTTTGTCCTGCTCAAAATCAATCACATAGAGCTTGGAATTTCAAAACCCAAAAAACTACAAGAAAACTATTTGTCAAAAAAAAACAATTTCTGATCTAGGATTTTTGTCACCACAAAGAGTCCAAGGTTTCATTTCCTGGTTTTGGTTGCCAAAATGATCAAAACTTAGTGTGAATTTTCATCACAAAACCACTCAATAAATATGCCACGCTTTATAAGAGCACATATAGTTTTTTTCAGTTGTTTTTCACTTATCATGTCTCCAACGTTGGACAACCAAGTTGAGTCAAATCTTGCACCACAGATATACTGGGTAATTGCTGTAAAATATTACCTTTTGTCGTCCTTTTGCATAAAAAATAAGCATAGCGTGTTTCAGGTTGAATGAGTGCGAAATTGTATTAGCATGGTTTAGGAAATATCAGATTCAATTCGCCTCATTTTGTCCCAATTGTTAGTTAACCACATGTAGTTATATTAGAAAAAATTTCTTGTTTTGTCAAAAGCATTGCTCCCATGTTCACTTGCAAAAAATGTGGAAAGTCATTTGAGAAGAAGTTCAGCCTCAAGTTCAACCATATTGGAACGCACAGAAGTTTTTTCGGGTGTGCACAGTGTTTTAAAAAATATTCCAGCAAAAAAAATTAGACTAAAATGAAAGAACGCATGGAAAAAAGTTTGTGAGGTTTGTTGTAAACTGTTTCCAACCAATTAGAAACTGAACGGTCATGTAAAAACACATAAAAAACATCAAAATGTCGCATTTGATTCATAGAAGTTGAAATAAAGTTCAATTTACGTCACCAAGAGAAGTCCCATGACAACGACCATTTTAAATACGATTTGTTTGTATTTTCCAACAATGTCAAATAAAATTGAAATTCACGAACTGCGATCTTATAAAGTCATGAAATTCAAACTATCCCGCGCGGTGTGCGACAGAAAATTTGCACGCGTACAAAAACTACCACAACCCATTCGGTTCAATTACAAAACTAAGCGTGTAAAAGACAAATAGCCAATTATTGGAGACTCTTTTTGTAGAATAAGAGACAATAGTGAAATCATTAATTATTCAGCAGCCCCACCAAACTATCTTTAGTTTCGATTTGAAACAAAATTGGTGTGACAAAATAGAGAAATCCATGGATACAGCTTTTCAAAAATTGACTCAATTGTCAACAATTCTAGTTTGGTTTGGAAAATTGCTACCAAAAAAGGCAAATAATGATTACCGGTGCTACTTTTCCAGTGAAAAAACGGCAATTCTACTCAAACCCAAAAATTAATGAGAATGAAAGCAAACTTACTTCTTTTCAATGCATAATATTGTATACAGAAACTATAGAAAACACAGCAAACTGGAGAGATGTATCAAGTAAATTTTTTAATTCTCAACAAATGTAATGTCCTGGCGACTCATATTCTCGGCATACCAATTCAAGAAGATACTGAGCCGTTCTTTATTAAACACAGCTCAGCAGTGTGGACACTCAAAAATCATGATGGAAGTTTCTTATAATGACAACCTTAGCGTTTTTAGAGCATTGGATGCTTTTCGGTTGCGTCAAAATGAACATCTGATTGAACGAATAGACAAAATTTTTGATTTTTACTGATCGAGGAACGTAGCAAATATGGAAGATTTCGGAGGCAGAAATTATGAAAATTTTGAGGAAGTAGAGAGATTTTTTGAAATTTAAATTTTTCTCTATGCCCTTGAAGATGACAGCAATGTCGATTCTTCATTTAGAAACTTGGATTGTTGTATCGAGGATAGAAATAACCGTATTAGTTTTCTCACAATTGAGATCACTATGGTTTGATTAACAATTTGAACAATTGTTCAAAAAATATCTCTGTTCCAATTTTTTTTTTCTACTAAGTGCTCAAAAATTTGAAAATCAATATAAAAACTCTAATAATGAGACAAGGGCATGTTTACCCAGGTGGAAAATACAGTTCAAACTCTTCCCTTTTTGATAAATTCGAATTGGTATACGTATGCCACACGAGCTACGTTTTTATCAATCATTTGTTACTTTCGATTTTGAATCCATCCTTGAACCAGTTGTTCGGCTGAACGGCGAACACCAAGATCTTTCTGACCATTTATATCTACGAGAAAATTGCGTTTCACAAAACAACTTATACCATTACCTGTTGCGATTCATCACAATGGTCCTTTTTCATTCATCACAACAGCTTTTTCATTCATTGATGCAATATATGAGTGATCTTAACAAAATACTGCTATTCAATTGTAAAACATTGAGGATATCTTGGAACAATTGAGCAATTGAGACAAATAATTGATTACCAAGAAGCTCATATGAACGAAATTGCATCTAACTTGACAAATTATTTCAATTATACAAAAAGTTAAAATCCTTTATCGAACAGTTAGCAGTGACTGGATTCAAAAGCGGATTTTATGACTTAAGTTTAATTCGCAATTTCATATTTCAAATATTAAGTCAGTTTTCATCTATTCGCAAAAATCAATGTTATCAAGAAGATTAATACATTTTTCTCATTAGCCTTGCCTTCATTTCGTTTTAAAGACAGATTAGTTAGGTTTTGGCAGCAGCTACCTCATTAGACCATTTTCTCAAAGCATATTGAGTGTCGGCAAATAATTTTTTTTCCATCTGCTTATTTGGAGTCTTTTGATAAGCTTTCCGAAACATCTTCATCATCATTTTCCGCCTTCTTCTCCAAACTGCAGGACTAAAAACACATTAGACGCTGAGTCTCAAAAAGTTCTGAAACAGGCGGTAATCATACATACCCAAAAAAAAGGAAAGACAGGTGAGGAAAACTACGAGATAACAATAGAAGATTGAGTTAACAAAAATTTTCGACGATGCAAACTTTTATCTGAATCGTTTTAATCTTCATTAATGGATCGAAACGTTGATGATGAAGCTAAAAATCCGATAAAACTTTTGGGTCTCAGTATCCATACAATCATCAACATTAAGATTTCGAAAGCTCATTTTGAATAACATTACTCAATTCAAGAAATAGTAAAATTGGTTGTTATTGTTCAGGGCCTACGATGTGATTGATGACAATCTTTTTTGAATTGAGATGTCTGGGAAAACAACTTGTCACGATGAGCCAATAATATTTGGCTTTGTAATCTTCAACAATAAAAAACAGCGAATAATAGAAATTAAATACGTTTTTACTTGGACGAATTTCATGTCCTTTCACCAGGCGGGCAATTGAAATGGTTACAGATTCTACGTATTTATAATCAACACAATGAACGATTAATGATTGCATGACAGTAGAAGCAAAAGAAGTTTATTTTAATTGAGTTCAATCAAATTGTAATAACACAGATTATCTAGCAGATGACGTGTTCAATTTTCAGTCTTTGTAAAATCAAATTGAGTGATGTCTTTTATCTTGCTATGCTAGTAAATTTTTTGTCCGTTTTATGACTGAACTTTCTATTGGACAATAAAAATTATAATCTTTTGTTATTAGTTTTTTTGATGCCATTTAAGATAATTTAACTGAGTTACTATGTGTATGCTGAATTGAAAGATAGTAGTTAAATTTGAATGCAAATATTTGTTAGTAAAAGTTCGAAACAATTTTCTACACGAGGACTTTTCAGGTTTTTTTTTGAAATAGCTTTGAGGTGTCTGTTTTTCTGTGTGAAGAACTTGACTTTGTTCAAATCGACTTTGACGTAACTTTTTTGGTGTAGGAATTGTTTGGCGAAACAGGCTCAGATATAGTTTTTGCATTTCTTTATCAAAGATTTCTCTCTAAACTGCCTTTACTGCCCATCAAAACAACCATTGCAAAATGATTCCCATGGTTGTTGTTGCTTTTTTTCAAGATTTTCGAATTCTTGCTCGTCTGACTAGAAGTCTGAATCGTTTTAATCTTCATTAAACGATCGAAACGTTGATGATGAAGCTAAAATTCCGGTAAAACTTTTGGGTCTCAGTATCCATACAATCATCAACATTAAGATTTCGAAAGCTCATTTTGAATAACATTACTCAATTCAAGAAATAGTAAAATTGATTTTTCAGCAGAAATAAAAAAAATTCTATTTTTTTTTGAAGATTCCAGATGTTTGTATCAGCTAATTATATTGCTGAAAAAAATTGCTGAAATTTTTTTTTTCATAAACCAAAATTTGTTTTCAAGCTACATTTTGAACTCAGCTATATTTTTTTTAATTTGTAAATGTTTACTCAATTAATATGTGATAATTGAGTATTGGAAGGGAAGAGTAAACAGTGATCAGTCATCTGTATAAAATTTCTTGAATAATCTAAAACAATAAATGGCCATTTAAAAGATTTTAGAACAAGCTACAAATTTTCACTCCTGCTCTTTTCCGCACCCTCCTCACCCCTCCGAACTAAATTTGTTCTACTACTAGCTACTAATACTACGGGTCTTTTAAAAACACTAGGTCGATCGAGCGCTAGCACTACCATATTGGTCTGTTTCGTGAAAACGAATCATAACAAATAATTTTTTTGAATCACAATTTAGGCTCGAAAGTCGACCTGCATGCACCCAAGGCTTCTTATGTCTTCATTTGTAGTCTAAAATCGCAATCATGGCCTTTTGACCAGAGCAGTGCTGTTGATTTTTGCCAAAGATGTTTTTTTGAACAAGAAAGAGGTTTCCGGGCTTATTGGACAATCATTTCAGTGCTCACTCACCAATTCAACTCCACAGAGATTATCAGTTTCTGTTTCCTTCTTACCGAAACTAACCTAACCTAAGAATTAAACCTGGATGACAAAATGCATCGATCAAATGATTTGAGAGAAAGATTTAAAAAAACGGAGAAAATTGAAAATATAGGCTTGCAGTTTTCGTTGTCTCCTCGTTGCCTCCTCCAAACATCACTACAGTTATATGTGCAAAAAATTACAAGAGGTGGAAAAAGACGCCTTTTTTTTCAATACTTGGCTATCAGATGAAAGATCGAAACTGTTTTTCCGGCAAATTTTTGGGAGAAAAATTGAATCCAAAATACATAATTTTGTAAATATCTAAAATAATCAATTTTTTAACTGTTGCTCAGAAAAATTTATCATGAGATCTAAAAAGAAATCAAATTTAGACGCCCATCTATATAATTAAGTAACACAGAGTATGACGAACTGAATGGACAAAATCAGTTGAAAACAAGGACGCTAAAAGTTGAGCGAAGAATTATTTCTTAAATTAATCGGTATGTATGCAATTACCGAAATATGAAAAACATCCTAAAACCTAAGCCGACTGCTTTTTATATAAAACTACAGATTCTTATTTGCATTATGCGTGGCCAACTCTCTTTCTATAGATTTTGAACCTGTACTTGCGAGACATGCATCTCTTTCTATGATCTGATCATTAACATTTGCAGAGAACTGCGCATGTTTCGACTCCGATACCACAAATTGAGATAAGTTTTTTTATTGGGAAAAGTATAAAACTTTGAATGAAGTCAAAACTTTGAATGTCAATTTTATACCTGAAATAAGGCAGAACGAACCCAATACTACCAATAAAACTGTTTTCATGGTTTGTTAGTTTGTGTATTGATATAGCTAACAAAACTCTTATAATTTATATCAAACTAGCTTTTTGTATCAACAAACAAGCTTTTTTAATAATTTGTATCAAAACTTCAAATCTTGATATACCTTAAAGTCGTAACATAATCTAATGATTATTCTGCTGATTCTCAAACAAAACGTTTATTTATGAATTGAATTTTACCGATAGTTTTATTCAACTCCAGGTGAACAAAATTTTGATAACAATTTATACAGCTTGGACCCTAAGCGATCAAAATTTATCCTTGCTTGTATTTGAGCTCTCCTGGAACCAAACATCCGTTTTATGTTGACTCCTCTTCACTTATAATTCGGTTCAAAATCTCACTAATCGGATCATAATATTTATCTGAAAATTTTGAACATAAATTGTGAGTATTTTTTACAGAACCGGCAAAATTTGTAACTAGTACAGTCACTAAAATGAGCGGTAGCAATTTGCTTGGGAAGTTTTTGCGTCGGAGGAGGCTTCAAGGAGACGCTATGAAAACGGAGCTGAACCGATGCCTCACGACTTTTGATCTCATTTTGATCGGAATCGGCGGGATGGTCGGAAGCGGTATGTACGTTTTGGCAGGTGAGATAGCCCACGAAATCACCGGACCCGCACTTGTCGTTTCCTTCCTCATCGCCGCAATTGCTAGCGGAATGTCAGCGTGGTGTTATGCCGAGTTTGGAGCCAGAGTTCCGAAAGCGGGCTCGGCTTACACGTACACGTACTTGACGATCGGAGAACTTCTCGCTTTTGTGATTGGCTGGAACTTGGTAATGGAACATGTTATAGGGGCCGCGGCTGTTTCCAGAGGCTTGCTTGGATATATAAATGCCATTTCGAATAACGCTATCATAAAAGCGACTCCTGAAGCTCTGTTGAGCAGGAACTTCGACCCGTATGCCCCTATCATCATTGTGTTTCTGGCACTTGTTGTATGCATGGGTAAGTGTTCTATTTTCTTTTCACAATTTTGCATAGCAAATTGATTAAAGTCAAATTGTATGTGAAAAGAGTAGACATTCAAAATTGTTGTGAATTGACCATTGAGTTTCCATGCTCCCTAGAGTCCCTTTTTTGCAAAAGTTGCAAACAGGGGCGGATCTACAAATTTATTGAAGGTAAACAAATTTGATCAAGATAAAGACCCTATTTTGGCCAAAATTTTTCTGCCACAGCCAAGCACACATTACTAGGAACTTTTTGAAAGGTTTAACAGAAAAAATTGCGTTTTTTTGGCGCACGCTCCCCCCCCCATCTCAAAATTACTATATATTGGCGCCAAAAGCGTCTTTAGGGTGGGTCAACAAAAAATGATTGTTCTAAAATAGCACCAAAGAAAAAACAGGGTCTCCCCACCCATTGCCCCCCCCCCCTAAATCCGCCCCTAGATTTAACGCAACGTAGGGACATTTTAAAAAATATGATAAAATCAAGACTTGAAAATTATCATCAGTTTTCCTCACAATAGTTTTTTTTGTGTTTGAACAAGGGGCTCTAAAAATGTCCACAAAATCCTTCACCTTTGCACCTCAGTCACGCACACCAAAAAGGCAAATCGCACATTTTCCAACATGCATCTAACTATCTCTTTGCCATTGATTTCCAGGAATCAGACAGTCGGTGTTTGTGAACAACGTCCTCACATGTGTCAATTTGGCAGTCGCCTTCTTCTTCATCATCTGTGGCATCATACTAGCAGACACGAGCAACTGGACTAACTTCGCTCCCAACGGAATTTCGTCTATTTTTGAGGGCGCAGCTCAAGCTTACTATGCGTTTGTAGGCTACGACGTTCTGACTGTGGCGAGTGAAGAAGCGTTGACCCCTGGATTTTCAGTACCATTTGCATTAACGTTTGTAGTCTTCTTTTCCGGCTTTCTGTATTGTGGTGTTTCGGCTTCGTTGACTCTTATGATTCCCTACACGCAAATCAGCGACGATTCGGCGTTTGCGTCTGCTTTTGCGTATAATGAGTGGGAGTGGGCTAAGAATATTTCAAGTGCGGGAGCGATAGCTGCAATGATCTGCACTCTTTTAGGCTGTATGATCACAATGCCAAGATCACTTTACGCCATGGCTTCGGACGGAATTGTGTTTAAATTTCTATCGAAAGTCAGTAGCCGAACTCACGTTCCGATAATTGCCACAGGCGTTGGCTCCATCCTGATTTGTCTGTTCTCATTTTTTCTGACTCTCAAAGAACTAGCAGAGTTTTTGTCGATCGGAACACTTTTAGCCTATCTGCTTATTGCACTGTCAGTCATAGTTCTAAGATACCATCCTTTGGATCTGATTACCGGAGAACCTTTCCCTATAAGTGAATCAAAGGCCTTAGTGAAAAACCGCGAAACGTTCACGATGCGACAGTTTTTAGTTTTGCTGACATTTGTTATTTTTTCAACCATAACAAACGTTTTCATAAACCTCGCGCAGCACTCTGAGACCGCAGATTATATGATTGCTTACTTGGCTTCTATTGGCATATTTTTAGTGTTCACTGTGTTATCTCTCACATATTTATCGCTGATATCGGTTGATAATAAAGCAAACCTGAAAGCAAATTGCCGAGTGCCATTTGTTCCCTACCTTCCAGGGGCGTCAGTTTTTGTCAATATTTACCTTATGACTCAACTGAACTTCTCAACTTGGATTAGATTTGGTGCCTGGATGAGTGTTGGAATACTGGTATACTTATTTTACGGCATCAAAAACAGTCAACTTGAAAGAGGTCAATTCGCTGAATCAGAGGTCAGAACTACAACTGCCGTACTGCAAGTGATGTCATCCTCGTCTTCAGATGATGTCGAGATTAACTTGAACCCTCGAAAAGAAAATCACAGTAACAAAAACCTTCGGGATATTTTTCGTCTCAACTAGGTCAAATAGTTTCATGTATTTCAAAAAACTAATTTAAACTGATTATATTAAAGGAAAGTTTTTCAATTTCTAGTTTTGCAATTTTTTTAAACCATCACGCGCTCGATTCCGGGACCTCAGATTATGTGATTTGGCTTATGTATAGATTTCCGTTATCGGGTCCAGTTCTCTTTCGTGATGTCAAGTACCAAAAAACTATGTCGTAAAGGAAAAATGATGCACGAAAATTTCAGTCGCTTCTCGGGCTGCAATGGGACACTAGTTTTTAGAACTAATTTAATCGGCTCTTTATCAATGGATTTTTTTTAAAAACATTTTCTATAATTTTATTCGCCAAAATGATGAGGCCTCAGATTTTTGTCAATGACATTTTCAAAAATCAAAAAAATTTGAAAAAGTCTAAAAACGAATCATCAAATTTTACATCCCCTTGAACTCAAAATGCACGCACAAAAACACGTACATCAAACGTTACAAAATGAGGACACTAATCCAAAATTATTTAGGCTGAAACCTATCAGGACGGAAAACTATTAAAAAAAAATGAAAATTCGAAGTTGGTAAAATTTTCAGAAATCAAGTTAGTAAAATTACAACCAATGTCATTGCTAGAAAAATGTATGTTCAACTACTTCAAGCAGAGGGGACCAGGGGATGGATCTATCACAAGAGTCGTTTGATCAAAAATATTTACATTAAAAAAAGTTAACGCATGGTTGCATTACACCTGCTACCGCTGGTAAAAAAAGTACGAGAAGCGTTTGTCTTTTTTAGCGGTTGTGTTAACTCTACGCCAGATACCACAGGACAATTGAATGAAAGTATTATTAGCAAGTGGTAACAAAGCCGAAATAACCTGAGCAGAAACATTTAAAGTCGAAAAAAGTGGAAAAAAATCAAAAATTAATTTAATATACTGCAAGTCTCCTTTCCCCTCAGAACACCCACGCACACAAAAACTTGTTTCAGATCTCAAACTACGCTTTAAAGAGCCACTAAATTGATTCTAATTAAACCAAAACTTTTTTGGCCAAAAAAGTTGAAGGAAAAAAATCAAACTCCAATTACAACCAATTTACAACAATTTAGATTGAGCCAGATATTTGAAAAATTAACATTCCCAAAATATATCTTATATTAAAAATATATTATAAATTAACCTAAAATATATTAACTAACAAGAACTAACATACACGCGAAATAAATTCGAACAAAGCGCAAATGATGAGAACAAAATGACAAAAAAACTGTACCAGAAAGACTCAGCAGTATTTATATCAAAAACTTTTTTTTTTCATGAAATTCTTTCTGTTGTGCTCACAATCAAAAAACAAATAATAACATAACCGTTACCAGCCTAAATTATAAATTCAATTTTTGAAAGATTTTAAATTTAAAATCCCTCACTAGCAACATATAGAAAAATTATTGTTATCTTAAAAAACTTTGTGTAAGAATAGGATAAAACGTTTGTAAATTTTACACTTACATCGAGTCATAATTTTTCATTTTGCAGTTTGTGTTAATTTTTTTTACAAGCTGTTGAAACAACTCAATTGAACATCAAAAAGTCTCTGCGTTCGGTGAAAGGTTTGTGACCTTGAGAAAGGTTTGTGACCCCAATTTTCAGTCAAGTTTTTGTGGCATTTTGTTGCTAGAACTGAAATTGAGAATCAGTTAGCAAAAATATTACGATGGCAGCAAACTTCTCAAATGCTAGAAAAAATAAGAGATAAACTGATCAAAATTGTTTTGACTTGCAAGGATAACAATTTAAAAAATGTGACTGCGGAGTAACTTTCATGACAGCAGGATAAAAAACAATAATTTTGCGCCAAAAACACAGTTTTAAAAAGGTTTTGTTAAGCATAATCAACGGGCTGTTATTAAAATTTTAATGAAACTAGATTTTTTCTGCTATTCGTCTCTTCTGCCTAGTAGATCATCAAAATTGAAAATCGAAATGGGGAAGGATTCTCGTGATAAAAAATTGAATCTTAATTTTTTTACTCCCTTAAAAAACAAAGAAAACAGAGAGGCGAAGTGGAGTTTCGAATTACTTGCGGTATAATCAAGCTCAGAATTGCTAGCAAGTGAATACAAATTAGATGAAATCACAAAATAGAAAAAAATGAAAAAGGAGAACAATTTCAGAAAAAAGGTCAGAAAACACAACCCTTAGCATTAATTATTATTTTAACAACTTATCAAGCACCCACTAAGCCGGTAAAAAATGGGACGCACATTGAGACAACATTAAAAAAGCACTACAAATATGCGGTCATGGAAAACTTTAGGCAATTTAGTTTTCAAATTTTGAAATGCTCCAATTCGAAATCGCAGTTATAAACAAAAGTCAAATAATTTTGCTTTTGAAGCTTAATATGGCACAAATGAATGTGATTAAGTCAATAAAACATGAGCCAAAACTATTTAGGCCAAAGAAAGATTTGTAATTATAAAAAATATATATACATTGCCAGGTCTACCAATTTGAAAAAACACAGGAGGAATCGAAAAACACTTGCATCAACATGAGAAGTGCTGACAGCGCAAAAAATTACCCGATGATGCAGCTATGCTAACAAACCATAAAAGGGCAATTCAGAAGATGAAAACTCAGTTTTCCGGGAAGAAAATTTAATTTTCGTACACAATGAAAAAAAAAACAAAGTCCGGTCGAGATTTGAAACCAGGACTGAGCTAAGAAAAGCAACCTTTTATGCTTAGGCCAAATGGTTAAGGGTCAATTGATAAAGCTCAACAACAAAAAAGCAAGTATAAAAGCAACATTTTCAAGAGCTGTTTTTTACTGTAAAAATTATAGTTTTCGATTAAGTGTCACTGGCTCTCTCAAGTGTAAAAATCAATTTTTTTTTCACAAAATTGGATCAATTTTAGTATAAATGAAGATCTTATGTCCGGTGGGTTGAATTAGGTTGGAAATTTGCTCATAATTATGAAACGCATTTAGGCTCATAATTATGAAATTTGTGTGGATAAAAAGGCAAAAAAGCGAAAATCTAGTTTAAGCATTGTCTTTATGACTTGTTTTAAATTTTTTTCGGCCAGTCGTATAATGCTATCTTGCCTTTCTTAGTAATATCAATCCAACTTTATTATAAAATTTTTCCTTTCTCTCTTTCATAATTTAGGGGGTATGACAGAAAAGACAACGAGAAAAATTTGAGTCGCAGAAAGCTTCATGCAAAAACGTAAATCTTTGTTAATAGATTTGAAGCTAAATCAAGACAAGGAAAACACTTTCTTGTAATTACCAGCTGACTCGCTATACGTCGATAACCGCTAAGGTGCTGTCATGACAGTTCTTGTTTCTGGACTGACAAGCAGACAACGCGTATCACCCGGAAAGACGTTGCCATGGATGATAATCAGTTATAATGGATTTTCATTGTCCGTCTCCATAATTTCAGAAAAAAGGTCAGAAAACACAACCCTTAGCATTAATTATTATTTTAACAGTTTATCAAGCACCCACTCAGTCGGCAAAAAATGGGTAGACGCACATTGAGACAACATTAAAAAAGCACTAGAAATTTGCGGTCATGGAAAATTTTAGGCAATTTAGTTTTCAAATTTTGAAATGTTCCAATTCGAACTCGCTGTTATAAACAAAAGTCAAATAATTTTGCCTTTGAAGCTTAATATGACACAAAAGAAAGTGATTAAGACAATAAAACATGAGCCAAAACTATTAAGGCCAAAGAAAGCTTTGTAATTATAAAAAAATTATATACATTGCCAGGTCTACCAATTTGAAAAAACACAGGAGGAAGCGAAAAACACTTGCATCAACATGAGAAAAGCTGACAGCACAAAAAATTAACCGATGATGCAACTATTCTAACAAACCATAAGAGGGCAATTCAGAAGATGAAAACTCAGTTTTCCCGGAAGCAAATTTAATTTTCGTACACAATGAAAAAAAAACAAAGTCCGGTCGAGATTTGAAACCAGGACTGAGCTAAGAAAAGCAACCTTCTATGCTTAAGCCAAATGGTTAAGGGTCATTTGATAAGGCTCAACAACAACAAAACAAGAATAAAAGCAACATTTTCAAGAGCTGTTTTTTACTGTAAAAATTATAGTTTTCGAAGCTTAATACATGACAGGTGCTCTCTCAAGTGTAAAAATCAATTTTTTTTTCACAAAATTGGATCAATTTTAGTATAAATGAAGAGCTTATGTTCGGTGGGTTGAATTAGGTTGGAAATTTGCAGAAAAAGTAAGCGACAATTAAAACGCATTTAGGCTCATAATTATGAAATTTGTGTGGATAAAAGGGCAAAAAAGCAAAATCTAGTTTAAGCATTGTCTTTATGACTTGTTTTCAATTTTTTTCGGCCAGTCGTATAATGCTATCTTGCCTTTCTTAGTAATATCAATCCAACTTTATTATAAAATTTTTCCTTTCTCTTTTTCATAATTTAGGGGGTATGACAGAAAAGACAAAGAGAAAAATTTGAGTCGCAGAAAGCTTCATGCAAAAACGTAAATCTTTGTTAATAGATTTGAAGCTAAATCAAGACAAGGAAAACACTTTCTTGTAATTACCAGCTGACTCGCTATACGTCGATAACCGCTAAGGTGCTGTCATGACAGTTCTTGTTTCTGGACTGACAAGCAGACAACACGTATCACCCGGAAAGACGTTGCCATGGATGATAATCAGTTATAATGGATTTTCATTGTACGTCTCCATAATTTCAGAAAAAAGGTCAGAAAACACAACCCTTAGCATTAATTATTATTTTAACAGTTTATCAAGCACCCACTCAGTCGGCAAAAAATGGGTAGACGCACATTGAGACAACATTAAAAAAGCACTAGAAATTTGCGGTCATGGAAAGTGCTTTCATGACAGTTCTTGTTTCTGGACTGACAAGCAGACAACACGTATCACCCGGAATGACGTGCCATGGATGATAATCAGTTATAATGGATTTTCATTGACCGTCTCCATAAATGTCAAAAAGAATCTATTATAATCGATTGAAAATGGATTATATTGTTACTTTTTTCGAAACAATACAAACCATTTTTCGAATCAATCGATTATAATGGATTTTTTTTGAAAATGTTTTCTTCAAAATTTTAGTTGAATTATAATCCATTTTAAATCAATTATAATCCAATATTGTTCACCAACCGTCACCGCGCTTTATTCCGTTTCATTTTGTTTTCTGTGTGCTGTTTAGTTGGCTCAAATTTGTATCTCAAAAACGCCTAAACACGATAATAAACGCATTATATAATTTTAACTAGGTTGAGTCACCGTCTCTTGAGGGCACAAGCGGCCTTCTAGGCAATGAAACTTCTACTGAAAAATTAATATTCACATTAGGCCAAAATATATAGAGTTCTTATCGCAACTTGGAAGTGTTTCAAAGTCCAGCAAGTCAAAAGTTGAAGTTTAATATATTTTTTCGTTCTTTTATGATTTTTTTTCGCTGATTTCACTGTTTAGATTTTAAACGCAGTAGTAGAATCAAGACTCCAGCAACCAGCAAAGAATTCAACAGCCGTGAAAGTGCAGGAAAAACGTCGCAGTCAAAAAACTATATGAAATTTTCAAGACATGCAAATTTCTGGTTGTTAATTTCAAGTTTTGAAGTCTTTCACAGTTTGTACAGTCAGTACTTAATCTCTAACAAAGCTGATTTTAAATTTTGTTCATATTTTTTGCAAATTTTAACATGTGAATTTACCCGCACTGACAAAAATGGATTAGGATCGATTTTAGTATGAAAAAAGTATGTTGAAAAAAATTAGATCGATTTTAGTATGAAAAAAGTATGAAGACTAAATAAAAAAGATAAAGATTGATTTGTATCGTTTTAAAATCGATTTAAATTGATCGTAATTTCCAGCTACAAAAATTGATCCAAATCAAATTTAAATCGATTTAAATCCATTTTTTCCAGTCTTAATTTGTTTTTGTTTTTAAGGGGATTAAAACGGATTTAAATCGATTTAAGTCAAATTTTTTCATTCGAGTTTCATCAGTCTCAAATTTTTATTGCATTTATTCATTGCCTATCAATTTTCATTTTACATCGATAACGTATTGTAGCATAAAAAAAGATCTAATAAAAAGACCAAAATATCGATAAAATTCTATGATTGGAGTTCAAAAACTGATCTATATTGACTCTTTTTTGATTCGTTTCATATGTTTGCCCATAGTCTGATTTACATTTATGATTTTCTTTGATTTAATTGCATTTTATTGAGATCAGAATTTACTTTATTCTGACAATTTTTTTGTTTGTTACATAGGTTTTTGCCCATAACCTGGTTTACAATGATTTTCTATGTTTTCATTGCATATTTTCGAGCTTAAAATCTGATTTATGTTTATCAATTTATTGAGTTTTATAACATCTGCCTTTTTTCTAAATATACTATTTCAATTTTTTTCTGAAAAGTTTTTTTTTGCCATGTTAGCAAAAATGTTGGTTTTAGTGAGTCTGAAAATCCATCCATATCGATTTAAATCGATTTTTAACACTCTTAAATCAATCCAAAGTTTTCAAGAAAGATTGATTCAAATGGATTTAATATGGATTTAAATGCGATTCGGATGGATTTAAGTGAGTTTCCGATGCATTTTAGTGAGTCGGAAAATCCATCCAAATCGATTTGAATCGATTTTTTAGATCCTTAAGTCGATCAAAAATTTCAAAATAGATCGATTTAAATTGATTTGAAATCCATTTAAGTTCGTAAAATGTACATTGTTAATCAATTTGGATTGATTTAAAATCGATTTAAAATCAATTTAAATCGATCCGAAACCATTTTTGTCAGTGCGGGAACGGTTTCCTTGATATTTTCAACGTCAGTAATGGACTTTTTAAAGAGTAAAGAAAAAAAATCACCTGGAATTTTGTGTCATTGTAAACCATTAAAATTGATTATAATGGATAATAATCAATTGTGTGGTCCCAAAGTAAAACTTTAATCAAGTATAATGGCACTGTTCTTGACCACAAAAATTGATTATTATTCCTGGAACCTCACTGCAGGCAGTTCTATTTTTATTTGCTAGTTTCGCAGTGTTATATTCGGGCTTTAGGAAGTTAGACAAGCAAATTAGACGATCAGAAAGTAACTGAATTTAGACAAAAACTTGCCTGCAAATTGCGCGCAAGTTGTTTACCGACTTCAACTAACTTTTGGTTGAGTAAATACTGGTTGTCCAACCACAAATCAGGTTATTAATGTCACATTTATATAATTCATGCATTTCAAACAAGTCATTTACTTTTCAGTTCAATGTTTTATAAATAACTTACGATAAAAATTTTGATCAGTTTTGTGTCATATATTCTTTTTGTATAACTTCATTCTAAATAAAATAGTTTTTACTCGTCTAAATTCACAAAAAGTTATCGCCTAAATTCCGTTTTATTACGGTCGTTTAATTTAGTTGTCGTCTAACTTCCTCGGCCGCATTTTATTCATAGGAAACATTCACACTTTTATGACTTTTCTAAACTCAGTTCTGATTGCGTAGCCTTAATTTCATTCGGTCTTTTCATCTGAGTAATATCATCGGTTTTGTTTATTTTAAGAAGCAAATGAATTAATTACAGGTATGATTTGAAAAAAATGAAACTCAAGGATTTACAGGAAAGAACTGTATTTACAATGCATTTATCTAGTTTTGAATTAATAAAATTTTCTTTCAACTAATTTGCGGTCAGTTAAGTATATCAAGCACGCTTGCGTAGGAGTTATTTTTAAAATAAGTCCTGAGTTGTAACTTAAAAATTTTAAAGTGCTAACAACAAATAAGCTCAAAATGGTTAATAAATGTGCAACGAAATCGCCCTAATTATATGTCGTATGGTTTTACGGATAGGAGAGTGGATAAAATTTTTTTGAATGTAGATTTAGTTTGCAGTAATTTAGTTTTTTTTCGCAGTTTTTTCCGCAAGCCACCGCCTTTTTGCTTATCGCGTATCTTCTGCGTCTAATTCAAATCCATTCTGGCTTCCAAACTCAGTCTCACTGGAGCCATTTGTATGGTTTGGAGGTGCCGTTGGAGTTACGTCAATAAGATCTCCATTCGCGTGACCGTTTTGGGCAGCTGGGGGTACTTGTATTTTCGGCACATACGGGGCATCGCTGTTTTCATCGTAGGTTGGTAGCCTGAAAAACATGATGAGTGCAAAATCCTTAGAGAACCTAAACATAGCGAACAGAAAGCTGGAAAAGTGTTGAGTGACTTACGGAAATGAAAATACGGGAGGATAATAAAAAGGCATCTCTTTAAATACCCCTTTGCAAATAGGGGGGGGGGGGGGGGTGGGGGAGATTCGAGTTTCTTTACCAGGTACACAATTCACTTATGCTTAACCGTTGAACTATTTCTTGGTGGCAACTCGTTACTAGCTACCAAAAGGGGGTAGTAAAAAATCCTAAAAAATTGTTTTGACTTGAAGAAACCTATATGATTGATTTTTTTGATAAAATAGCCCGGAAACACATGCTCGTTTAGGGCAAAAAAAAGTAAATTGATAGTTTTTTTTCAGAAATAGAAAATTTTTTGAGTTTTTACAATCTTCTCTCTAAGGGCGCATTGTCAAAAACAAAAATGATAAATTTTGCGTCTAGTAACGCAATAGTTGGATCAAGAAGTATATTTTTTGTACAATTTTTTTCAGTAATACAGCCCAAACTGTAATTCTTGGACAAATGAAAATATATTTAAACAGTGAAACAGCTTTTAAAAGATCAGTGAAAATTATCGACGCCAAAATCTCAAGCCAAGCAGAAAAAAACTGACGTGCGTTTGAGCAAAACTAGAACTCACATGCACGTCTATCAACTCAGTTTTTTTTCACGTCACCGTAGTCTTTATGATTAAAATTGAAGTAATAAAACAATACCACAAAGAAGTATATTGAAGCTTCAGACGATTATCTTCTGAGGTTTGAAGTTACAGGCAATTACCTTGACTTCAAAAACACATTTATTCTTCTATAGGAAAAAAAACATTGAAAAAATCTTCACTAAGAAAAAAACGTAACTAGCGGCCTTTTTTTGAATTGCAGTGAAAAAAACTGAACTTTTAAAATAACTCAATGAAAAGTAATAGGTTCGCGGCTAGGTTTAAAAAGCAGTAAGAGAGGCAAAGCATTTAAAAGAGATTAACTTCAGTCTCATAAAATTGCGCAATGGCATTTTTCACATCTAATAAACAAGCTGTTTATAAAGGAGACTGATAATTGATGAACCGAGCCTGAAAATTTCAAGCATACTTTTGAGTTTGCTAATTACTTTTGTGTGAAATTACTAAATTCTCCAAAACTGCATAGTTATGTGGACAGCTCGTTATTGAAGCAAAGTCTACAAGCAGTGAGACTTTACCACTGCACGATGTACTGAGAATGAACAGATAAAAAGTTTCGTTATGGGGTTATTCTCATGATGAATGAACCGAGTGATGGAAAAATTTCAACCAATTGGAATCGCTAGACGTTCGTATTGGCTAAATGACTTTCGCTCAAAACTGAAGTTTTTATTAACAGAAAATTCATTATATCAGCACAGCAAAGTTTTGCTGTGCAATTCTTGCAAATATACAATAAAATTTTTGGTATTTTTTTTAAATTTTTCAAAATCGGTCCATGTTTTTTCCAATACCCGACTTCGATCTTACATTATTTGAATTTTCATGTATCTGCTTATTTACTAATCGGTCATCGCTCATTGACTGAAAATGATTAAGAAAAATTCCAACATTCGGTCACTACATCATGAGAGACACCACCTTTTGCTACATCGGATCAAATTAACATCCTCCCAATTCGAAACTAGCTCACGATATAGCGGACCAAGTTAAAGATTTTAACTTGGTCCGCTAATATCTCAAAAAATGGAATCAATTTGTCAGTGTTCTGATGTTAAGCAACGGAAATCTTCTCGAGCTAGTTTCGAATTGCAGTATTTTGTTCGTAGGCTGTTTGACATCCTCTACGCTATTCGCTGATAATTGCGGTCACTAGATCTAAGCTAAGTTAGAAGACACTAAAAAACGCTGTAAAATCCTGTCGTTAGGATTTTACCGTTTTTTCCAATCACGACCGTTTTTTCCAATCTAATTATTGGCATGCGGAATAATTAGGCCCTGAAAAACATATTTGGTCTTCATATTTAACTTTGTGAAATCCCTCGTTACACCATAAAACTATGTCTTATTTCGGTGAAGTCTCATTTATACCAACGCTCATTTGTACCAAAATGAAAAATCGGTCCCTTTGTACCAAAATTATTCAACTCGATTTCTGATTGATTGGATTGTGAGCCAACAAATTAATACATTAATTTTCTACTGTTCAAACAGAAGAAAACTAAACAACAGAATAGTGACCGCCGCAATCGCGCCAACGTGTTGCGAGCTTGCCAACAGAGAGTAGGTCTCTATACAAAAACTAGAGCCGGTTATCGCCGCGAAGCGCGCCCACCGGCGACCTTAAACCAAGAGCTTAAAGTAGTCGGCTTAATAGTCTTAGGCCAATAGAGTATTTTTGGTACTAACGCGATTGATTTTTTTAATTTTGGTACAAATGGGACTGATTTATCATTTTGGGAGTGCAGCCTGTATTTACAACCAAATTGAGCGAATAGCTCCATTGTGCTTTTGTTTATCTTAAAAACCAAATTATTCTTAATTAGACAAAAATAATTTTTTCAACTGCCTCAACGACGTTCAGTTTTGAATGGTTTAATTTGAACTCCGCTTCAATAACAAAATTTAGTCAACTTTAGTCAACTTAAAATTTAAGTCAACTTGCGTCAACTTAAAATGTAAGTCAACTTGCGTCACAAACTGCGTCAAAATGAAACGCCATGAGCAATACAAACTCAGCCAGGCAAGTTTTTACTTTAAATTTATTCTGTGCAAATTTTACTAGCACAGAAAACGAAGCGTAACTTTACTACTAGTGAAAAAGTATTCAATGATATTAATATGAAATTTTATCAAAAAAGGATATTTGTTTCCAAGAATCTGGTTAACAGAGGCAAAACGGATCTTCGCACCACCTCCGATATAATAGAAACAAAGCATTGAAGCAAGCGGACAAAAAAATAGACAGCAGCCATTCAGTAGATAATGAAAACTGAACAAAAAACGTTGAAACATCGACTAAAATACGTCATAGTTTTGTCTTAACAGCTGTTCAATCAGATGAAAATACAAATACTGCAACGCAATAGTCAGCGTCAAAATAGCATTCAGAAAAACTAGCGGCAACTAAGAAGATAATGCTTGGGTAGACACCAGTTGAGCCGATAACAAAACTGTTGCCATAAAAAGTTAAAGAGCTAAAAGATTCGAAACTCGGAACTTTTACGACAACTGTCCCCCATTGGGCTCCACTTTTTGGGTAGACTCAAATAAAAACTGAACCAAAAAATAAAAATAGAACCAAAAAAACTGTTGCCATAAAATACTTTGAGCAACAAATTTCTAAAAGACAAAAGAAAAAAATATAAAAATTTTTAAAACATCGAAATATTATAGTAGATGACTAAGCCGCTTTCCTATTGGCCAAAACCATATGAACCACTAGTATTTTTGCAAGCAAGCGATTAAAAATAACAGAAAACTATACAGAACCAAGGTAAATGAAAATAAAAATAATAGGATTAAACCAAAATTACAGTTTTAAAAACAAAAAAATTTAAATCACAAGAAAAACACGCGCTGTGGCGACTACCGAATTTGAACTCAGAAACTTTGCCATACCAGGCAAAAACCTTACCACCGAGAATGCTGTGAAACAATCTGAGAGATATACAGCCGAATACGCAAAACGATTTACAAAAAATAGCGAAGAGTCGATTAAACGAAATTTAAGTGAAGAACTTTGCAATAATCTCATATATTACCAAAATTGAAAAAAAAAGGCTTATTACCAAAATTGAAAAAAAAAACAGGCTTGCGTATATCGACAAAATTTCTTCTAACCAGCAAAAAACTTACTATATAAAGTTAGCGGGTTTTTCGGCAAACTCAGTACTAATTTCACAACTGTTTTTTTTTCAAGCACAAGGGAATTAATTTACTATCAGAGGCCCGCCAGGCCCGAGGATAGTGAAATAATTTCCCGAGTGCGTGAAAAAACAGTTGCGAAAATGCTTTATTCAACGAAAAATTTACGTGTCCTTGTTAATTTTTATACATGCAAAAACAGTTGTCTTCTCACTTTAAACTATGTTTCCAAACTACCTCTACAGCTCAAACTACAAACTATATAAATTTAATTATGTCAAAATTGAACGTCGTCGTTTTCATTGTACTAACATTTCGCTTACAAGCTCAATTACTTTCGAAAAAAAATCATGCAAAAAAAGCTGATCAAATCTGTTCCCGGATCTGGTATTTTCTCAAGGGGCGGATTTTTAAAATGACCGAACTAGTTTTTTGAACTTTCTTAAACACAATTTTGAGCCTATTTAGCCACAAGTTTCTGCATCGCAGTAAAATTATGGAGAAACTGGCTAAAATGTCGCTTTCGAGAAGTTTTTAATGCCTTTTTTCGGCGCGCGATCCCGTAAAATTTTGTATAGGCGCTCAAAGCGCTTTCAGAAAAAGTTGTAGTCTCAAAGCGCTTTCAGAAAACTTAAATTAAATTTCGTCAAAGTATTACCAAAATGGTCCTTCTGGATAGCCAATAGCTCAAATCATCACTAAATTAGCTAATGTTTGTTTACGCTGTTATGTTTCAGTTCAATATAAAACAATTCAGGTAATTTTGAATAGCATTCAAGCATGACAATGCTGATTAAAAATTGAAATTCAACCAGAAGAATTAAAATACATTTAATTTGGTAAAAATTGTAAAAATGAACCATTTTGGCTTAATTTAGTCAATGAAAAGTCACGCTACAACTTCTAGGTCAAATGATGGACAAATTTTACACAGAGGCGAAGTAATGATCGATAACGCTACTGGGAAATACTGAACAATTAAAACTTTGAGTCTACAAAATTGCTTAAGTGACGCACGCCAATTATGAGTCTACATAATTGCTAAGTGATGCAAGCCAATTAAGACGCATTAAGAATACCAGTCAATTTGAAAAAAAAAACCAAATAACATGCCGCAATTTATAGAGCGGACGCATTTTAACTAGTATACAAAAAAGTTCATTGAAAACATCCGACCCTTCCCAGGTTCGAACCTCTTAATTTGTTGAGGGTCTCCTTACCTACCTCAACGCTACAGACCCATGATAACTTGAAGCTAAAGTGCTATTTTTAATATAGTAGTCTGTGTTACTAGCATTAGCATTGGCTGTACTTAATAGCTGGTTATTGATCAAAATGAACACTTTCAAAATGAACACATTTTGTCGCAACAATATTTGCGACTTAGTTTGGGAAAAGATAATTCATACTATAATACAAGCTTTGCCGCTTGTGTAATTAAAGAGAGCTCCTTACAACGGCCAACATTTTTTAGACAAGTGTATCTCCAAAAATTGTCATTTTACGATATAAAATTCAATTTCTTTCATTAAAAACAAATTTTAAACTTTTGACCAAATTTTGGTGATTACACACTCCTAGATATTTGTTGGACTGTGTAAGACGCACACTTTGAAAAATTTGCTCATCAATCGGCCTGGAAGTTGTAGCATATTTCTTGATTGGGCAAAAAATCCAAACTAACCCATTTTTGGGGTAAGTTTTTGTTTCCGATTTTCGCAAAAAAAATTGAGCTACTTTTAATCTTTCAAACTTTTGTTTAATCTCAGCCCACTTTAAGGAAAAATATACGTTTAAAGTTTCAAATTTTGTTCATTTGTCCGGATAATTTAAAACTGTACTGCACTACTTAAGCAAAAACAAAAAGGGAGAACTAGAAAAAATTTATCAAATTAATGCCAACGATTCCAATGTTGCATTCCAATCAAGTATCATAACCATTCATCAAATTGCACTCACATATACAAAGAAAAAATAAGGAATGATTTTTTGAACTTCGTCAAAAATTTATGGCAAAAATGTTTTCACTTTGTTTTTTTTTTGATGCCGATAAAAGTTGACTGCAATCTCTGAAAAACACTGGATTAAAAGGTAGCTTACACTTTATTAGAATCCATCACTCCAGATCCCTTTTTGACACTTATTGGCGTGTCCTCCTCATTCTGGAAAGCATCATTGTTAAAAAATAGAGACCCCCCTGCCCCTCCAGCTCCCCACTGGTCCAGATTTGAAACACGTTCACGGGGGGTGAAGGAAACTAGCGAGTCCTGTCTAGGCACCTCGTCGTCAAGAGGAGTTGGCTCACTTACGTTTGTGTGGGTTGATGCGGCGCTTCCTGGTCTCACCATGACCTAATGGACAAGAATTTTGGTCTCCATTTCCGGCTTTAGACTGCAGCAACGACTGTGACTTTTTAAAATATTTTTGCACTAAATATTTACATTTGAAAAAAAAAATTATTGCCAAGGAACCGCTAAATGGAGCTTCCAAAACGAGTTTTCTTTCTAGTAAAATTAAGTTTTCCCAGCCTAATTTTCAAATAACGAACGTAACTTTATCGCTCTACACGCTCGATTTTACACTTGACTTAAAAGTTTCAAACCAGTTTTCCACGCAAAATCAGGTAACACAAAAAATCATCGGAATGCGTTGAATAAAAGGACTTTAATATGATACATCACTCGACTCATTCCGATGATTATTTGTGGTACCTGATTTTGAGTGGAAACCAAAAAACTAAAACACCCGAACACAAAGTTCCTCTCTTTTTCAAAGATCGGAATAAACACTAAAACACGCCCTATAACAAAAATATCTCTCACTTTCAATGGTAGGAACATAAAATCAAGTTAGCACAAGGAGCTCACGTGTGCTAGACTGGCAGCACTGGTATTGTTACTATAACCCGAACTAATCGACATATTATCCAGAAGACCATCCTCGTCCACCTCCGTTTTACCAATCGATGAAAACTTAGGAAATGAACTTCCTCCTGCTGCCATCTGGTTTGACCTGGGATGACCTTGTCCGTTTTGTGTTCGCAGTGTGAGGGGTTTGAATTTGCGTTTGGGTTGTTTGTTCGCTTTGGATTTCACGGGCAACATATCGTCATTCTGTTCACTGGCGAAATTGATGAAGACCTTAGAAAATAAAATTTCAGCAAGATAACCAACTGATTTTTAAAACGGGTGTAATGAGAACCAAAAACTGCATTTACAGGTTTTAATCAAAGGCACAGAAACTATTACGAACAAGGAGTTGAACAGATTGTGCGCTGTTTTTTCTTAGTGATTCAATCCTAAAAACACAATAAATTTGTATTAAGCAATATCTAAAAGACCTGTTTCTAAGCTATTCGTTCGACTCAGATTGATAATAACAATAGCGTATCATCTTAAATATATCAAGATGGCGAACTTAATATATTTTATTCGCTTTTAACTCTAGCCAGAACAAGACCTGATCGAGTGTGGTTTGACTGATGGAGTAGTCTTCGATTAGCCCCACTTTCTTGCCATCTGAGTCCTCCACTTGGACCCCCTTGCCCCTTTCCAGGGCCTCGAACATGGCCGACAGAGTGGCATCCTGCTGGGGTACCTGGAACACCATCAGCGACGACAGGGAGTCCAGAACCTACAAATACACACGAAATAGTCATTTTAAATCATAAAAGACTCAATTTAAATGAAATACTCAGTAAATAATCATTTTAAATCATAAACCAAAGCTACCCGTCATCTAAAACCTATCTACAATGATGTCTCTCTCAATCAGCATAAGTGACGGTGACAAAAAGCCCAGAACTTGAAAAAAAAACGGAATAATTTAAAGTTTTTTAAATGACACGAACATTAACCGCAATCAACAGGCTCATGTAAGATTGGTGCACAACCTCAAGTTACACTCCAGTCAAAAAGCTCCAAAAAATGTTTTTACTCAATGAGGACAAACAGTTCAGAACCTGAAAAACACTATTATATTTTATAATTATCGAAAAATACACTTAGTACACCGGTTTATCTAATCTCCCCCAAAAACATTCTGACATTTCCGAAAAACTATAATTGGATGACGACAAAGAAGTTCTTTCTTTCTTTACAAAGGAGTCCAGATCTTGCCAGAGAAAACAATATTGAATCTATCATTAGTACTCTTTCATTAAAAACAAAATCGCAACGTGAACGAAGTTGTAGAATTGACAGAAGCTGCTCGGAAGATGGAAGGGCAATATTGATTAATGGTACGATTTTCTGTGAGACCACAAAAGATTTGAAGCTTTTTACTGAAGCTGCTTGAAACAGTAACATTTTTACGAGCGATTAACACAAAGTAAACTCAAGGTCATCTTGAGGTAAAATTTAACTTACGTTATTATATCTTAACTTTTTGTGTGTGTAGTGCGATTTGGTTCGTTCCACCTTGTTTTGGAAAAACAATTTCCTTGATTGGAGAAAAATTTCGTCTTAATTTATGTCTCATTTCTGTGTATGTTTCACAAATTACATCTAAAATGCGTTTATGACAAAATTTTAATGATGACAATTTTACTGAAAATACGTACAAATTTAGGTTCAAATACTTTTTAAGTGTAAGTTCAAGACGTAGTCATTTCACCTGTGCGTTGGGATACAAGTCCATGAAGTAGTTGTGTATGTAGTCGCTCAGCCCCACTTGCATCTTGACATGCACAACATATCCGTCTCCATATTTGGTCTTGATGTGCTGAGTGGATCCCAGACACTTGAACTGTCCATTGACCATTATGGCCAGACGGGTGCACAGGGCCTCACATTCTTCCATGGAGTGGGATGTCAGCACAACAGATCTGCCTTCTTGCACTGCGTCGTGGATGCATTGCCACAGGTACCTGGATTATGAAGGCTTAATGATAAGACCATATATTAACGACGACCATGAAAAACATACGAGATGATCAGCTGTTTACAAATTACCGCTGTTTGCAACGACACCATGATTAAGACTCATTCGCATTTTTGTCAGTTTTAATCGATGTAATTTTTGTTCCAGCCTCAAGCAAGATATAGAGTGAGTATTGAGAGGCCTGGGTTAAAATTGAAGTTTCCTTGATTAAAAGCTGCGAACAAAAATGAATTCATTTTTTTCGAAAAAACTTTCGATCTTGGTATTAATTTTGGTATATGACTGACGATTATGCTACTAATTTACCTGCGTGCTTTCGGGTCCATTCCCGAAGTAGGTTCATCTAGGAAAATGATCTGAGGATTGCCCACCAAGGCAATCGCAGTTGAGAGCTTCCTCTTGTTGCCTCCACTCAAAGTACCCGCCTGTTTGTCCACATATTTTCTCAGCCCCATCTTCTCAATCACACCTTCCGCAACATTGCTCACACTTTTGGGCTCAATTCCTCTCAGTCGTGCATAAAGCATGAGATGTTCACGCACCGACAGAAGATTGTCCAAGGCGTCAAATTGAGGACAAAATCCGAGACGTTTCCGCGAGTCGTTCAGTTGAGTTACAACATCGAAGCCAGTCAGAGCAGCTTTCCCAGATGTCGGAACAACATCACCTGTGAGCATGTTAAAAGTCGATGTTTTTCCAGCTCCATTGACACCCAGAAGTCCGAAGCATTCTCCTTTTGGAACGTGAAAAGATAGATTCTTTACAGCAACAAGATTGTCAGAGCCTACAATTCCTTTCTTGTATTCTTTCCTCAAATTTTTGACAATCACGGGATCGCTATCATGCGCACCGCTTTTAACGCTGTCCTCTTCATGTTTTACATCTTCTTCAATGTTTTCAGGTTCCCAATCGTCTTCAAACATAGATTGCGATGATTTTGGCTTTAGGAACATCCGTCTGAACACATAAATATGCTCGATTGCAAGAACTAGGATATAGAAGCAGATACCTTGCATGAACATCGCGAACACATGTTTGCCTGCTATGTCGTACGTCAACGGATTTTGGAACTCGTATTCGCCAAACTCGCTCAAGGCATCCGCGGTCAGTTGGTTCAAAGCCATTTCGAAGAGACCCCTACCTAGACAGTACTGGGGGAAAATGAGGAAAACCTTCTTGAGGAAACTGTTCACGTTTGTAAGACCTTGGTCATCTGGGAAAAAGTCCAAGATGTAAGTTGCAGTTGTACAGTTTATGCCTATGAAGGCGTTGATTCCGGTCAATAGCACGTAAGCTGTGCTTGGAATGCTGAACAGATAACTGAACGGGTACATCAAAGGTATCACCGAGAAGCCGTACAGGAAAAGAAGAAGACACAGGCAAGGGAAGTTGGCTCCGCTGACGTAAGATTCAGCTTGGAAGCAAAGGAAAATTATGATACAAATCAAAGCCGGAATTAGGTAGTTTGTCATGTCCCAAATAAAAGTCCCTGTCCAGAAGATAGAAGGGTGCACACCGCTTACGTATTGCAAATGTTTGGCTTTCGAGGTCCGTTCCGAAATGAGATAAAGAACAAAACTAGCGGGCACGAAACTCATAGCGAAAATGACACAAATACCGACGATGAGATCCCGACCACTGCGGTTCAACAGGTCATCCGAAAGTTGACTCACGGTCATTTTGAATGGATGGGAAGTACTAATGATTCCATACTCATCGGGGTTTATGCTAGCATTGTCCCAAAGTGAGTTTCTGAGAATCAAGTTGTTTAACGCGTTTGTAGAACTCAACAACATATGGTGAGCTTTGTTATTCCACCACACTTTGACATTACGCACAGCAATCGAATCATTCAAAACGGTGTTAAGATCATCGATAACTTCTTGCCATTGGAAACCGTTCGAATAATTGTAGGCAAGGAGGTCGTTGTCCTGGACCAAATCTTCAGCGTCTTGCGCTGCTAGAACGAAGTCGTTTTCGTTCAAATCGTAGTCATTATTCTCACCCTCAAATTCAAAACCGTAGAATCTTCGCAACCGCATGTCAATCCTAGTCTTCATTATGTAGTCTGATAAATCCCAACCGGTCAAGTTTTGAAGTATTTCAGTCGTGTCTAGTTTCTTATATTTCGGGGTCCCACCTGCAGCATTGGCGTCGCACTGTTGGTAACCCGTAGAACAGTCACAATCAGACGGCCGATTGGTTCTGTAGCCGGTATCTATGAAGGATCCTGGGCTAGCACTTATCTGACACGAATGACCTTTGATCGAGTATCCATCGATACATCTCGTACTGTGATGTGGGAATTTTACCATATCTTGAACCAAACTTCTCATTGCTTCTTTTTCACCTTGAGTTGATGAATCAGAATAGAATATATACTTGTTATCGCCATAGATATATGGATTGAGTACCAGTGGTTTTTGATTCGAGTCGTCCGGAACAATTAGAGTGAAAATCATGGCCAAGAGAACAAACAAAGCTGGCAAAAGAATCTGCGAAAGGAACGCTTTTCGGTCCTTTCGAAGATGATGAAATCTTTTTATGTAGAGAGCCTGAAATTGGAGCCAAAACAGTCGGGCGCCTTTCACTTTTGGAACGTTCTCATCAGCGAATGCTTTAGCAGCATGTCTGTTCGAGTCTCGAATATGGAGGACAACTTGATTATTCCCACTATAAGACGAGGATCCGCTCATTTCTGATTCAGTGTCGGAATCTTTTCCCGAGTTGTCGAAATGGACACTTCCATTAGTGTTTCCATTAGCAGCTATTTCAATTTGTTCAGTACGCACTTTACGTTTTTTCAAGTCGGCAAAAATTTTCAGTGACCTAAATCTTCCCCTGCGTTTTGGGAATCTGTCATCGTTTGCAGTTGAATCCGGAGCCTGATCAGCGACTTCTATGAAGATATCCTCAAGCGATGAATCTGACAATCCGTATTCAGATATTCCCAAGCTCTTTTTGTTCTTTTCAAGCTCTCTGAAAAGTTTGGAGTATATTCCAGACCCCAGACCAGAATACGGCAACGTATACGTCAATTCAGTTCCAATATTTTTGGCAAGGTTGACATCGGGGAAGATGCTGCGAACGAACTTAGTGATGTTCTTTTCAGTGTCACGATCGAATTGAGAGTTCTGGACTGCGTGTTTTTCCTCGTAAGGTCCATCAATAGATGGGTCATAGTACTCACGTTGTCTGTCGAATTCCTCTTTGGTATCTGCTTTTAAATCTCTCGCCATGGTCAACTGATATCCTTTTCCAAACTGTTTCCGCAAATACATCGAGGTACCGCAACATTGCAACTTTCCGTTTGCGATGATTGCGATTCGGTCTCCCAGAACATCAGCCTCGTCCATATGGTGCGTGGAGAGAATTACAGTTCTGCCTTCTTTGTACTTGGAGAGGAGCTCCCAGATCCCTCTTCGACTGTGGGGATCAACACCTGCTGTCGGCTCGTCCAAAATGACAGTTTTATTATCCCCGATGAACGAAATAGCCACAGATAATTTTCTCTTCATGCCGCCTGATAGGTTCTTGGACATTTCGTCTGCTTTGTGAGGTAGATTTAAGTCACCTAGAAGTCTGACCGCCATTTTGCTGATGCTTGAGGAACTCTTGCCTCTCAGACTGCCGTAGAATTTGAGATGCTCCATCACAGTCAACTTTCCAAACAGCACGTTGTATTGAGGACACATGCCTACACTTTGTCTTATAGTGTCCATGCTTTCACTGACATCGAGACCGTTTACAAACGCAGTTCCAGATGTAGAAGGAAACAGTCCAGTTAAAATCGACAAAGTTGTCGTCTTGCCAGCACCGTTGTGTCCTAAGAAGGAAGTGATCTGATTCTTGTAGAAGTTAAGCGACAGACCATTGACTGCTACTTTGTTTCCAGTCGAGTATATCTTCACTAAGTCTCGGATCTGAACTCCTACTTCGGCGCCTTCCGTTTCCGTTTCCAGATTCTCACCGGTCAACTTGAAACTCGGATCGAAAGAAATATTGTTGGATCCCTTTTGAGGACCTTCACTGCCGCACCAGAAAGACTTCTGGAAGCAAAAATACCATTTCTTTGGCACACCATATGCTCCAGGGTTAACTTGTTCTATGTACAAAGCCAGAAGTAGATAGATCACAGCATCGACGTACATCATGAAAATGACTTTTCCCATGCTGAAATCATCATCATAAACAGGACTGTCGCCTAAGTTGCTCCATTGCACCCCGGTACCCTGTTGTTCGAAGAAGGCAAAGTAAGTGCAAGCGAAACCAAACGCAACGTTAGAGGAAAGACATAAGAGGTATTTCGGACCATTTGAGTCAATTTGTTCGTCCCATGCGAGGTAAAGAACATACGGAAGATACAGGACAAAAAAGACTATTCCTGCTACTGCTGAGGCGAGATTGGCTTTCGAGAAGAAAACAGAAATTAAAAAGCAGAACGTGATAGTTGGAATGACGTAGGAAAAGAATAGAAATATGATGACAAAAATATTGCTTTTGGCCAAAACGTCTCCAAACTTGAGAATAAATGACAGAACAATACCGGCGACGAAAAGGATGATGAATGAAGTTATGAACCAAGATACCCAGTGGATTGTATTACCCAGCCCCATAACTTTCATCACTTCCTTAAGCCTCGTTTCTTTTTCGTAGACGATGCCTTTTACAATCATGCCTACACTGAACAGCCAAGCAAGCGTCATGAACAGAGGAATAGTTCCCGAGATAGCATACAAGAACTCATCTTGTTTATAACAGGGACTGGGAAACTGTTTAACCCATGTTCCTGTCTTCTTGTATGACGGCGAAGCCTGAAGGTCAATGATTGCTTTCTCGAGAAGGTCGGTCAGGTATATTTGACCCGAAGTGATTGGCTTGATATCCATCACTGGGTTTCTTCGAGGGTTCGGGAACCAAACATCGTCAATAAGAATATCAGTGTCGTCAACTCGTCCATCTCTCATCCTGATTTTGTACTTCAGTAGCTTCGGAATTTCATCTGAAACTGGATCGTCTGTGTTTTGGAACACAAACCCCGCCCAGATTTTGTTGGAATCCAGCCTCACTGCAGCATGCTCTTCGAGTTCCTGCTCAGAGTCAAATCCGATGAATCTGTCTGTTGAAAAACACGAAGCCAGATCGTCAAAGTAATTTATCAGATCTAGTGTTGTGTTGAAAAAATCCTGCCAGGTGGTTACATTGGGGTCGTTCGAGAAAAATTGGTCTGCAGTCTCGTTTAGCTCAGCAAAATCAAAAAAAGTAGGAGCCAAGTCTACAATAAAAGTGAGCAGAGGTATATCGTTTGCATTCGGATCCTCAAAGTAGTCGTACAGCTGTTGAAAAAACTCGTCGCGAGTGTCGTTAATCATGTCCAAGGCTTCGAAGACGTTTGCCACTTCCTCGAACGTTTTGTTAACTTGTTTAATAATTCGAATGGCAGCTGGAGTTTTTGGCGTGAACAGAAGTTCTCCAATAATTATAGGTTTGACATAATTCCAAATATTGCTAAGGACAATATTGGCTTGAAACTGTTCAAAGACATCATTGCAGTGATCGGAAATTTCGTCGTCGCGCTCGAACTCTTTTGGTTCAAGTTCCAGACCTAATTCCTCGGCTTGCTGTTCCACTTCATCGGCAGAACCAACTCCGTCGACCTCCAGAGCAAGAACTGAATCTAGTCCACACACAAATTGAGCTGAAACAGTAGTTCAAATTCATGTCTCCGAGATAATACAAGCTAGTGTACAGTAAACTGTAAGTTTTGATTTCATGCCAAAACAACATGTTTCTTTACATTTAAACCATCAAACTAAATGACTCATTTTGGCGCTGTATCTTTTTGGAGATGTAAGAAACTATGGGCCGGCCTGTCTGTAATTTTTCCTCGCAATAATAGCTAATTAAAATAGTTTGTAGAGAGCGTGGAACAGCATTAGGCACCACAATGGAACAAATTTAGTGCACAGAGGCGAAGATGCACTTCGCAAACACAAGCGAAAAAAAGGGCCAAAAGTAGCCCTAAATGGATCAAAAGTGAAAAAAGAAAAGAAAAAGTGTAAGTTTTTCAATTGTGCTATATACCGAACTCGAACCCCCTGAAGCTGGATGTACCTTTTGATTTTATTTTAGAAACTTTCTGATGCGAAAGCAAATGCGTATTTTTCAAAATGTGTCAAAATGTCAAAACATGGACTGTTACCAAGTAAATAATTGATTTCTACCAGAAGAACGGGTAAACACGATTTTCCAAGAAAAAATAAAACAACTCAATTGGTTAAGTTCTCTATTTCAGAATTGGCACGGTCGTTTTGGGAAATTGAGCAAAAAGCAAAAATGGGTCAAACGGTCGAATAGTTCCTAAATCCGATTTCCTTAACAAATTGTTGGAGCAAATTTTTTTTGTAGGGGATAGCCCTCCAAGTTGTTATCTCGACTAAACCCTTAATCTCAAATTTGGCAGGGCTAGTTTTCAAAAAAGCAAATTATTTCCAAAGATGAACAAAACTTCAAAAAATGGACTTTTGCTAGATTTAGCAGTAAATTATTCTAGATTTGGTAGTAAACTATCGAGTAAAGTCAAAAAAATTTTCCGAAACGTTCAACATTTAAAAACATGGATTGTTTCATTGCTTTACTACAAAAACTAAGTCGCTATGCAGAGAAAACTCCTAACATCTGTTTTATCGATTGAACATTTTATCTCAGATTTGGTAGGGAAGTTTTCGACAACGAAAATTGAACAAAATCTCCCGAAAACAATTTTTCTCAGTCCAAAACAAACTCTTAAAGAAACTTAGGGCATAACTACCTAGGGACAGAAAACCCATGATACATGTTTTTCGGACTTGAATCCGTAATCTCAGATTTGGAAGGGTAATTTTTAAGAAAGTTTTCAAAAATTTTCCACAAAACGTGCACAAATTTTAAGAACTGTTCCTTGTTTTCCACGCAAAATCAGCTACCACAAACAATCATCAGACAGGGCTGAGTGATATATCACATTAAAGCCCTTTCAGTCGTAATTCAAACGATATTTAAAAATTTCAAAAAAGTTTTCAGTGTCGAGAAAAACCGGTTTGAAATTTTTGAATTTTGGTCTAACTTCGAGCTAGTTAGTAAGGTAGTTGGTAATTGCAATAGCTTAATTAAGCTTAATTTAAGCCGTAAAAGATTAGTTTTACTCAAGCAAAGGTAGTTTTTGGAGTTTTTTAGCGCAATTTTGGGAATCAAAAACTTGAAAATTCAAAAAATTTCCGCAAAAAATTTGTGAAATTATTTTATAACTTTTTTTTTCGTTTTTCTAGTCACTCTTCTTCAAAAACTGTTTGCAATTGACCTATTTTACTATGACTCAAATAAGCCTAAGCTCTATTAATTCGTTCAGATTTTTTTTATCACAGCATGCAGAAAAAAAAACGACACCAATTTGAGAAAACATTTTTTTGAAGACTGGTCGGAACATTCTGTGCTACTTGCACAGTAACCGGCTATCCTTGTTAGAAAATGAAAATATCCCAAAAAGTGGTTTAAAATTTCCCCACTGAAAAAAATAGATAAAAAATCGAAAAAAAAAATTATAATTTAAAACCAAATCCCATACATTTTCATAATACGCTACGCTTGTGTAATATTTAGTTTCAAAATAGTTTCCGACATACAATGTTCTAAGTCGGATTTACCAGAAGTCTGGATTCGAACACTTGTCCATCTAAAGGTCTTCTTATTGGAATTTCACTGCACAACCGCTGATTTTGTTGATATGTGAACAGTTTGATGTTAAATGATCTTAGGTTTGATGTTAATTGATTTCCAGTCATTTTTCACTCACTCACATTTCCACGGGAACTTCCCTTATGAAATGCATTTAGTATTAAAAAAATTGAAGTAACCGGGAAAATGAAATTTATGCCATGTTTTATAATTCACACGAAGATGTCTGAAGCATTGGTAGATCTATGGAGATCCCCGCAGTGACAGAAATGGATAAAAATCTATTATATAAAAAAAATCAACAGATTAACGTAAGTATAGAATCAATTCATCTACGAGCATTTTGTGAACGATAATCTTTTCTGTACAGATAGAATCCATTTTTTTCCACCAAAAATAAATGGATTTTGTTGCCAAAATAATCAACTTTTCTATTGTGTAAAACCTGTCGATAATCTAATAAAATCTGCATATAGTCAGTATATAACCTTTATACAATAAATCTCTACATAATATGTAGACAATCTGTAGATAATCTGTATAAAATCTGTATCAAATTGATTATGCTGCCTAAAAGCTAAAGGGGTAGTAAAAATTCAATTTTGACCATTCAAAATTTAAATGAATGATTTTTTTTCAAAAATTTTGCAACCAGGAAGAATTTTCCTCAGTTTTGTATTGGTTTGAACTCACTTGAGGAAAATTGGTTACGACAAACTACAAATTTCAAGAGATCCCACGAAGATTTTGCAATCTAGGAGTTTCCGCGGAAAGAAAAGTATTTTTGTGCAAAAATTCTTCAAATACCATTTAAATTATCAACCTGTTCAGCGCAATTTTGTGTTAAAAACTTCAATAAAAAATTAGAAAAATTAATGCAGAGCAAATTATTTTTTGCTGCAACTTATTTACACAATAAGGAATTAAATTTTTTTTCAGATCAAACATCAGTACAAAAATTTCAAAAAAAAGCCTACATTATAATTTTATTTCAATATACTTATTCTATCTGATTGGCGAGAATGTTGAGAAAATCAGTATATAATCTGTATATAATATGTATATAGTCTGTATAAAATCTGTATATAACCAGCTTATATTCTGTAGATAATCTGTTTATTGTATGTATAAAGTTTGGTACAGAAAAAAAAAAGTTTTAGACTGTTTTGGCAATGATCATATAATTAATATATACAGTATAAAACTTTTGCAAAACAAAATCCATTATAATCGATTATTAAAACTACATAATCGAAGTTTTACTAAATAAAAATTCAACATATCTGAAATCTGCATATTTTCTATAGATAATCGATTTTTATCCATTTTTGTCACTGCGGGTCACCTGGAATAGATTATCAGCTAAGCAATTGAGTTTTAAAAAGCTGAAGTTGCTATTGCAGATTGCTCAATTAATTCGAGTAGCGCAATTAACAAAAGGAGGGCACGTTATGAACTCTCACATAAGTTAAGAAAAATTGCACAAAAATTCTAATCCGAAAAAAACTCAATTATGTGACTAATTCAGACTGACTTACACAAGTACTTGTTCAGTGCAGTGTTAGTCTCATCGCCGCCTGAAGTGAGATCACCCAATGACAGCAACTCCAAGAAGAACTCGTTCGTTTCGTCCAGAGACTGCAGGATTTTTGAGTCGTCCACTGCATAGTAGATATCCAACAACCTTTCAGCAAATTTTTCATCCTGAGTTATGTTCTCCAGTACAGCGGTCACTGGACTCAGAAGATTTCCAAGTTGGTCGTCATTCAGGGCACAAACTTCAGCCTCCACCTAGAAAATTCCGATGAGCTAATTTTGTCGATAAATTAGTCGACATTTGCATAAATTGTCCTTGATAACAAAATGTGTTTGAATTTTTCGAATACATCCGCAATAAAATGTCGTAAAACAATAGCGGGTTTAGGGGGTAGGGCTTTTCGACCCGCTGACAACTCAAAGGGTCCCCTTTGGTACTACTTCACGCAAATACTATCCGTTGATACTATTCCTTTTCGGTTCAAAGTTTTCTAAAGGTGCATTTGGCGCCAATATATATGAGCTGAGAGCGCGCGCGCCAAAAAAAAACTAGATTTTTTGGTCAAAATCTTCCACAAGTGTCAAAAACGGTACTTTATACCATTTTGCAAAAATTTGCTTGTGCAAAAACTGCTATTTATAAAGTTTTTTAAATCGCTAAGCCAATTTGATCGACCTAAAAAGTAAAAAAAAAATCAAACTCCCCTAGATCCGTGCCTTAATTAAAACATAATTAAATTGAAGAACCCGCGTAAGTATCTGACGGTTCCTCAAAACCACTTTTGAGCGGATTTTTGGGAAGTTAAACAGAAACATGCACGAAGCAGTAAGAAAAGTATCATACCTGAGTTCGATTGGCATCCCTGGGAAGTTTGATGTAAGTGGGGAACTGGCCATTTCCATTGTCGTAGCACAGAAACGTTTCATCACCTGCAGCCGCATCAACCAGAGTCTCGGCTAGATTGACAGCTGTCTCAGTTGTCAGGAAACCACCGAGGTCGAAACGAGAGCCCTCTAAGGCATCTCGCGTTTCGGGACTGAGTCCGTCCACAGCGGAGACGTTGAAGAACCCTCCCGGGAGAAGGAGCGGTTCAATCCCGTCGTCTATAAGCCATTGTACGTTGTCCTAAAATTTTAAAACCTATGAAAAGGCGACAATTGTTCTTTGTTGTATTCTCCAGGGGCGGGTTTAAGGGCAAAAATGGGTGGGTGGGACTTCAACTTCAATTTTACTTTATTTTAGGACAAATTTGTCGGTAGGATCACAAAATTATTAACGTCAATTGGTTCCTTAAATGATCTACTTAGCGGCACTTGCTTCAGAATTATCAATTTTGTGCCATCCTCTTACAATTTCTGAAGCACACCAAGGTGTTTACAATGAAAAGAATTTTGTAATTTATTCATTTTTATATGGGTGCGTCACCTAGAAAATCAATGAAAATAAAATTCGACTAGCAGTTTGTAGAAAAATGGACGTTTCTCGTACTAACAATTAAGGGATTCAAATGCCATATAGCGAGCTATTAGTTGTCTTTTTTTCAAAAACTTTCATCTAACCACAAATCTTTCGTCTGAAAAGAGTGTCGAGAAGGAATTCACTAGATCATCCAGGGGCGGACTGTCATCCAGAGACTCCGGAGGTGTTTTGAAGCATCGGTTCTCCACGGTGCAAATTAGGGATTCCAGAAACGGTAGAAGCCCCGCTGAGGGTAACGCTTTTGGCTGAAGGTGACATGCACTTTTGTTCACAGCTGGTCTTACGTGCCGAACCGAGACGATAACCATAAAAAGAACCAATGGCCAGACAACTTCCAGAATCAGAAACCCCCACCCACGGCGTTTCAAGGTCAAGTTCTTCCATAATAATGTCTGCAACTGCTTCCAGAAAAGACTCTTTTTCTTGAATTTCTTCATTTAAAAATGAAGTGCAGTAAAGTTTGTTTTGATATATGTGTCTGACCTCTGAGAATTTCGACGCAAATACACAGAAGCAAAAATAATTTGTTTTTAAAACCAAACAAAAGTTACAGACTATTATTTTATACAATTTACGAATGCCAAGCCAAACAGAGTAAGCAAACTAAACACATATAAGCTCTCTGCTAATATTTATACCAAATTATTTTTGTTAAACAGAAATATTGATGCCAAATACGTGAACAAAACGCCACTAACATTAGGCTTAAAAATTTTGTGAAGCGAGGAACACAATTTAAATACAGTGGTGAATTAAATGCGCACACGGTTTTTATAAGCGCGCAGTTTCTCGTTTCTCCGCCGGTTCAGCTGAAACTATTCGTCTATTTTGTACAAAAGGCCACAGGTAAATATTTGATGTAACTTAGCTTCTCATTTAGTAGTGGTTCGTTTGAAAGCTACAGAGAGATATTTTATTCAGATTTAGAGACCATGCGCAAACACAATGCTGAAACTCTAAAAATAGAGTTGAAGTAATAGCTGAAAAAATTACACCATTTTCTTGTTTTCCTTATTTGCTTAAGCTTTGCGGCTCACCGATCACCGAAATAGCAAACACACCAAGATTAAATTACCACAAATAGGCTACAATATTCCAACAACAGCCTCTTTATTAAGAAAAATTCTAAGAAAAACATTTAAAAAAACTTATTTTGCCCCCATCTATAGAGAGCAATGTTAAAGAATACAGATTGGATACCTGAAACAAAGAAAGAATTAGAGCCGAAACTTTCAGATTATAAGCAATACTGAAGCGACCTAACAACTGAATGCAAAAATCAAAACGGATCACTAAACTGAATATTAAAAATTAACAAGGAGAACCGGTTGTTGCGCAGGTAGCAAAGAATGTTTCGGCAACAATGACTTAAATGAAAAAAAAAGTCACAGAAGTGACGAGGAGCTTCGATTTACGCGCGATACACACAAAGCACGACAAAATGCCCGAGAAAAAATGGGGCTAAAGACGCTATGTCGAAAAAATTTATTTTGAAAAAATAACGAAAAAACATCATTTCATTGTCTTTAATAAAGCTCAAATTAAAAAAAAAATAACAAATTGCGACAAATTAAAATTCAATTAGCATCCAAGCAAAGCTTGCGAAGTGGTACAATAACGAAAATTATTGAGCAGACACCACCCGTCGAGTTGAAAAAAATTGATTTTTAGCTTCAAAACTCAAAATTTGTTTTTGAGTCCTATATGTTCGAAACATTTAGATGAGGAACTTCTCTTCACATCAAGCGAAGCTTATGAAGCTTCTAAACCTGTTTAAAATAATACAAAAAAAATAGGAAAACAAGAGTATACAAAAACGAAAAAAAGTGAAATTATACTGAAGTCAGCTGATGAATTAGATGAATTAAATCTGAGGTTGATTAAATCATTCAAGAGCAGCTAAATTGAGTAGAAAAATGCGGAATTAAAAACACTCATCCTTACTAAAACGTAAAAATTGCCGTATACTTAAATTGAACAACGTATTCAATTTAAGTAATGGTCTTCAAATTTTGGTCTGAAATTGGGAAAAATCAGACCAATTTTCTCAACAGACAGTTTTTAAAATTTCGTTTGAACCTCAATTCACGACTGAAAGATCTTTAAAATCAATCTATGAGCTTCCTTTGACGTAGTCAAAATGGGGCACAAAAATCAAAGGCATAATTCCCTCACTTCCCTTCGTAAGTCGAAACAAAAATGAAAAAAGCGCTTGCTATTCCAGTATCGCAGATTGCACCGACAAAAATATTGAAGAAGTCAATCGATTCAGAGAAAATTCAAGTTAACTAATTATCCATGCAGAAGACAATTGCTTGTTGTACCGAACATTTCACGAAATAACAGGTGTTTTTCTGGCCAATTTTAACACCTCAAAGAAAACTCCTAGGATGTCAATTGCGGTACTGTTCTCCTACCCCGAAACACAATTTTTTTTTTCGATTTAAGAAAATTTGATTTTCAATTTTTTGCCTACATTAGGACAGAATAAAATTTTTTTGCTGAAAAACATACTAAGTAAGAAAATTGACTTTTGAACTATTATCGGAATAAAAATTCCGAAGAGATTGCAAAACGACGCAACATGCAGCTGCTAAACCGACAAAATGCAAATTGCAACCCTTTTAGTTGAATGAAATGAAAAATTGAAAAAATGACGTTTTACAAATCGAAGTTGGTAAAATATAATCAACATGAAAAAAATTCGAAAAGAGTGAGTACCTAAAACGCAGACATGCTCAAAAAAATTTTTATTGTCAAAAGGACAGATTTTAGAAAACGAATCAATGATTCTGTTATACAAGTTATTTACGAGGAAAAGCCAAAGCTCCGATTTGCTAAAGCATGCTAACCTCACCGAAAACAATTGTCTGAAAAAAAAACAAATAAAACACCGAGCAAAAAAGTTTCTTTCAATCAAATTCGAACGAAAACTATTAGACAAAGGCGAAGCTGAGTTTCGTACCATTTGCGTTACAAAACAAGGAAAACACTAAGTCGAAAAAAAATCGAAAATGTCGAAAAAACTAAAACTGTAAGACTGAATAATGCTAGTTTTGAAACAAAAACATTTCCGGACAATATAATCCGAAACCAGCATCAGAATAAAATTTTCCAAGGGGTAACCTTACTTTAGTCGAAAATACCTTTGCAGAAACCCGTTTAACCAGAAAAACTCAACAAGACTAAAGATTTATAAAAAATTCATTAGTTCCCCCTCGCCCTCAAAACACACACTTACAAAAAATTTATTCGCTCTTCAAAAAAACAACATGAGGTCACCACGCCGATAGAATGTAGGCCGAAATCTATTGAGCGTGGAAAAAAGAAAATAAACAAAAAGAAATTGGAAAAAATCAAAAAAGTGTAGGAATAATGAAAAGTTATTAAAAGAACAAAACATTCCTGGAGCAAGTTAACTGCACAAGAAACTTGACAAATAGCTTTCAAAAATGTTAAAAAGAATCCGAACCTTTCTGCGGGACCTAAGTAGACAAAAATTAGCGACACGAAAGTCTAAAATAGTCGAACAATGTAAATTTCCACAAAAAAACAGGTCCCGACTTGTATCTAACTTGAATCTAACCAAGTGCACAGAACACTCCTTGAATTTATACAGAAAATAACTTCCGAAAATTTTAAATAAATAACAAGAAAAGAATAGCAAAAAAAAGTGTAAGGACTAATTGGAACTCAATTTCTTGCCCAAAATCAAAATTGAGTAAAAAAAATTTGTGTTTGAGTAAGAAATTCCAAATTTTAGGCAAATTTGGTACTGCTGAAACTAAGCCGACAAAAAACGTCGACAATCAGAAATCTGACAAAGATTTTTTTTGCGCGGATATTTTTTTGCGCTCACGAAAAAACAGGTCCTGGCTGGATTCGAACAATTGACCTTTGTCTTTATAGACATGTGCGTTACCTCTTCGCCACATGTGCCAATCAAAGTCTGACTTTTGATTTCATATGAAATGGTAAAAGGATTCAATTTATTCTGTTAAACTAATTGTTAAGCCGAAAAAAGTCTATATTCCGGTTTGATAACGCTTGCTAATTGCAAGTGTAACAAATCGAGTAGGTAAAATTAGAAAATTACAGTGCTTTCAATTATAGACAAAGACGTTTAAAACAAAACAAAACCCATTCGTTAGAAATTAGAAAACCGAATCAGATAATATAAATGGCATTTTAAAAAACGGAAAACGAACCGACGGAAACTAGGACGAAAACCACGAATCGGAAAAATTCAACGTTTTTTCAAGAATTTATTTTACAAAAAAAAAACATTTGCTGCTTGAAACGAACCCCACCCATCCCATCTAATACCTAAAAGATAGAAGTTATATTTGAAATTACAAGAAATTGAGCATGTCAGCCCTAGGAAAAATGTACCATTCCTACTACAGTAACCATTCTGTGTACAAAGTTATTTTCGGGAAAAAAGTCTAGTAAACGATTGCAATGAGTCGTATCCGTAGCTTAAAAACTTCTAAATACAACGCTGCATTAGATAAAGCATTTGAAAAAACGTAAGCTAATCCGACAAAAATGCAATGAAAAACTCGAACTCAAAAGGTTTCAATCAAAATTTTGTTAAGCACGTAACAACAACCGTTGTACATAAGTGTTCTAGTTGCACATAAAACGCTGTACTAGATGATATAGTTAGCTTTGAGAAAAAATCGCAAACGGAAAATAAGCCAATGAAAATTGCAAAAAAATTACTAAATTGAAGCTTTTTTCACTGAGTTTCATTTGAAACAAACTAGCAAGACCGTCTCCAATAATCAATTGACTCACAAAAGGTTAGTTGTTAATCTGATCAAGCTATTCAAGCAATGAAACTTCGATCAAATTCAAACTATACATATCGTAAATTGATTGAAAAACTTTAACTTCAATGAAACGAATCGGTTTGCAAAATTTTTAGGTTTTTCTAGGCAAGCTGTTCCAGCTAAATAACTTTGAATTGTTTTAAATTAAATCTATAATCAATTCGGATGGCAAAAAATTGAAGTTTTTTCGTTGAATCAATTCAAGCGATGCTTCTTTGAAAAAATTTAAGTAACTTGTTAGAACAATCGTTCTTCGAAAATTCAACCACTTTTTAAGCAATCTATTCGTGCTATGAAACTTTAAAAATATTTCAAGAACTTTCAGATCAAAACGTTTCGCGAAAAATTTGAGTTTTTCCAAGCAAGGTGTTCAAGCTCTCAACGCTTGAAAAATGTCAAGTTACTTCATGAAGCAAATCAAATGGCGATATCTTTAAGTGTTTCTATTGAAACCAGTCAAGCAATTTAACTTTGAAATATTTCAAGTTGGTTTTTAGACCAAACCAGTTTGCTAAAAATCAACCTTTTCTTTGCAAGCTATTTAGCAAAAAAAAATTGTTCCAGAGAGCGAATCAGTCCGAGAACAATCAAACTTCTCGCGTAAGATAGCTATTCAAGCTATCAAACCATGAACTATTTCAGATTAATTCTCGAAAAAGAATCGGATAGCGAAAATTTTCCTATTGCAGCCGTTCAAGCGATGAAAGTTTGAAATATTTCAAGTTAATTCATATATCGAACTGGTTTGCAAAAAACTAAGTTTTTCAAAGCAGGCTATTAAGCGAATAACTTTGAAAAGTTTCAATTTAATTCATAGAGCGAATCAGTACGCGCAAAATCAAGTATTTCTTAAGCAAGCTATTAATTCTCTGAACCCATTCAAACGATCAAATTTTCAAAAGCTTGCTATTCAAAAGCTTGCTATTCAAGCTACGACATTTTGAAAAACTTCAAATTGCTCAATACTCTGAATTGGTTTGCGAAATGTTTAAGTTTTCTACGCAAGCTATTCCAGCTATGAAACCTCAAATATTTCGTAAGTATTAAGTTTTTCGTAGATCGAATCGTTTCGCGAACAAATTTTAGTTGTTCTAAGCAAGCTATTCACGATATGAAACTTTGAAAAATTTCAAGTTATGCCATAGACCGAATCGGTTTGCAAAATTTTTCTAAGAGAACTATTCAAGCTATGAAATTTTGAAAACGTTCAATTTAATTCATACACTGAATTGGTTCGCGAAGTGTTTAATTTTTTCTGCGCAATCTATTCTAGCTATGAAACATAAAATATTTCACGCAATCTATTCCAGCTATGAAACATAAATTATTTCAAGTTATGTCAAAAACCGAATCCGTTTGCGAAAAAAAAATTAAGTTTTTCTAAGCACGCTATTCAAGCCTTGAAACTCTGCAATATTTCTTAGTTATTTCTTAGACGAATTGGTTCGCGAGAAGTTTAAGTTTTGCTAAGCACGCTTTTCAAGCCTTGAAACTCTGCTATATTTCAAGTTATTTCATAGACGGATTCGGTTTCCGACAAAATTTATATTTTTCTCGACAAATCGGTTCGCGAAAAGTTTAAGTTTTTCTAAGCAAGCTATTCCAGCAATGAGACTTCGAACTATTTCAACTTATTTCATAACTTAAATCCTTTTGCTATAAGGTTGTTTTTCTAAGCATGGAGGTTGCTGTTTCTAGTTGATTCGTTTCAGACTGAAATGAATCGTTAAACGCAAAATTTTGGACAAAGTGGACAGGTACTGTCTAGCCTTAAAGTTGAATCGAGTTCATCTCGCTCTGATTGTTGCTTTGAGTGATTCTTAAAGTACTGATCTAAGCCTTGTTAAACTTTGCGCTCGATAGCCCCTTAAACATTAGGCCTTGTGATGAAAACGTGTCATTCATTTACAATATAAAATTGAATAGGGACAAAGATGCAGTTCAGAAACATAAGCAAAAATTGGCAAATGGTAGCTCTAATGAGGTAAAAAGGTAAAAAATCAAACTCTAGACCTAACGATTTCAAATATCACTCTCTCGCATCTGCGCCAAGGCCGCTTGAAAATATTCAAGCACTAGTCAGCAAAAAAAACGTTAGAAAAGATGCTATCAAATTGGTACCAAATGAGCACTTCCATTTGCGAATTGGGTTAGAAAATTGTAGATGTGTACTACAATACTACGCGTGCTAGTCCGCGCCTGTATATCAGAAAGACGTAGTCTTATTTGGATTGTCAAGAAGTTGAGCGTTTCACCACTGTTCATTTTCACATTTTGCCCTACTGCTTGCTTGCATTTTTCATTGGTACTTGATTAATGAGATTGAGCCAGAACCCATTTAAAAAACAGAGCTGTTGTGTATTCTGAGGAAGCCGAAAGTGTTTTCAATCTAGATAAATTGTTAGGCAAGCATTTCGAAGTAGGGGCGGAATTAGGTGGATTCAGGACCCCCCCTACACTTCCTCAGGGATTCGGCCACCTGACAGGGCAAATGATCCCGCCTTATTGTATTATTTTATGAAGTCCCTTTTGGATTGCCAACTTCAAGAAATTCTAATAATGGCGCCAATAAACTGATTTTGAAAGAACCGTGCGCCAAAAAAAAACGGCTTTTAATCAAAACTTTCAAAAAAGTGCCCAAAAACGGCTTTTTGGACCTGTTTTTTTTTAAAATAAATTTGCGCGTTGCGCAAAAAATATTGCTAAGAAGATTCTTTTAAGTTTTTTCTGCACAGAGGCGAAGCGGAGGTTCGCACCACTTGCGATGCAACATAAACATGAAAAAACATTAGTCGAAATTTTTTTATTATGTTGAAAAAAATTAGGTGAACCAAAGTTTTCGTATGTCTCGATAAAAAAACTACGGGCCCAGCTAAAGCAGGAGGTATGTGTTTGATATTGAATGAATTTGCTATAGAAATGTGATTTCAAAAATTGGACTTTGCCTAAAACATTTGTTGCTTCTCTACTAAAATGAGTGAGAAGAGTAAAAATTTTTGAGATAATCAATTTTCCCAAGGGTATACATTTCTCATAGAAGAAATTCAAGAATAGCCGCTTCTGCAGAAACAATAAGCGCAACCCGTACTTTCAATGGAACTTTTCATCTGAGACTTGATGTGTAAATTTTCAGAAAATTCAAAAAGTTACCAAAAAACGGTCACAAGTTCTAGAAAACTTTCAAGACTTTCCAAAATGCACAACACTTTCCTGCAAAAAGCAGGTTACGGCCGCTTAAGCAGAGAAGATTTCCAAAGCCGGGTTTTTTTGATTAGACACAACCTGAGAATTGGCTCGGTTGTTTTCGCGTAGAGTCAAAAATGTTTCGAAAAACTGTCAAAGTTTCAAAAATTTGACTTGTTTGAAAGCCAAAGTTGTATTCTTAAAATCACTGAATACAGCCAATCATAAATATAGGCTTTCAACAACCTTTTCATTCGATTAAACCTATAATATCAGATTTGATAGGATAGTTAGCGAGAAAAGAATTTTAAAAAAAAAACAATTTTAAAATTTGACGATTTCGAGAATCAAAATTTTGTGGAAAAATTATGCAGAAACGTTATGGGGAAGGGATTCACGCAACTGGTAATTTCGATAGAGCCCAAAATCTCAGATTTGGGAGGTTAGTGTTCGAGAAAAGGCAAAAACTATTAAGAAAAAAAAACAGTGACAAAATCAAAATTTCCGCTTTTGCGAGGCCAAAAACGTTTGGAGCGAAAAAAATTGGGGTAGTCGCATAAGCAAATGAGCTTCCCGAGACCCGTTCTGAGCATTGAACCCAAATACTCAGGTATGACAGGGTAGTTTTCGAGAAAATTCGAAAAGTTAAAAAACAGTAAAAAAATCAGGGTCGATAACTTCTTGTGTAATTTTTTTTAAAGTCAGCTAATGCAGAGGAGCTTCCCACTACCCGTTATCTCATTGCAACCAAAATATCAGATTTAAGAGGTTTGTTTTTGAGAAAAGTTGAAAAAAAAATCACAAAATGGTCAAATAACAAAAATTTGACTATTCCGAGACCCATAACTTTATGTGCAAAAAAATTAATCGTAACCACTTATGCAGGGGAGCTTTCGAACACAGTTCAACTCATTAAAACCAAAAACTCAAATTTGAGAGGAGTTATTTTAGAGAAAATGAAAAACACACTTCTTTCGAAAGCTGTAGACAGAGGGGTCAAGTAAAAAAAAAGGGACTCTAGCGGAGTACGCAGGCACACAGAGGGAAAAAGCTGTCTTTCACTTGCTACCCCTTTTTCAAAAATCAGGAGAAGGTTCCGAGAAAAACTAAAAATTTTGCAATAGTCAAAAAAATTTCTAAAACGAAAAAAAAAATGAAATTTCAACAAACCGATTGGTAAACATACAACCAACTTGAAAAGTGCAGAGGGAAGTGCTTAAATTGTGTTTATCTTGAAACCGCCCAATATTAGGTCATTAAGCCGAAGAAAAATAGCGAAATGATTTTGGCCGATGAGTTTGTTTTAGCGAAACACAAAAAAAAAACAGAAGGAAATACGAAGTCAAGGTTAACTAGCGTGTAACGCACCACCGGTGCTTCGAATTTTCGACAACTCAAAAAACTTATTCTTTGAGTGTACTCTGACAGCACCTAGTTACAGGGTTCGTTATTACAAATTTTGCAAAGTTTTTTACTCAGGTTTTTATACAAATTTTGAAGAACCATAAAATTTTGTGAAGTTTTATATAAGTTCTTCGAAAAATTTAAAATGAACTAAGAAACGTCACATCTGGGAAACTGAAAGCAATTGAGCAGTCGCATTTGGACGCAAGATTTGCAACTCCTGAGAGTACTCTTACAGTACCCAACTACAACGGTGGGAAATTCAAATTTTGAGAAACTTCCCCTTAAGTTTTCTACAAAAAAGGTATTCACATCTCGAAAACTACCAAATTTTGAGCAATCACAAAAATCGTCGTATCTCTTAAGCAAAGATGTTTTGGGCATTCTTAATTAGAGACCAATTTTGCAACCCCTGAGATTACTCTAACAGCCCCCCAACTACAGGTTAGGAAACTCAAATAAACTAAGAAACTTTGAAAAAATATATAATTTAATTTCCATGAAAACGTTTTTGAAAAAATCACAAAAAACGTCATATCTGGAAAACTACAAGGATTTGAGCAGTCAAATTGTGAGGCAAAACTCGCAACTCCTGAGAGTACCCTGACAGAGCCTCACTACAGAGATGAAAATTTCAAGTTTTGTGAAATTCTTTATACTTAAGTTTTCTCAAAAATTTTTAAAAAAAACCTATATTCCGAGGCAAGTTTCGCAACCCCCTGAGAGTACCCGCACAGATTTTAAAACAGGATTGAGATCTTCAAACTTTTGTAATTTTTTAACATTCAATTTTTTTTTTAAATTTCGGAAAAAATCATAAAAAACGTCATATCTCGAAAACTACAAGAATTTGAGCAGCCATAATCAGAGGCAAGATTCGCAACCCTTGAGAACACACTCACAAAATCCAACAACAGGATTGAGAACGTTTTGGTAATTTTCAAATCTAAGTTTTTGAAAATTTTTTGAAAAAATCAAAAAAAAATGTCATATCTCGATATTTACAAGTGTTTGAGAAGTGAGAATTGGAGGCAAGATTTGCAACCCCTGAGAGTACTCTGACAGCACCCAACTACAGGGTGAGAATTTCAAAAATTGAGAAATTTTTCTAAAATAAATTTTCTAGAAATTTTTGAAAAATCTCGTAAACTAGAACGATTTGGTTATTCATATATGAAGGCCAGAATCGCAAAACTTGGAAAAACTCTGGCATTATCCTACTATTGGGTTGCTTATTTCAAACTAGATGAAATAATCACTGAATTTAAACTGGAAAATCGAAAAAAACCATTGCAATATACGATACAGCTTAAACGTGAAAAAATTCTGTTGTTAAACATGCAAAAATAATACGTTGAAAAAGCTCAAACACGGCGAGATAGTGAAGCCCGCATGTAAATATATAATAAATAAAAGCTAAAAAATTAGGCGACGGGTAGACAGACATGATCAAATTAATTTAAAAAGCAGGCACACAGACAGACTGACATAATTTAACCTTGAAAAATAAATACTGAAAAATTAATGAACTTGTGGAAAACAAATTGAAAAATTTTCTTAAGCATTGCAATATACGATATAGCTTAAACATGAAAAAATTCGTTCGTTAAACATGCAAAAATATTATGCTTAAACATGAGAGATAGCTGTCACTCTCATTTAAATATAGTATAGATAGATAAAATTTTAAAATGTAGGCGTAAATCAAACACTAGAAACAACATTTAAGAAGAATGTGCGCAGAACAAAAAAGAATTCCAAGATGTGACTACTAAGCCGATAACAGATAAGCAGACAAATAATTGGCCCACAGTTTTATTTGAAACAGAACCTTTTCCATTTTAAGAAAAACAGGTCCTGGTGCATATTCATTAACTCCAGGCTAAGTTGGCCAGCAACGCTAAACTTGAATACAATATGAAGCAAGGAAGCTAAAAGCCTAGATTTGCCATTGTTTATAAGCAAGAAAACTATCGACTGAACATATTATTGTTTACCAAAATAGCATTATTCTGAAATAACCCCAGATGGTAAAAATGACCATTCTGTGAACCACGTTTATATCAAGAAAATAAGCCACCTAGCCAGTTACAGTAATTATGATGATTGTAAGGATACAACTCGACCTTCTAAAGCGCATTACTTGCAACGTGCTTGATCTGTGCTGGTTGCTTCAGGCTGATGCAGTATTACCTAGCCCAGAAAAATAAACAAAAAAATGCATGCAGTTCTTAACAAGGGGCACAACAGCGGTTCTCCGTGATGAGCTGAACAGCTCTTATGTGGCTGCTTTCCCTTGTGGATAAATTGTCTCAACAGAATCGTAATAGAACCCGATGTTTTTCTCAAAAAAACTCATTTAGATGAAAACCTGTAGTAAAACAAATTGAACAGCTTTGAATCAGCATTTAAAAAATTACTGAATGGTAACTATGCAAACAGAAGTTAGCTGAACGCCTATTGAATTGGGAAAAATGGCCAAAAAATGTCCATACGTGGATTTGAAAATACTTTAAAAAACTGTCCTTAAAAAAGGACAAATTTCGTTTCGATTGGCCAACAATTCGAATCGATTTGCAAGAAAAGGTCTCCTCAGACAACACGAATAATTAGGACAACAAGCTGCTAAGACCTAAGTCCAAACAGACAAAGATGAAAAAAAATTCGAAAGAAAAATGCTGCCGAAAATTGTCGTCTTTTTCGTTTTCCTTCGATGGCAGAGAGTTTTGATGAATTAAATGAACACTAACATTACTCAACCTGCCTAAACTTGGTTTGTACATGGAAAAAAATAAACATAACGAGATGAAAACATAAAGTGCACTAGAGACAAATAGCGAAAACAATTTAAAAAATTCTGAAACTAACGAGCAAACAAAATATGAATGAAAATATTCTCAAGGTGTTTTCTAATCTGTTAGCATTGAAGGCCTTCTAAACCCGAGTTTTTTACTGAAGAAAGTTATCGTTTTACGATAAGCGTTAGCACTAGAAAGCAATTGAGCCATAACAAAAAATCAATTGACAAAAAACTGATAGAAAATTAAATCAATAAAATTGCTTGTAAACTTATGACTCTAATTACCTTCGCCGAAATAACATCAGAAAAGCAGCCAGCACAAGAAGTACTGAGAAAAAAAATCAAATAAAGCTTTATTGGAAAAAGAAAATAACGAAAAACTTCCAAGATTTTTTAAATACTATGTCAAAGTTGAAAAATTATCAAACAACGACCGGACACTAGAAAAACATTAGGTAAACAAGCCGACAAAACTAAATTCGACAATTATTTAGTTGAAAAGCAGCTGAATTTTTTTTATATATATAACAGCTGAATATATATAAATTTAGCCTGATTGTTCATTGAATAAATCACCTGACGAGCTCAAACCAGGCAAATGAATTCTATGAGAAAAAAAAAGAATAGGGAACTTTTTTACACGGTAGCACTTGCATTTAATTTTTCATATCTTTGCAATCAAAAAATCAAGTTTTCAGAAAGTTAAAGACAAGACTTGTTAGCTAGTTTTTGCAAAGACCAAATACAAACATACACAAAAACGATCTAAAAATGACAAAAGAAAAGAATTTCAGACAAAAATTAAAATAAATATCACCTAAGTTATGTGCGACGCAATGACTTGCGCATAACTGATACATGGAGAGAATTGAAAGTGTTTAAAGCATTTTCAATTTCTCGAACAATTTATGATTAATTTAAATGATTTTTGAGAAAAATAACCCAATTTGAGAAAACTGGATCAATAGGTAAAATTTCGCTGCAAAATCTGATAATTAAATTCCAAAGTCTTTCGTGACTTTTAAATCTCGCTGGTCAATAGTGGAGTTTACCTATTAACAAAAAAAATGAAATGATCCTGAATAGAAATCAAAAGTCAAACCGCGAAAAAGTACATTTGAGCCTGAAAAAGTATTTTTTACAATAAAAAACGAAAAAAAAAACATAATTACGACCTACATTAGAGTCTGAACTACGTTTATCGACTCTTACCTAGTTGTGATTTTGTTAAACTAGTTGTTAATATGAATTGAAATTACTCGTTGAGTTAGAACAAGTCATCTTAAACACCATGTCATCAGAATGCTCTAGCCTATTTAAATCAAAAATTCCTATTCTTAAAAAATTAAACACAGAGGCAAAGCTTCGCTTCGTAAAAATTAAACACAGAGGCAAAGCTTCGCTTCGTAAACACTAGCGAGAACACAAAAAAAGCATCTCTAGAAAACGCAATAAGAAAAAATAGAAATAAGGCTAGAACTAGCAAAAATTCGGCTAGTATAAGATTCGATCTGCGACCTATTGCACTCAAGAGATTTTGTGTCTCACGCACGAACCACTCAGCCACGCACGCTCAACCACACACAAACACTAGTCACGAGTAAAGCAGCTACATATGCTAATAAAGTGCCAATGCCATTCAGCAATTGCCAATTCCATTCGGCATCCACACTAACTTTGCATGTAACAAATCGCAAGGCAAAGTCACATTATTTATAAATTATGCATTTCAGAAAATTTCTAGATACATTGAGTTTGAAAGTTTCCGAAATCGAGTTTTTATGATATTAGAAACAAATAGCTTTTTTCGGTTCATTTGATGAATTATGAATGCATCAACTGGTTAACTTATTAGTATTCGAATGTCAAAGCACATGCTATCTAAAAGCTGTAAAGGTGACCCAAAAGTGGCACCAATATATTTTTTTCTTGCGACTTAGGCTAGAAAAAAAGAAGGCTCGTAATAATACACTAAGCTGATGCTAGTGTAAACAAAAAATGTGAGTTAATTTTGATTATGAGCAAATCACGAAGCATTAATAGAGACTTAAACGCAATTTGAAGTCTAATAAATGTATCTTCATTTTAAGTTTGAATAAATTCACAGTTTTATAATCTGACTGAATCATTGAACAGAGTTTGAATCTCCAATTCCACTGATATGTCCCTAACTATCTTTTCCAGAACCAAATTGTCCATTAGATCGATAGAGAAATCGGGATAGCTTTTCGGCCACTGAGTCCAGTTTTTGAAGGACCTGTGCAGTCTTAGAACATAAGAGCAGAACAGATACTTCAGAATAATCATTCTGAGAAACTGGTCCGACATAAAACACAGAATATGAAAATGAATCTCTTTCGATTTATGGCAGAACTTTGCAGCTTCGAGGTAGAACGTTTTCAGAATTACCGTACAATTTGAGTGCTGTTTTTCCGAAATGTCTTCAAGGCCGCATACCTTACACAATCCCATGAGAGGGTCGGCCAGAAATAGAGTCAAAAGTCCCCCTGCGTTTTCCATGCTGTCTTCAACAGCTTGGGGCATGAATTGCGGAGCTATTATGCACATAAACGGCTCTCCAAACCAGTTTGGGATCTGTAAAAAAGGGAGTCCGTTGCTGCTTTCGACTATAAGAAACAAAGGTTTCCTGGTGTATGGAAACAGGTCTCCGGGGTATAGGCAATTTACATCGTTGATATGTAGTCTGCGGTTATTTAGACCAATACCTGGACCTGCGGCTAAGTTTGATTGCGATTTTGATCCACTTTCGCTTCTGCGGTTGGTAGCTACTCCCCCACAGCCGTAAGATATCTCCCCTCCCATGTCGGCATGGACTCCCGACTCCTCGCCTGATATGTACACCACAAGACACTGTTTGTCTTTGAGTTCCTTGAAGGCGCTACTCAAGTAATTGTTCAGCGACGATATACTTGGCTGATACAACAAGTATTTCACGGGGTTGTCTTGTTGTTCATGAGGTCGAGCTTGTTTCTGATTCTGTAGAGTAGATTTCTCGACTACTAATTTGTTGGCAGCTGGCGCATCGCCAATTGAGTTTGATTTGTCAACTATCTTCTCCACTTTCTCCAACTCGAAGCACGTTACTATGCGGAACATGTCAATCGAGAGATCGTTGAATTTCACCTAAACATTCGCAAAACAATATTTCTTCACGGTTAAGCACGGCTTTAATATGGGTCAACATGACTGTAATTGGTGCCGGGAACAATTTTTTGGATCCTGAGTCATTCAGTAAGTAGTCTCACAGAAAAAACTTTCGAATCAAGACTGATCACTTAATTACAAACATAATTGATTTTCATGAACATAGTCAACAGTTAGTTGGAAAAGAGCTAACAGACACCGAAAAAAAAAAATGATTATTTCCAAAAAAAACACGGCCATTCCTCATTGACACTTAACCGCATTAGTGTTATGTTGAGAATTGATTAAAAAGTAGACAAACCTGTCCCATAGCGTTTCCAACCACCACAGCTGTTCCGATGGTAATCTTGACAGGCAATTGCTGTTCTATGTTAGGTACATCCTCATGGCTAAGCCTCAGCACGGGGTCCAAATGAATAGGGTTTCCTTGTTTGGTCGTCTTAGAGGAGATTATCTTCACAAGTGCTACTTTCTGATTGAACGTCTGCAGCTCTGAGCACACAATGGCCCACTCTTCTTGATTTTCTTCCAGATACACGCTCGAAAACTGGGCCACAAAATGAAAAAACTCCTTCATGACTTCTAGAACTAGCTGCATCCTTCCCAACAGGAGAATAACAACTAAGTAACGCGTGTAGAACCGAAGCTTCTTCAGCATTCTGTACGAAGTTGGCTCGCCCTCTACATCTTTGAAATAGTTTCGGAGTCGCAAAGCGTTGTAGAAGTTGAAGCTTTCTTGCAAATACGAAACATCAGATGTTCTGATGTAGTACTGGTAGTACAGTTGACCAACTTTAGAGGCAATTTCTCCAATCTCGCTCCTGCGTAATCCTCCTTTCTCCACTAGAACACTCCTGTGCCTCTGTTGCATTTTCCAAACTAAGTTATGGATCTCGAAAGTTTTCCCAAACTGGATCTTCCAGGCGTCATGGCCATGGGGTGGTATGTCTTTTAGGGCATGGAACATGTATCTGGATTTCTCCAAGTTTTCCCGGAAATTTTCCAATATTTCAGCGACCTCGTTGGACGACAACACATGACTTTTCTTTGTTTCGTGTTGAGCACCTAATTCGTCGTCTGTATGATTTGCCGCACTGTCATGGGCCCATCTCGATGCTCCTTTTACTCCATGATCTAAACCACCATGGCCTGAAACCATAATGGCAATGTTTTTGAGTGAGCTATCAAAAAATGGAGCAAAGCTTGATATGATGTGTTATAGAAGCGAATAATATTCATCAAATTAGAGACAGACTAAGTTCCAATGGAGCGTGAAAAAATTGGTTTCTAATGGGGCAATTTGTCTCAGTTACCATTGCAATTATCTGCCCAGCAAACAACATAAATCATTTGAAACTCACCAGTCAACAGCGAGTCGCTAAAAATCTCTGCGCCAACAACTTCATCTCTAAACGATGTTTTCTTTTTCTTTTTCATTTATATGTGCTTAGATTAAAAACAATGCTTTGAAAATGTCTAGAAAACTAACGAGCAAAAAGCAGCTCTAAATCACGGTATGATTTATAAGACCAATTAAAATGCTTGCTATTCAGAACAAAATACAACACATTCAATAACACGATTTTTGATTAATAAGTAAAATATTACAAGTGCCCGTTCGTTTAGGTGAAGCAGGAGCTGTGTTTAAATGAGCAATGTTTATGAAAAAAGACATATAGAAGGCGGAAAATATCATGGTAAAAAAGTTACATTAAGCGTTCTCTCTCACATCGTCAATTAAGAAAATGGAATTGAATGCACTTTAAGTAGTCAAAATGCACAAAATATGAAAGAAACCATATCGCTGCAGGGCTTTTTAATTTAAAAAGAGTTCAATTAAAATGGGCCCCTCCGTCATGCGACGTTCCGTGCTCAGGTTGGATAGGGCCATACCAACGCTACATAAATACATCGGCAAACTTTTATGAATAAATCAAGTCGATTTTAAAGCATCCAGGAGATAATTGTCAATTAAAATCTACCCTCCTCGATTATAGCACAGATGGAATAAAAAAAACGTAATATTTCTGAACCCATGTGCCTTCCGGTAAAAACAATAAAACAACACTGATTTTCCTGCAGTAGGTAGCCTTCATTTTCATTTTCCCTTTTTGACGAAAATCATTGACTTGTAACAGTTACCTTTCGATCAAGTGTCGCGTCATATTGAAACCCCATTGGCCTTGATTGGGATTACAAACAACTTAAAAATGGCTAGTTCGAGAAAATTAGGTCACACAAAAATGGTTCTGTTACCTCATTTTAGATTTCATTTTACGAACAAAAAAAACATTTAGAATTTTGAAAACCTAGATCAAATTGTTCTAGGTTTTTTACAGTCTTTATAAAGAACTTAATACAACAAACTGAAAATAAATTGATTTTTTTTGAACTTATGTTTTTCAATGAAACTTAGTTTTGACAAAACTTCTAAAAAAAAAATTCAAATTCAGAATGAGAACAATTTTTTTCGAAGTGGAAAAACAATCTAAATTCAAAAAAAAGAACCAAACCTCGTAACAAATGTCAGCATCAAGATACCAGTAATATAATCATGTGCTGGGCCTTGAATGATTACATGTATTTACTGGAACGCATGAAATGTTGATCTAAATTTGAAAACAGTTACTTCAGAAGAGAAAGACTATTGATGACATCCACTAACAATGAACATCCTTTCGTGACCATGCTATCGATAATATATCAAAAATGCTAGAGGAAATTATTTTCTGCCCAAAAATGCACTAAACAGATAATTTCTGATCTATAGGCTTCTCAGCCTCTGTCGATCAGCTCCTTCTGTGGACGTCCAATTCGTCATTCGAGAAAGAATGTATCATACATGTCGTTTTCCCAGTGTTTATCCAGCCTCGATTTGAACAAGTTGATGTAAACGCTGGAAATTACAGACAGACTCTGGTAGTGAGTTCCTATCGTTTATGGCTGCTAGTGAAGAAACTATTTCGTAAACAAGTTCGTGACTTTCTTGTTATCAATTTGCACGGATTTAAAGAATTGATTTTAAACGTGAACCTCACTAGTCGTACGCCATCAAGCCAGTTTTTTTCAATTTTCTCGAACTTGTTCACTTTTTGGTTACTCTCTACTAGCTATGACATTTGCCTAGATGGGTGGGTATTCACAAGTACCAAAATGGTAAATCAGTCAAATTTGTACCAAAATGAAGAGTCAGTAGCGTTAGTACAAAAAATATTCAATTGGCCAAAGACTATTAAGCCAAACATTTTAAGCTCTTGGCTTAAGGTCACCGGTGGGCGCGCTACGCGCGTCCACGCGATAACCAGCTCTAATTTTTGTATAGAGTCCTACCCTCTGTTGGCAAGCTCGCAACACGTTGGCGCGACTGCGGCGGTCACTATTCTGCTGTTGAGTTTTCTTTAGTTTGAACAGAAAATTAATGTAATAATTCGTTGGCTCAAATTCGACCACTTAGAAATCGAGTTGAATAATTTTGGTACAAAACGGACTTTCATTTTATTAAAATTGAACCGTGGTACAATTTGGGACTTCACCGCCCAGATCCTCCACAAAAAGTTGCTCAAATTAAGGTCAACCTTATACAAAACACGTTTTTTTTCGATAGCACGACCCACGAATATACTTGATAATCTTCTGAGAAAAATAGAAAAGTCCGAAAATACCGCCCGAAAGTACATATCGACGGAAAAACAAGCTACTTTATGAAACCACTGGCTAGCGTCTAAACAGAGCTTCACATGCTTTTAACCCTCTGTAGCAAAGACAGTTAATGTAGGGTTCTCATAACATCGGGTCGTCGAAATCGTTACAACTCAAGAGCTATCGGCCAATCCGCTCAACTTAACCAAGTTCCATGAAAAATAGTAAGGTCATGGCTGTGTCTCGGTATCTCCAGACCACGAGGTCACTCTTAAAAACAGGGCTACTACTTAATTATCTGTAACTATTGTTTCTGTTCAGTAGATAGTATCAGTTTATCCATCGGAGAAGGATCGACCCTTTCCCTCAACTCCTAGCTTCTCATAATCTGAAAATGAATTCGATGTTAAGTTGAACTCTAATCAGGCCATTCCGGGAAGCTCAAAATTGTTTAAAAGCAGTTGAGAGTTGTTCTCCGGTACCCTTCCGGATTCCTGAATCCGCCTGAAGAAGCGTCTTCTTCACGAGCAGGAAGGGTAGCGAATAATAATAATCATAATAACAAAGGATTTAGGAATATAATCCAAGGGTTCGCATAAAACCCAGTCATTGCATTGTTCAAAGTTTAGTTTTCAGTTATAAGTGTAAGTTTCTTCAGGTCTCTACAGTTGTTGCATTCGCATAAAATGCGCCAAGTGCATGTGTCTGATTCGTTGTAGCGAGTTTTGAAAAACTTTGTGTACATTCCTAGAAGTCTGTTTTTGCATTCTGGGTCAAACAATATGTCACATTTGAAGTATTCGTTGTACAGATTAGCAAGACGACATGCCCGAAACCAGAAATCCGACTCGCACTTCTTCAGACGCATTTGTTTGCAGACGAAATTTAGTGTCAACTTTTCCAGCTAGTATTTTTGCAAACAGCAGTCCAACATGAAGCTCTTGGTATAGAGACATAGGAAGGATGTTAAGTTTCACGAGTTTGTCTTTATAGGAGATTTGGCTATTGCTTGTCATGAAAATCCACGAGATCGCTTTCCGCTGCACACTTTCTATGATTCCTAAGTCACCTTTTGATGGTTTCCAGATAGCTGAACCGTAGCACAGAATTGGCACAACGTAACAGATATATGCGTTTTTTCTGGTCGCGAAATTCGCCTTTGAGAGATTCCTTTTGAGTACGAAGAGAGCGTTTAAGGCTTTTTCAGCCCTCTTTTTTGCGTGTTGCGTCCAAGAGAGCGTGTCGGTTATCGAATACTCACATCGCGAGATTTGCTCTGTAACGATTGTGGCTGCACAACCGTTACAACTCGGAGCATTCTTCTTCAAATACTGATGATTCTAATTTTGATCGTCTTCTATGTCTGTCGCACGTCTATTCGTTACCAGCGAAAATCGTTCTTCTTATTTTCTCTCTCAGTTGTTGCGAAAATAAAAATTGTTACGTGTCCTGCATGCTCAAAACGAAATTTTTAAATAATTATGGCAGTCCAAGTTGAACGTTTCCAGTTCTTGCATTCTAATAAATAAGAGTGCTAATCGTCGAAATCAACATATTTTCCACAAAAACTGCTCGAACAAAAATTTCGTCGTGATCTACCTTTTCAGATCATTCTGGTCGAATGACACAAGTGTTGCAAACTGGTATGGCGTTATCGGCGCTGATACTGATCATCATCGAGTTCGTAAATATAGGCAACGACGATATTAAGGAGTTATTGTTGTTCATAGAGATCCATAGTATGAACTCTGATAAAAAAACAGTCACCATGAAAAACGCAGAATTCACAATTAAAAAAGTTTTTCGGAAGCTGAAAATTTATGAAAAGATCGACAATCGAATTGCAAAAAAAATAAAAGGCCTTAAAAGCGAATGAAAATGACACGACAGAGCTGTAAGTAAAACTTTTTGAAGGATTAAACAGTTTTAGGTTATAACTTTTGCAGGAGTAAACAAATTAAATAGTTTAAGGTCATAATGATTTATGGGGCGACAATTGTCACCCTTTTTTCAAAAAAGGTAATCGTGATTGGTGCTAACTCATTGAACAGTGCGTTGATCAAATATCCATTTTACAAACATTCATTTTGTAATATACACCCAGAAGCTAGATTTGACAAACAAATCCTCAGCATCCTCAAGAAGATATCTCAAGGCGAACTTGTTAATCTGTCGCATGACGTCATAAACAACATTGTGCATTTTGACCAATCACCTAAAGCGAAACAGAACACCTGTCAGCAACCTAAAACCTATCAGAACTCCAAAAAACCAAAAACCAAAAGAAGACATTTTGAGCTCCTGATATATTCAAAGAACTAATGAAGGCTGAAGTCAAAATCCCCATCCTTCGCCTTACAAAAACCTTTTAAAGAGAAAATATGAAAATTCAAAAGGAAACTATACCTTATCAGAATCTTCCCATCAGACTCTTTTCCGAAATTACAACCCTGTCAATCATCAGACGTTACGATTACGACAGTTGAATGTTGACTGCTGTGTCATCCGCAACTTGCAATTCGCCAAGGAAACCATCTAGGTGTGCTCATTTTACAATCCTAAGTCTGGTCAACTCAGACAAGTTCAGACAGCTTCAGGAAAATTCATGGGGCAAAACCAAAAAAAAAAAAAGCAATTAATTGTGGAGTGTGTCAGTCGGTCATATCCTGAGACTTTATCTTGTTTTGGGGTGAAATGGAAAAATTTCATGGAAAAATCGAACTGACCATGTAATGCTCAAGCATGGATTTGTTAAAAAGCGCAGCACGTTTACACAATTGTTGGAATATGTTGAAAATATTTACAAATGTATTGATGCCAATGAAAATTTCTGTTCTGTATATTTTGACATTCAAAAGGCTTTTGAATCTGTGTCACACAAGCAGTTGCTGAACAAGCTGTCTTCTTTTGGTTTTGACGAAAATTTTATCATGTTAATTCAATCTTATCTTTTCAATCGCTCACAAAGAGTGTGTATTAACAATATTCTATCTTACAAAGGTTACATCTCTAGCGGTGTACCACAAGGAAGCATTTTAGGACCACTTTTCTTCCTTATTTATATCAATGACCTCCCGGATGTTGTCAAGTATTCCTCACCGTCTTTATTTGCTGATGACCTGAAACTGCTTTATCGAGACAACTGTCATGACAATTTTCAGTCTGATTTAGATTCGGTAGAGACCTGGGCAACCCAAAACGGTCTTAATTTTCATCCAGACAAAACTAAATTCATTTCAAACAATAGCTTTATTTTCAACCTTAATCTTAACGGGTCAGAAATATGCTCTGTTGATCATATCAAAGACTTGGGTATTTATATCTCGCCTACTTTGTCTTGGAATCACCATGTTTCTGCGAAACTTGGTAAAGCAACGAAGTGTTTTCATTAGTTAAAGCGTAATGTTCCTTTCAACTCACCTGTTAAAACTAAGCTTCAAATGTACATTTCTTGTGTGAGGTCCATTTTAATTTATAACTCTTGTATTTGGTACCCAAATTTATCAAAGCTACGTGATTTGGAAAAATTCCAGAAAAAAGCAGTTAAGTGGATAATTGGTTCCACTAATTATACTGAGTCTTGTGATGTTAAACATACTGCCTATTTGCTATCAAATTATTTTGACTGATTGTCTTATCTCCTTCAAACTGTTACATAACTGTTATGACTTTGATATTAATGATTATGTTACTGTTAGTGAATCGAGACCGGGTAACAGATCCAGTCAGAGAATGGTATTCTCTTTACCTCTTACCCGCAAACTCTGTTCCCTTGGGAGCTTTTTCCAAAGAACAATTCATAGCGTCAATAGTGTTTTAGCAAAAGTTGACATCAACTCTTCAACTACAGTCTCACAAACCAAGACTCTACTCTTCAATTTCTTTAAACAGCAACTTCAATCAACCTTCAATCTCGACAATCCATGCACTTTCTTCATCAAATGCCGTTGTAACACATGTCGTTCCTGAACATTAACAATTTAACTCAAAGCTTGAAATACGCAAACTCAAAATTTCACTTTTATATGTAGTATCATTCACTAATAAAGTCTCTTCTTCTTCTTCTTCGATTGTATCGCAGCAACTGAAAAGGGTTCATAAAAATGTAGGAAAGTGGACAAAAAATTCAATCTGGAGTCAAATCGCTATTCGCAATTAGAAATGTCACGGCGAACTTGTTTAGCAAATGCAATCTGTCTTTCAAATAAACATGATATTTTATGCCTAACTGAAACATGGCTGACTGATGAAGTAAGATCCGAAAATCTTTTTATACCAGAATTCGAAATATACAGATTTGATCGACCATCCAAAAATTACAAGACGAAACATGGCGGTGTCTTAATTGCCATCAAAAACAACTCTAAACATCAACATGTACCGATAATCTCAAATATTGAACAAGTTACATTGAGACTAATTGATTTCAAAAATATATCCTCTCTCATTTGCTGTGTTTATTGCCCACATAGACCAACAGCCTTTTCTATTGTTGATTTTCTAACCAATATTAGTGCCACTGCAAAATACTTGAAATGTGAAAAAATAATGATAACTGGAGATATAAATTTTTCGAAAACTGACTGGAAAGCAATGGCATCAGATGATCCCGAGGAAGATCTAATCCTTGAAACTTTAATTGATCACAATTTTGATCAAATATTGGCACCTGAAAAAGCAAAAAGCTTAGATGTTTTCCTAGTCAACAACCCCTCCCTAATCATTAACTCATTCATTGATGAAAATGTTTATAAAATGTATTCAATAGAAAATAAGAACCTCAGTGATCGCAATGCCTTTACAACAGAAATCAATCTGAACCAAAGGCTAATTGAAACAAGAAGTGATGACAAAGTAAAATATGCATTCAAAAGAGCAGACTGAAGTGCAATCAACACTACAATAATCAATAATCCCTTCACACCGTTTTGCTTTAGTAACTGCGATTTTTTACTTGATTAATGGTACACCTGGCTTTGGAGAATTCTGAAAGAAAATATACCTAGAGTAACAGAACATAGAGCCACACTCCCCCCTTGGATCACACCCCAACCTGCCACCTTATTAAGCGCAAAGAAACTTTACTTCCGAAACAGCAATCCTGCCCGAAACCAGAAACTCTATCTAAAACTACAAACTTAGAAGAAAAAATAAACATTTCTGCTGATAAAGAACTGAAAACTACGAATTAGAGATTTTTGCACCAAGAAAGTTTAGTACAATTCAGAAGTATTTGCGAAGCATAAGAAGAGCACCTAGACTACCTTCGATAATGAAACTTGACGGCAAAGAACTTGAGACAGACAAAGAAAAATGCGATGCGTTTAATCAATTCTTCTGTTGTGTATTTACGAAAGCGGAACAAATAACCGAATTAAGTATCTTTGAAAAAGCAAAATACAACCACATTGAGATGAATAAACACTGCATTGAGAAAATAATGCTCGAACTAGACATCATTAAAGCAACAGGTCCAGATAATTTGGGAAATCTTGTCTAAACAAACTTAGCGAAAACGGTATCAAAATCAGTCCTCCTAATTTTTCAAACTTTTTTGAATAAAGGTATATTCCCAGAAACGTGGAAGTTAAGTGAAGTTGTCCCAATCTTCAAAGATGGGAACAAATGCGATATTAAAAGATACAGACCGATAAGTTTACTATGCTGCAGCTCAAAAATTTTCGGAAAGGTTTTGTTTGACTACATTTATGAAAGATTGCGACATCAACTTCATAACTCTCAATATGGTTTTCGTAAAAAAAGTTCAGCAATTACCCAACTCCTTGCTTACTTACATCAAGTATACCTAAATTATGATGACCAAACGACTAAAAATATAACAGCGCTCTATCTAGATTTTGAAAAAGCTTCTGACTGCGTTCCGCATCAATTTTTAATGCATAAATTGAAGTGTTATGGTTTTGGAGGAAAAGCAATTCAACTAATAGCCTCTTATTTATTTCTTCGGAAACAGTACGTGCGAATAAACAAAGCAAAGTCTAAGATATGTTACGTAACAAGTGGTGTCCCTCAAGGTTCTCAATTGGGACCATTACTTTTCATACTATATATAAACGACTTACCAGATAACTTGAATCTAGTTGACTCTTTTGGAAATGCTGATGACTTTAAGGTTATAGCAACAACTCAAACAGAAATGAACTATGCCACTACGACAATTGAAAATTGTAGTAGTTAAAACCAAATGCGTCTAAATACCGGAAAATGTACTCTCGTTAATTTCAAAAACGAGCTGGAAGGTCAAATTAATGGAAATATCAAAAAAAAATTGAAACTGAACAAAAGGATCTAAGAATTTTAGTAACACTCACTTTCTCATGGAATGTAAATGCGTCTAAGCGTTGTCAGAAGTCGCTATCGGCTTTTTACTCACTAAGGCGTAACCTCTCTAAAAACTGTCCTATAACTTCTAAGCTAAATGCCTACCCGGGATATGTAGTCCCAATTGCAGCTTATGGCGCGTCAGTAACGCACTACTCGAAATCAAACCTCCGAGCAATTGAAAAGGTTCAGCAAACGGCGACTAAATGGATGCTTAACTCACATATCCCATATAAGTGTAGACTACAAAATTAAGAATGCTACCGCTGTCTCTGTACATTGAAATGCACGACTTCCTTCTGTTCATTTCTATAGTTCGCAATAACTACGAAATTGACATTAACCAATATGCCGAAAACACCAAAAGCTCAACGAGACAAAATGAAAGAAACGAATATCAAATACCGAAAACTCGCCTTAAGAAAACCAACTCAGACTTCTTCATTAGATGCCCAGCACTTTTCAATGTCCTAATTCGACATGTCTCAAAACAGTTAACTGACATACAGAAATCTGACATAGCGGAAATATATTAGAAATTCTTCGAAAGATACTCAGAAATGGACAGCTGCACATGGCGAATAATGTGTCCATGTGGAAACTGTAACCCAAATGGAAAACTCAGAACTCATTAACACTAAAACTACATTTTGGGTGCAAACCCATGGGATAACAACCCTAAATCCTGTTCTACTACTACTACTACTACATTTAATAAAACAATTTGAGTTAAAGTCTTGTTCCTGACATAGAACATCGAGAGTGGTTCGCGAGTGTTAGTACTGGAGCAACAAGCAACTTGACTTAGAAGGTCGACCAATCAAGCGACCTAATGGTTCAAAATGATAAAACTACTTGAGTCAAAACTAATCATTTCCATACACTTCTGGAGTTACCGTAGTTGTTTAAGCTGATTGAGTCCAGAGTTGTTGTCAATATTTGAGACATGAATTCAATTGCTACAGTTGAGATAAGGCGGGTTTTAGGCTGATTCAGGTCCACTGTCCAAAAAAAAACTAATGGTACTTACTTGGGTTCCAACCCTGTTTTTAACAGCGTTCGCGTGTTTTTGTTATCTACATGGGGACGTGCTTATTTCTAGAGTGGAGGGAGGTTTTTTGGTAGTAGCCTTTAAGCTGTATCCCGATCTCGATGTCCCATGTCTTAAGCGAATCGAATTGGCTCCGGCAGATTGAGGTTCAAAACCACAAAAGGTAGTGTCCCTGACCCTTGAGCCAATAGTTTTAGGGCCTAACTCTCTTAACCTCTCATGTGACTTAAGCTGGCGACTGTTACAGAGGGTTTTTAATGACGCTCCTGGATAATTTTACGTCATCATGACTATTGGATTGAGCCCGTTTGACACAACTTGTAGAGTACCGCTGGTGCGTTTCAGTTGGAACGTGTCCAGTTTCTGGTCGCCCCGTGATAGCTCTTTAGATAACATATAGAAAAAATTATCGGTGCGCTTTTTTATATGAGGCTTAGCTAACCGTAATAAAGAGCTCTTATAGAAACAAGAAACGGTTGGAAGATCAGAAAACGAAACGAAAAACAAGAGAAGATTAGAAATTAAAAGAAAAACTGTAAAACAGTAAAAGAAAAACATTGACAATTGGATGGATCGGACCCTTTTACCAATTTACAGTATACGTATACTGTTTCACAATAAGACAGATTGTTTTGATCTTAGTAGTAGTAGTAGTAGTAGTAGTAGTAGTAGTAGTAGTAATAATAGTAGTAGTAGTAGTAAAAGACTTAGTTTGTTTACCTTCAAAACAAAAAGAAACAGCACGAAAAAAACAAAGTAACGCCCAGTCTTAAGATAATAACTTTTCAGTTCACGCTTGAAAGAACTTGGATGATCGAAGAGACGAAGTGTGGTTTTGGAGTGTAGTTTTGGCACTTTTCACGACTCTGATGAATTACCACTGGTCAGAGCAGTTACGCCGAGTCTTTATAACTTCAAACGAGAGCTTCTGTGAGCTGCGCAACTGACGATCAACATTGTAGTGTAGCGAGACATAATTCCAAATAGGAAAATTTTGTTTTTCATTCAAAAGCGAGTTCATAAGAGTCAAAGCAAGAAGCTGTAAAAAGTTTTGCAATGTCGTCATATTACACTTTGTCAATCGTTCCTCGAAGTCTCACGTTGTGGCCCATTTTGTAACACAAGATAACAGGAGAACAGTAACGCAAGGCGGAACATATATGTTTTTACAAGTCGAACTTTAACGTGCATTGGAGTACTGAAAGGAATAGTTCGCTAGATAGAGGAGATTACACCATAGCAGTTTTGGATCTTCCAGTTCAGATGTAACTTCCACTTTAGATTTTTTGATACTTTTTTAGCCCAAGTCTTTTACTTCACATTTGTCAGAGATATCACTATCATCAAACGTAAGATAATAAGGACCAGGAAGAACATGACGATTAGCAAAAAGAATGAAAACGGTCTTGTTAATATTAAAGATCATTCCGTTTTTGCGTGCCCACTCAAGGAGACAATTAACATCCATCTGTACTTCATACAAATTAATTGCTCTACACTTGCTATCATCGGCAAATAAAAACATACAAGTCAAGTCAAGTCAAGTCAAGTTTTTATGACCATTAGGCAGTGCCTCTTGTGGTCATTTCAAATGTTTTTTTCCTATCTCCGTTCAAATTCGTACATGTCAATTCCAATCGCTTTCCAATGTTTGTCTAGTTTCCACTTGAATTCGTCGATGGTCTTGCTTTGCACTGTTTCCTGTGGCAGATTGTTCCAGTCGAGAGGTGCTCTAATTGTGAAGAAATTTTTTTGCATTTCTAGATTTGCTTTACGTACTACTACTTTACATGCGTTACCTCTAGAATCCCTATCATTCCGCTCGAATAGTCCCGCAGTGGCATTCCTATCATACAAACCATAGCAGATTTTATACATTTCTATCATTGACCCTTTTTTCCTTCTGTATTCCAGCGATGATAGATTCAGTTTTTTAAAGCGTTCGTAATAGGATAGATTTTTCATACCACTAACTAGACGCGTCGCTCTTCTTCGTACGTTTTCTAAGATCTTTTGATGCTTGATCAGTCTTGGGTGCCAGATTATGTTCGCAAATTCAAGGTGTGGCCGTATCAAGCACTTTTAGTTGTTTAAAAATACTTGTTTCGTGACTTTAGTGAAGCTTTTCTTAATTACTGCTATCATGCCGTTTGCCTTATTGGCTTTTTTAGTGATGTGTGTTTCGAAAGTCAGTTTGTTTAAACAAGAGTTTAAACAATAATCAGCCAGATCTTTAATAAGTATTATGAACAAAAGAGGGTCTAAAATAGAACCATGAGGTACCTCACTGAGAACATCGATTTTAACACACTGTCATTTGTAATGGTGTTGAGAGAGGCGAAAATTTCATTGAACACAACCGTATCCATTTCAATAGAGTCTGAGGATTGTTTTCTGAGGCGGCTAACAGTACCCTGAGTGAACTTGGTCCAATTTTCTGCCAATCGTCGTTCTGCAGTTTGCTGAGCAAGTGAACAGTGTGAGAGGAATAAAAATATGGAAGATTTTGTCGAAGAGAATATCCAGGACAAGTGAACGTAGTGGAAAGGAGAAAGCAGAGATGTTAAAGGAAGATTTGGAGAGAAATGTGACCTTGTGTCTCCACAACAGCTTCTGCAGGAACAGAGAATCTAACGTGGATCCCCTACCTTGTTGCAAACAGAGGGTAGAAGAGCAGAAGTGTTGGAGGACGGCTTCCAACAGCGTCAGGATAGCTAACGACGTGTTGCAGGACACAGAAACTGAAAGTGCAGAGTCATTGTCACAGGAGGAAGAGATGGAACATTGACGAATGGCCGAAAAACGAGATGCAAAAAGAAACGAAATTAGAAGAATTTAGAAGTTTTAGAACTTCTAAATGACAAAAAAAGAAGAAAACAAAGGAGTGATGAAGAAAAAGTTAAATGTGAATTGTTTTATGTGTGTAATTGTTTTATGTGTGTAAAAAAACTCAAGTGAGAAACCAAGCAACCAAGTTGTAATTGAAAACTGAAACATTTAGTTGAGTTTTGAAGTTGTTGCATTTATAAATTTGCATTTTGATTTTAATTAAGTGGCTTTAGAGACACTTACTTACTATTTATTTAGAAAGGCTGAGTGAAGGAGTATATTTAAATTTTCCAGCCTGCATGACTGTTTTTAATCAGCTAGGAGAACTGATCACTTTGTGGTGACATGGAAGGCTTGGGTAATCTCTCGAAGAGGGAGATTGTTTCATTGTTCATTCTAACCACAGAGTTTCTTAGTTTTAATATTCAGGACAATAACAAGTAAGATTTCCGAAGGGAAGAAGCATAGTTGGATAATTTTAGCTTGTTGGTTGGCAGGACCGTCCTGCAAACCAACACCTTTTAAATCTAGGAGAAAAAGTTTTTAATCAGGACATTTCTGATTTCTAAAATAGAACCATGAGGTACCTCACTGAGAACATCGATTTTAACACACTGTCATTTGTAATGGTGTTGAGAGAGGCGAAAATTTCATTGAACACAACCGTATCCATTTCAATAGAGTCTGAGGATTGTTTTCTGAGGCGGCTAACAGTACCCTGAGTGAACTTGGTCCAATTTTCTGCCAATCGTCGTTCTGCAGTTTGCTGAGCAAGTGAACAGTGTGAGAGGAATAAAAATATGGAAGATTTTGTCGTTTTCTTAAATCAAACGTACAGTTCAGTTCGTACAGTTGTCATGTATTACTTGATAAAAGAATTTGAGCCACTGCTCAACGTAGTTAGTGTCAGTTTCAACAGTAATAAATGAAAAGAGAAGATGAAAACAGAGCCAAAACTTTGGCAAAACCAGAAGTCTGGAGACGTCTACAAGGAGGATTGTTTTTGCTGTGGTTAATTTCATTGCTAAAGACATTGAAATCGGACAAAACACCGAGATGATCGGCAAAATCGACGGAGTGATAAACGAGGGTAAAGTTGACTATATTTGTGAAAATAAGATCGAGGATGTTACCACGAACATGTGTTGACGAGGAAACAACTTGTTGCAAATCAAGATCCATGAAATGATCGATAATACTTGAGGAGTCTTGGCCTTGAGCTATGTTAAACCCCAAACCAAATCAGGCAGGTTGAAGTCACCACAAATAATCATCTTCGTACCACGGTAAATCCAAAGAATATCCAAAACAGCACCGATAAAATTTTGGGAGGTAATTCTGTAGTGACTGCCGATCGGCGGGTTGTAAACACATAAAATGATAGTTTGAAAATTGACGAGAAACTCACATGAAACAAAGTCGACACCCGCGGGGACAGTGATGTAAGCACATGTGTTTTTACAGAGGATAAGTGTGCCTCCATGTTCACCAGTACTTCTGCTAGAAAAAGCAGCAATTTTGTAACTGCTTTCAAGAAAGTTATTAGCAGCAGGAGCTGCGTCGAACCTCGTTTTGTGACATTCGACCAGAATGGATCAAAATGCAGATTCAGCAAACTCGAATTTTTAGCAGTGAACCTTCCGAATTGGCGATTTTGAAGGAATAAGAGCGTTATTAGAACGATTGGCAAAACGATGAGGGCTAGAATATTCTGGTATTATGAAATTTTAAAAATTCAAATTATGACGTCATATTTCTGAGAAACGTCAGAAACGGCCATTTTGGAAAAAAGGTTGAAGAAAAACACAACAACGATAGTTGCGTTGACGATAACAACGGAAATTGTGATTGAGAAACAACAACAGATTGCAGGAATAGCAGAGACCGTTCCGAGTTGCAACTATTGTGTCGCTACAATAGTTGCAAGGCCGTTGCGAACAACGGTGAAGGGTGGAAAACCAGCCTTCCGGAAGAAGAATAGGAGCCTTATTTCCCCGGATTCAGGAATCCGGAGGGGTCTCGGGACTGAAACTCTTATTGACTTATATAAACTTTTAGCTTCCCTGTCATGTCCTGATTTGAATTTAATTAACATCTGAATTCATTCTACTAAGATGAGAAGCTAGGAGTTGGGGGAAAGGGTTGATCCATCTTCGATAGAGATGATGATTTTCATCTACTGAACAAAAACAATAATAATTCAATAAATAGTAGTAGCCCTGTTTTTAGGAGTGACCTCGTGGTCTGGGGATACTGATACCCAGCCATGAACTCACTATTTCTGCATGTAATTGAGTTAATTTGAGTGTTTTGACCATAGCCGAAAGCAGTAACGTTTTTTGTCGACCCGATGTTAGAAAGACCACCGAAAGTACTGGCTTGGTAGAGACGGTGAAAAGCACGTAGAGCTCTGTTTAGACTTTGGCCAGTCGTCTTAGAACCTAGCTTTATTTTCCGTCGATATGTATCTTCCGGGCGAATGTTACATAGATGTTTTTATGGCGCTCCTGGGTGTTATTCTTTTTAACATCATGACCGGCAGAACCGTTAACCAGCACTCCGCGCCGAGCGGATGCTCACATTAACGCCCTTAATAGGCCTTCTGAGCTCGGATCAATAATTTTTAGGTCGAAAAGAATAAAATTGCGGAAAAAGTTAGGCGGAACCTATAAGAGACAAATTTTTTGACTTTAGAAAAAAGACGTTTTGATTAATAACTTTGGAACTACTGGGCATATCGAGTTGATCTTGGTATCAATAGATCAGAAATTAACTGAGCTTACTGATAGGGACAAAAGTTTTTCGAAAAAATAAGCGTGAAAATTTTTTGAGATTGTTTTTAACAAATTCACCGATTTGGAGGGTAGACCCTTCACGTTTTGTAAATTTTTTTTAGAAAAGCCCTCACACCCCTACCAAAAGGTAACAGCGGTTGAATAGAGTAACTTTAGGCTGTTCTAGACGAAAAGGGGAGGCTAAAGGCACAAGAAAACCTTAATCGAGCCGAAGTTGGGCTAGCGATAAGATTCTTCACCGTTAGCGTGAATTGTCAAATAAAAGGCTTAACTTCAATCCGGAAGGGTCAAGGAAAGCAGTACATACCCTTCCTAGTTATTTGAAAAAGCAATATCGCATCGGAGAACGTATCCGGGGGGTATAGGTTGAAAGAAGGAAATCTCCGAAAAGCTACTATTACGAACCAGAGGGCTCCCAATCCGGAGGGGTCTTATATTAGCTAATTCGGAGTGGTCCCAATCCGGAGGGGTCTTATATTTGCTAATTCGGAGGGGTCCCAATCCGGTGGGGTCCCAATCCGGAGGGCTCTAAATTTTGTTAGTCCGGAAGGGTCCTATATATATATATATATTTTTCCAATCCGGAGGGGTATTATTTTTTTAAAGGACTTAGATAAACGGAAGAAAGACTAAAGTGAGAGGTATTAGGTTATTAGCAGACAGGCTAGGAATCAGTGACTGCACTGGTAACTTGCCTTTCAATAAAAACCAGACCAAAATAAAACAGTTCCGAACTCGGATATTCGCGACACTAAGTCTAAACTAAAGAGAGCGTAATTCATTGGTGCGGATTGACACCCAATACGTTTTTTTGAAAAGTGACTGCCCTGAGGATTTTAGTAGGTCTAGCTCGGGCAGTCCAAAGGCAGATAGGTAACACAGTACGCGGTGGGTGCAATAGACGCCCACTTGAGAAAAATACTGCCTTCAAAGTTTTGTCTGTTTGGTGCAGCACCGAGCAGGGAAACCTTTTTCTTTAAAATTTAAGTTCGAATATTGTACTGCGACCAACTAAAAGTACAATACACATACGTTTTTTATAGAGGTATTCATATTCTGTCATTATATATATTTTTTTGTTGTTTGTTTTTGATTTTAAATCAACATAAACTGTGTTTGATTGGGTAGTGAGTACACTATCTCTTAAATTGACTGATAACATCATATTGTGCTAGTACTCAAATCTTACGACCGATAATCGGTTAGTGTGAATAAATTATATACAAAACTGTACTCTGATAACATACAGGGATTCGTGGTCACTATTTAATAGAATCTTGTGAAATTTATTGTGTTGTGTCATTATTATTGGTAGTCAAACTATAAGGTCACTGGCAATCGAATTAAGTGTATAGGCATTAGGAAGTGACAGATTGAGAATGAGTCTAGACAAGTCGAGGATACCTAAACGAGGTGATAGCTCTAGGAAATTCATACCTAAAACGCAAAGAAAAACAATGACCGACCCTTTTGTGGATCGGATCAAACGAGCCCGGAGCGACAAAGGGGAGATGGTTTCAGGTAGAATGGTTGAAACAAGGAGTCAGAAGACCTCAGAAGAGCAAAAAGAACTGTTAGAAGTAGAGGTCAATACGGACCATGCCATGAACGAGAACCAGGAAGTACATGGACTGGAAGGGAGAGGCAGAAGGCTGGCGAGTGAAACTACTCCGGTAGAACAAGGCCATGATTTTGCCACTTCCACCGGGACATTGGATCGAGAGGAGATGTCGGAACTGTCTCATCTCCCGACATCTCATCTGAAATAGCGGCAACTAGAAGATCTCCAACAGACAACACTATGATGGCAGGTGGGACTGATAAAAAACAACGTCATCATCGTTCTCAGAAAGAACGAGGAACACCTTAGGAAACATCTTTCCATTCACCATGGGAGGGGGCGCAGGAAATGAAGGTGAATCACAGGAGGAGGAGGACGAAGAAGAGCAAGTGGATTTTGGATCTCAAGTCAGCCTCAATAGTTCGACCCAGGAGAATGAGGCATACGTCGAAAGAGAGACTGGAACCATGGACAAAATTGGTGTGGTGAGAACGATAAGCAAAGAGGTAAACACAACGGGCCAGTCGAGAGGCTTCGCGATTATGACAAATTCAGAGCCGCGAACTGGGGAGAGTAGAAACAGAGGGCTAGGCAACGCATTGGTGGATCCCGAGTTGGATAATGAAAAGACGTCGAGGCAGATAGTCAAGGCCCGAATCTCGACCAGCACGAAGCTACCTGGGACAAACAAGGTTACACCGCCACTAGTGACGCCACTCGTGGATAACGGGGCAGCACTAGAAGAAGCCTTGAACAACATAGTGGACATTTTAGGAGAACAAAATGAACAGATGTCCATAAGAATGAGTGAGCTAGAAAGAGCAGTTCACATTGAAAGAGAAAGTCTGCGGGAAGAAGTAAACCGCAATAGACAAGAAGTTGGTAGGAGCAAAAAACGCTTGAAAGAAAGAACGGACGAGCATATAGCGAAGAATTTGTCGCGAATGACAAGAGAAGCGGAACAGAGAGAGTTACGCTTAAGAGACGACTTGGAGAAGTTGAGAATTCAGCAAGAGCAGTATCTTGGGACTCTTTACACAATGATAGACGCGATGATGGAGAGGCGAACTCGGGCTATCATTGGAAAAAAGGTTGAAGAAAAACACAACAACGATAGTTGCGCTGACGATAACAACGGAAATTGTGATTGAGAAACAACAACAGATTGCAGGAATAGCAGAGACCGTTCCGAGTTGCAACTATTGTGTCGCTACAATAGTTGCAAGGCCGTTGCGAACAACGGTGAAGGGTGGAAAACCAGCCTTCCGGAAGAAGAATAGGAGCCTTATTTCCCCGGATTCAGGAATCCGGAGGGGTCTCGGGACTGAAACTCTTATTGACTTATATAAACTTTTAGCTTCCCTGTCATGTCCTGATTTGAATTTAATTAACATCTGAATTCATTCTACTAAGATGAGAAGCTAGGAGTTGGGGGAAAGGGTTGATCCATCTTCGATAGAGATGATGATTTTCATCTACTGAACAAAAACAATAATAATTCAATAAATAGTAGTAGCCCTGTTTTTAGGAGTGACCTCGTGGTCTGGGGATACTGATACCCAGCCATGAACTCACTATTTCTGCATGTAATTGAGTTAATTTGAGTGTTTTGACCATAGCCGAAAGCAGTAACGTTTTTTGTCGACCCGATGTTAGAAAGACCACCGAAAGTACTGGCTTGGTAGAGACGGTGAAAAGCACGTAGAGCTCTGTTTAGACTTTGGCCAGTCGTCTTAGAACCTAGCTTTATTTTCCGTCGATATGTATCTTCCGGGCGAATGTTACATAGATGTTTTTATGGCGCTCCTGGGTGTTATTCTTTTTAACATCATGACCGGCAGAACCGTTAACCAGCACTCCGCGCCGAGCGGATGCTCACATTAACGCCCTTAATAGGCCTAAGCCGCCGGGGCGGAAGGGTAGTTCGGAACGCGGAAGCCTTCCGGATTACCGTGAATAGCTTTTTAACCTAGTTAAGACCGAAAATTCGCGAATCAGGAAGGGCGGGGGGATCGGCCATTCCCTCGTTCCCTGAGAGGTTTGTGACCAAAAACACTTAAAGATATATATAAAACCAAACAAAAAGTAGAATAGTACCCAAGAAAAACAAAAAACATAAAAAAATAACCGAAAAAACCAAAAACAGTAAAAAAGTAAAAAATCAGTAGAAATCATCCCCCCAGACAAGATGTGATCCGACCCTCCCGTTTGTTGTTGATAGATATTTTGTTGTTGCAGGCATTTATACCAGTCAGGATTGTTACGATCAATTTTGTGGCCCGTTTGTGAGGCTTGTACTGTAGGGTTATTGAGCATTTAAGCACGTTAATGATAAATTGCGCTCAATCCGGAAGGGTCAGCTGATTTGCGCTCAATTCGGAAGGGTCTTGGGAGAAGACTGATCCGGCAAGCAGTACAAGGAGCAACAAGAAGGGGCTCAATGACAACAACAATCGACTGTTGGGTATCGTTAACAAGTTGTGTATCCCTTTCGGTACAAAAATTAAGATAGTAATCTGTGGGGGGCTCCACAGTGCTGCACTGTAGTGACCCTTCACCGAACTGCGAATATCCGAGTTAAACACCTTAATTCGGATATCAAACAAACCCGGAGGGGTATAGTATTACCATTATTATTACTTATATAGCCTATATTAATACTCCTATATCGTTTTTCTGTGAAAAACACAGAAAGCAGACCGGTTTTTAGGGTCAAAATAGCGATATTTTGATCCCCCCACAAGTCGCGATTTTTGAGATATCGATATTTTTTGAAACGGAAAAAAGCGCTAAAGTAGTGTGTTACATCGTAACTGCACTACCATAATAGATAGAACCGGTTAAATTTAGTTCGGAAGTGGTTGGAACTACTTTGGCACCGAAAACCGTATTTTCGCTATTTTTGATAGTACGAAACATTTTAAATTCAAAAAATTTTTTGAAATTTTTGAGTTAGGACAGTAAAAATAGTTGTTCGGACAACGTCCACTAGTGAATCTACAAGTCTTAAAACCCGCTATCCGAAAGCCTTCCGGGTTGCAGAGAAATCGAACTTAACGTGTTTGATTTGGTGGATTCGTCAATCCGGAGGGGTACAGGTAGCATAGTTTTTCGCAAATTTTTTCAACTAAAGCGTTTTAGATCGGGTCTTTTGCATTGAACTAGAAGAGTATAGGCCTTCTGAGCTCGGATCAATAATTTTTAGGTCGAAAAGAATAAAATTGCGGAAAAAGTTAGGCGGAACCTATAAGAGACAAATTTTTTGACTTTAGAAAAAAGACGTTTTGATTAATAACTTTGGAACTATTGGGCATATCGAGTTGATCTTGGTATCAATAGATCAGAAATTAACTGAGCTTACTGATAGGGACAAAAGTTTTTCGAAAAAGTAAGCGTGAAAATTTTTTGAGATTGTTTTTAACAAATTCACCTATTTGGAGGGTAGACCCTTCACGTTTTGTAAATTTTTTTTAGAAAAGCCCTCACACCACTACCAAAAGGTAACAGCGGTTGAATAGAGTAACTTTAGGCTGATCTAGACGAAAAGGGGAGGCTAAAGGCACAAGAAAACCTTAATCGAGCCGAAGTTGGGCTAGCGATAAGATTCTTCACCGTTAGCGTGAATTGTCAAATAAGAGGCTTAACTTCAATCCGGAAGGGTCAAGGAAAGCAGTACATACCCTTCCTAGTTATTTGAAAAAGCAATATCGCATCGGAGAACGTATCCGGAGGGGTATAGGTTGAAAGAAGGAAATCTCCGAAAAGCTACTATTACGAACCAGAGGGCTCCCAATCCGGAGGGGTCTTATATTTGCTAATTCGGAGGGGTCCCAATCCGGAGGGGTCTTATATTTGCTAATTCAGAGGGGTCCCAATCTGGTGGGGTCCCAATCCGGAGGGCTCTAAATTTTGTTAGTCCGGAAGGGTCCTATATATATATATATATATATATATATATATATATATTTTTCCAATCCGGAGGGGTATTATTTTTTTAAAGGACTTAGATAAACGGAAGAAAGACTAAAGTGAGAGGTATTAGGTTATTAGCAGACAGGCTAGGAATCAGTGACTGCACTGGTAACTTGTCTTTCAACAAAAACCAGACCAAAACAAAACAGTTCCGAACTCGGATATTCGCGACACTAAGTCTAAACTAAAGAGAGCGTAATTCATTGGTGCGGATTGACACCCAATACGTTTTTTTTGAAAAGTGACTGCCCTGAGGATTTTAGTAGGTCTAGCTCGGGCAGTCCGAAGGCAGATAGGTAACACAGTACGCGGTGGGTGCAATAGACGCCCACTTGAGAAAAATACTGCCTTCAAAGTTTTGTCTGTTTGGTGCAGCACCGAGCAGGGAAACCTTTTTCTTTAAAATTTAAGTTCGAATATTGTACTGCGACCAACTAAAAGTACAATACACATACGTTTTTTATAGAGGTATTCATATTCTGTCATTATATATATTTTTTTGTTGTTTGTTTTTGATTTTAAATCAACATAAACTGTGTTTGATTGGGTAGTGAGTACACTATCTTTTAAATTGACTGATAACATCATATTGTGCTAGTACTCAAATCTTACGACCGATAATCGGTTAGTGTGAATAAATTATATACAAAACTGTACTCTGATAACATACAGGGATTCGTGATCACTATTTAATATAATCTTGTGAAATTTATTGTGTTGTGTCATTATTATTGGTGGTCAAACTATAAGGTCACTAGCAATCGAATTAAGTGTATAGGCATTAGGAAGTGACAGATTGAGAATGAGTCTAGACAAGTCGAGGATACCTAAACGAGGTGATAGCTCTAGGAAATTCATACCTAAAACGCAAAGAAAAACAATGACCGACCCTTTTGTGGATCGGATCAAACGAGCCCGGAGCGACAAAGGGGAGATGGTTTCAGGCAGAATGGTTGAAACAAGGAGTCAGAAGACCTCAGAAGAGCAAAAAGAACTGTTAGAAGTAGAGGTCAATACGGACCATGCCATGAACGAGAACCAGGAAGTACATGGACTGGAAGGGAGAGGCAGAAGGCTGGCGAGTGAAACTACTCCAGTAGAACAAGGCCATGATTTTGCCACTTCCACCGGGACATTGGATCGAGAGGAGATGTCGGAACTGTCTCATCTCCCGACATCTCATCTGAAATAGCGGCAACTAGAAGATCTCCAACAGACAACACTATGATGGCAGGCGGGACTGAGAAACAAACAACGTCATCATCGTTCTCAGAAAGAACGAGGAACACCTTAGGAAACATCTTTCCATTCACCATGGGAGGGGGCGCAGGAAATGAAGGTGAATCCCAGGAGGAGGAGGACGGAGAAGAGCAAGTGGATTTTGGATCTCAAGTCAGCCTCAATAGTTCGACCCAGGAGAATGAGGCATACGTCGAAAGAGAGTCTGGAACCATGGACAAAATTGGTGTGGTGAGAACGATAAGCAAAGAGGTAAACACAACGGGCCAGTCGAGAGGCTTCGCGATTATGACAAATTCAGAGCCGCGAACTGGGGAGAGTAGAAACAGAGGGCTAGGCAACGCATTGGTGGATCCCGAGTTGGATAATGAAAAGACGTCGAGGCAGATAGTCAAGGCCCGAATCTCGACCAGCACGAAGCTTTCTGGGACAAACAAGGTTACACCGCCACTAGTGACGCCACTCGTGGATAACGGGGCAGCACTAGAAGAAGCCTTGAACAACATAGTGGACAGTTTAGGAGAACAAAATGAACAGATGTCCATAAGAATGAGTGAGCTAGAAAGAGCAGTTCACATTGAAAGAGAAAGTCTGCGGGAAGAAATAAACCGCAATAGACAAGAAGCAATATCAGCGTGATACAGCCGAGAAAATCTTCGAAATCTTGTTAAACCGTTTTGGATCAGGGGTGCAGGGGCACCAAGCAATGATGCGCTTCGAGAAACGGAGACAACGGGAAGATGAAACGATAGACAAGTTTCTAGACGACTTGGAAATGCTGAGAAGACGCAGCCAAGCGGATAAGTCAAACCGAAGGATGAACCTGGCAGTAGCCTCAAAATTCATCGATGGTGTGAAGAATGATGAACTTCGAACAATGCTAGCAACGCATTACACACCACTATCAACCAACGCGCCAACACCAGAGGAGTTGAGGCTCAAGTCAAAAGAGTATCTTTTGTTGAAACCTCCTTCGAGATCTGGATACTACAAGAACAATTATGGCAATTTTAACAACAGACCAGCAAACCAAGGGAACAATTGGTACAAACCGAGGGATGATATGGACAAGAGACGCTCTTGTGCCAATTGCAGTTCAACGGACCATCATGTGTCGGCATGCCCAACTTACAAACAAGGCATGAAAGCAATAGGCTTTAGCCTCGAGGACGAAGATGCGTCAGAATTGGACCATGAGGATTTCATGAGAGGAGTAATTGCAAAATTCGGCCCGAGGTGTTTATTTTGCAACTTGGAAGGTCATTTTAAATCAGATTGTCCGCAATTCTGGGTTGCAGTGGCAGACATCAAGCTTCCAAGGCATGAAGAAGCTTTGTCAGGAGTGAAAGCCAGCAAGGCTCGCCTGTTGAGTGAAGCGGAGGCACGCAGAAAAGATTGAATTCGTTAAGTGATAATAAACAGGTTCGCTTAGTAGCGAATCCAAATAGTCAGAGTTCGGCGAATTTAGGCCGGAGCTTCTCGGTAACGCGAAACGGACTGTGTGTCAGTGTGTTATTGAACACACTGGACACCACGGTTTCAATCCAGCGTGGAAAGAAGCTTGGCTACGCTTTGCCGATGAGGACCGACTATGAGGAGACACAAAACTTGAAGAAACATAGTGTGAAAGACTGTCCTTACCATGCTAGTAAAGATAAAATTTTAAAGAGGATTAATGAATTAAAATCTATTCATAAATTTTTTTCAATGAAATCCGAAACGGACGACGGCTTATCAAGCTGCTCGAATTTTCCGGATCGCCCCTCGTCATGTGAACTAGAATCTGACAAACCGGTTTTGCCAGAGATAAAACATTTAAAAGGGAAAATAGGTGAGGGAGATTTCAATAAATTGCGGGACCTCCAAAATTGGAACGCAGATGTATTTTCAAAACATAAGGCGGATATCGGTTGCTGTAATTTCGTCGAACACGAAATCGAACTTGAAGAGGGCGCCGTTCCCCACAGGGAAGGCGCAAGACGAATTACTCCACACAAATCGGAAGCGTGCCGAGCGGAAATAGAAATGTTGCTTGAATACGACATGATAGAACCCTCGAAATTGCCATGGGCCTGCGGGGTAGTAATGGCGAAAAAGAAAGGGGGCAGCTTAGATTTTGTTGCGACTTTCGTTACTTGAAAGCGGTAACAATTAAAGATGCGTACCCGATACCGCGGATAGACGAGAGCCTCTCTAAGCTCGGTGATGCCAAGTTCTTCACCACATTGGACTTGGGTTCTGCCTTCTGGCAGGTCCCTCTGCGGAAGAAGGATAGAGAGAAAATCGGATTCGCGTGCGAATTGGGATTCTACCAGTGGAAGAGGATGCCCTCCGGCTTGTGCAATGCAACGGCCACTTTTCAAAGACTGATGGCTCAGGTTTTGACGAGAGTGATCAAGAAGTACGGGAATCTCGTGATATGTTACGTGGATGACGTAGTCATAGCGACACCGACCCTGGAAGACCACATTGATAGGCTCGATGAGGTCTTTGGATGCATGAAAAGAGCAGGATTGAAGTGCAAACCATCGAAATGTGAAATACTTAGGGATTCGATTAAGTACCTGGGAAGAATGGTGGACAGGCATGCTGTGAGACCGGACCCGGAAGCAGTGGAAAGAGTGTTGACATGCAAAGCTCCCAGAACGGACACACAGCTCCTGAGCTTCCTAGGGTTTGCCAATTACTACCGGGAGTTCATAAAAAGATATGCGGACAAGGTGTATCCGATGCAAAAGCTATAGCGCAACAAAGGGAAAAAGTTCGAATGGAACAATGAAGCACAACTTGCCTTCGAGAACTTAAAGCGGGAACTGTGCGAAGCGCCAGTGCTAGGCATGCCTACAGAAAAGGGCATGTATGTTCTTGACACAGACGCATCGGTAGTAGCCATCTCAGGAATATTGCATCAAGAGCTAGAATGGAACGGAAGAACGGTTCTCCGTCCCATTGCATACGGCAGCAAGGTCTTGAGTGACACAGAGATGAAATATGGCGCACCAAAAGCAGAATTGTTTGCAGTAGTCACTTTCGTGGAAAAGTACCGTGCGTACTTGGGGAGCGCTCCCTTCAAGTTACGCGTGGACAACAGAGCGTTATCTTGGTTGAAGACCTACTCGATGGATCAGAGTTATATTGGTAGATGGATAGTAAGATTGGATGGCTACCATATGATAATCGAACAAAGGATGCGTGATAAACACCAGAATGCTGACAGCCTCAGCAAGAAAATTGAGTTCTATGAAAGATTGGAGCAGAAGCAGGCCAATCAGGCGGAAATAAAGGAGGGATTCTCGTTTCTCGACAAAGAAACTTATGAAGCGCTTCCCTTAACGAGATGGTTGGATAAGTCTGGACATCCAATTCCAGGGCATCCTGAGTTACCTGTAGAGAAAGCAGCCGAGATAAAGATCCTATCCAAGGGGGACCCGGTCCCCTTGGATCTGTTGCTGCGCTCGAATCTGGTCCAGCAAGAACTCTCTCGCATGAACATAAACAGCCTCTCATTATTGGATAAAACGGTGCAGGTCACACCGCAAGTGATGCGGATGCTGGGTGGATTGTTAGAAAGAGAAGTGACCAGAGATGACCCCGAGTGGACAGCAGCAGTGGCATCGCTAACAGTCAGTGAGAAGGTGAAGATCATGCTGTCCAGACGACAGCACGCAGAGAACGAGAGGGATTGTAGGACAATAGTTCAGCAACTAGTATCCTCAATACCCCACGAGATTTTAAACAGTACTTCTCACGGACAGAAAGAACAGGGGAGCAGCAAACGAAAGAAAATCGTCACCTTTCTGGACCAGGATAAGGAAGGTGAAAAGGTAGAACAAAATCTGCTGCAAGACTATTTGTCCGGGAAGACGAATGATTAGAAGAACCAGCGATCACAAGATCAACACCCGGGACAAGAAAGTTTGTCCGGGGAGTCTGAGATAGACGAAAAAATTCCTGATGAGAAACAGGACCTAGAGAACAAGGTTTTGTCCGGGGAGTTCAGATGGATGCGAAGAAGGCACAGACATGATCTGGAGGAGCGTGCAGTCTCCAGCACAACCTCTTCAACGGATGACAATTCCCGAAACTCAGGAATGGACACCTATTCAGAAAGAAACTCGAGCTCGGGATCAGAACTGTCCGAACTAGCGATCCACACACTACTAGTGGGAACTGGGGCAAGGGATCTAGACAGAGAGGTGTACCAGGATCCTGACAGCGATCGCTACCTTATACCAAGCGAAAGAGTCTTTGACAACGCAGCGGAGGATTTGGAGAAAATAGCGATATCGAAACGTTCGATAAGTTTGTTGCCGCAGAAACAGTTAGTCAGGACTGATCTTCAGCCGTTTAAACAAGAAACACAGCCGTTGGCGAAGATTTGGTGCGTTAAGATGGAAGAAGACACACACCATCCCAATGAGCTGAATAGTCAGATGAGGGTCATGAAGACGTACTTGAAGGCGAGATACAGACTCTCGGATCTTCTCAGGGCGCAGAGAAATGATCGCATGACAAGCGTGCTCCGGATAAAGTGGACCTCGAGGAAGATAGTTATCGCATCCTGAGACAGTACTTCATGCAGAAGGAAGGGAGGTTATATTTGAACAAGGACGGGATTGTGGCTTGCAAAAGAAGAGAAGAAGACAGAGTCCTATACAAGTATAACGCGATAGTGTTACCGCAACTCTACCAGACAGAACTATTTTTCAGGTCGCATGATCAGATGGGCCATCAGGGGATCGATAAAGTATATCAGAGGATCCTGAAGCGCTTTGAGTGGCCTGGAATGAAAAAGGCATGCGAGAAGTGGGTAACAGCATGTCTGTCATGCCAACAGGTCAAGGACCCAAGGAAAATGCGATTTCCTTTACAATCGATCGATTCGTCTGAATTCAATGAGGTGGTGCAGATAGATCACCAGAAGATATGCATGACAGACAGTGGTTATAATCAGGTGTTGGTCATGATAGATCATTTTACGAAGTATGCAAAGGCCGTGCCCTGCATAACTGCCTCGGCGGAAGAGACATGCGACCACCTGATCAATACGTGGATAGCGAGACATGGTTGTCCGATGACGTTTAAATCGGATAATGGAACAACTCTCGTAGGAGAGCTCACGAAAGAGCTTATGAGACGCTCACAGGTCGCTCAGGCTCACTCCACGACATACCACCCTCAGACGAATGGCTTAGTGGAAAGACAAAATAGGACGTTAGTGTGGATGCTGAGAGTATATTGTTCCAGGTACATGACCGATTGGGACAGATACCTTCCACAGTTCATGGGAGCATATAACTGCACGCAACACTCTACCACCGGAGTCAGTCCACACATGATGCTAACTGGACACGAGAAGTCTTTACCCTTAACCTTTTTCTACCCAGAGTATGAGGGAAAGAAAACGTCTCCACAGGTCTACGTGAGGGATGTGATCAGACGCCAACAGGAGTTGAACGATTTGTGTAGACAAAATACTCAGCAAGCACAGGCAAGGCAGAGGAAAAGATTCGACAAGAAAGCAGCTGGTGCAAAGGCTTACTCGGTGGGAGACTACGTATGGGTATTTCAGAACGTTATACGAAAAAGCTCCTGAAAAAATGGAGGGGACCCTTCATGATTACAGAGGTGCACCAGGTGGGACGCTTTTATAGACTGAGTACTGGCCGAGCCGCCCACTACGAGAACATCAAGCCACACAATCCATCGACAGAAGACTGGTGTATACCTGCAGATATGGAAGAAGGGGATTATCTATTGATAGACCCTGCTTGTGAGGTCAGCGAGAAGGGCACCAGGGAGAAGAATGATGGAAACGAAGTCGTGGAGGAAGGAACGGATACACCGCTGGACCTGGATCCAAACGAGGTGATCGAGACAGATGATGAAACCTTACCCTACGCAGAGGAAGATTGGCAGGATCCCGAACAGATAGAGTTTCCCAAGAATTTGGAACCGGATCTTCCGTTCACGATACAGACTCGTCAGAAGGACGGGACAGCACCCAGAAAGAAATACAATCCTTACGGTGACGACTTTGTAGTGGATAGGATAGATCTGAAGAAGATAGTGGAGGAAGTAGTGGGTCTAGAAGAAATAACTGTGTCACAAGACATTGAGATAGTCGATGATCACGATGATGAGTGGGTCGACGACCGGTCGAACCCCGAGGTAGAATTCGACGACGAGCAACAGCAGTCATATGAACAAGACTTGACGAATACATCAATACCGAACGAGATGATCCTTCCTGGGCTGCTCAGGAAGGACGACTACTCATTCTAGCTTCTAACCTCGATTTGATACCCGGTATGCGATTGACGGGGACGTCGATGGATATTTTTGTCCGGGGAGTGGGGGTAGGACTTACCCACACTGAAAACTTGATAATAAAAAAATTAAGATCAGCAAGAGAAACAGGAGACTTAGAAGCAGAAACAGGCGAAGAACCTAAGAAACCTGACATAGGTAGGGTAGTTGAGTCATATTTTAACTTACCGAATGAATATTCAAGTAAGATAATACTAACAGACAGTGATTTCATACTCACAAATAAAACATGTGCGATAGCAATCACAGCAGACATGAGTTTTAGGACAGCGTTAGCGGCATATTTTAAGAGAGAAAATAAAAACATAGAGTTCCTTTGGAAGCAACAACCAGGAATAGGGGGCGTAGCAGCCTTACCTCCGACGGCGTCACAGATACCGGTAAAATACCTATGCTTCTTGGTAATGAGGGCGACGGAGAAGCAGCACGTGGACCCAGAGAACCTAGTCTTATCCTTGACGAGGCTGAGGGACTTCCTCGTGGAAATGGACGTGAAGGAGCTCTCGCTTCCAGTGTACGATCCAAACAGAGGACGACTGCATCCTCGGGAATTGTACGCGCTTGTACACGTGATATTTTCTGATACTAATGTACAAGTATACTTACATAAGAAATATTACTCAAGTATAGGCTGAGTGACGTGCGAGAGGGTGTTAGGCTAAAGTCTAAGTTGTATGTAATGTATGATATGTGTGCTATGTTATGTTATGTGTTAGGTTATTAAGATCGTGGGTAAGAAGGGGTTAGTGACCATGAACAACTGAATGATGATCTTAGGAATACATCCAAAGTTTGGACTGTCCAATCTTAGGTCGAATTCCAAAATTTTAGAGACCGATTGATTTTAATAAATTTTAGGATAAATGTTTTTCTATCTGGACTGTTTTTAAGCAGATTTTAACGATATATGTTAAGGTGAAACTGACAAGTGTGACATTTGTGACTTCTTTTCTAGATCCTCATTGATCATTTAATTACTCACTTGAGTCAAACCTTTGAATCAAAACGAATCGAACTTGAAGAACAGAATGGATAATTTCAACCTGGATGAATTGATGAACCTGGCAGAGGCATATGTAGGATCGATGATAGATGCGATCTATCGTCGGCTCGTGGATCGAGACTTCGCTCTGGAGGACCCAGAGGTAGTCATGTTGCTGACCGCCCTGATCAACATCTTGGGGCATGACAACCGTGGGGACCGCCCCACGGAAGACCTGTTGATGGCAGCATATGGAGAGAGAGGAGTACTAGACCGCCCGAATATGAGAGTGATGAGGTGGAGAAACGGGGCTCTCTCAGGTAGTGACTTGGCGAATGAGCCTGGATTGGGAAGTTCTAGGACCTACCAACCAGGTGAAATGCCTATGCCCTCGAAGCCCAAACCTGGGCTGACGAGAATGCATCAGGAGATGAACAGCGACAGCGAGGCTGCTTCGTCTGGTTCACCACTGAGAGCAGCTGTGCCACCAAAGAGGGCGAAAGTAGGACAGAAGGTTCAGACGAACCAAACCATGCAAGATCTGGATGGGATGAAGGATGAACTGGAAAGGACAAAAAAGGAGCCGAACGAGATGACCAAAAGCATGCTCATGATGGAGGACGATCGGGACATGTGGAGAAGATTGTTCGAAGACTGCAACAAAAAGCAGGGTCAAGAAATTGAGCGCTTGAGGCAGGACTACAAGGAGCGATGGGAACAGATGGCGTTGACAACGGCCGTGGAGAAAGTGATACCTGCAAGGAGTATTCCTCGTGGGCAGTCCCCGATGGAGCTCTTGACGCCTCGAGAAATGAGTCAGACAACGGAAACACGGCTCCCGACAGCGACAGATCGAGTGACAATCCCGGACCCTAATGACACCTTGGGTGGCCCTCTCGTGGAACAAACGGTGAGGAAGCTGATAGAGACAGCTGGACGACTGGTCGCCAACAAGAATGCGCCAGGTTCCGGGGTGACTGCACCCTATGGAACGATCGACGACACGGGCAGAGTACGACTCTCCCAGACCGTGATCAGACAGGGGATACGAGACGTGACGTCACTCATGGGGAGCTGGAAGGCCCCAGAGAGAAGAATACAGAAGATGCCAGCGAAGAAAGTGTCTCGCATAATAGACGTGCAAAAGAACAATCAATTGAAATATAATTTCACGGGAGTTCTGGAGACAGATCCGAGAGCTTGCTTCAATCGAGCGACTTTGAGCCCGGCAGTAAACCTGCAGCAACCACCACTGGGGACATCACATCTGATACTGGGAGACAGCTTGGTCAGAGTATTATCGAATTTGAGGACCTCTTGGGTCACCACGGTGATGGCTTTTGGAGGCGCGACGATAGCCCAGTTATATCGAATGGTGGAACTGATGAATCCAGGGAGGATCCCCAATGTGATGATCCTGGTCGGACGAATGACATCTCCAGAGGTTCAGATGAGCAGGAAGCACTATGGGAATCAATGATGGTGTGTTTGTTTACTACCCTCTGGCAGAAATTCAATTGCGCGGTACTGACCGTTTGCACCGTGCCAATGAACACGGGGAGCTTGACAGCAGCAGGGAGAAGGCACAACGAAGGAGTCGTCAGGTGGAATAACATCTTGAGGAATCTCGCAAGTCGAAATGCCGGAAGAATGATCCTCATGGACATCGAGCATGAGTTGAGAGCTATGGATCAGGCCAGACTGACCACGGACGGCATCCACTTCGATAGTATCGAAGGACAAGCTTGGTTGAATCGAGTCTTTCAGGAGCGATTGGATGAGTTAGAAGCAGAACTCTTTGACACAGGAGTGCTGAAGGAAGAAGGAACATCGAATGACGCGGTGATTACCACCTTTGTGCCTCCTAGCCTGGAAACACGCTTGGGGACGGTCCCGGCCGTCACGAACTACAGACAACAGAGCTCCAGCGAACCAGGTCAAAAGACAGACGTACAGGATCGATTGGGAGAAGCGCCGATGAGGAGGACCATCCATCCTAGGAGAAGAATAGGACCTGTCAACCCAATCGAAGAGACAACCAGCACCTCTAGATCGGACACGAGATCGGAGACGTCAAGTACCAGTCGAGAGGAGAGACCTCCGGGCAGAGGCTCGTTGATGTGGTCAAGACCCATACCGTCTCCCTGGCATGTATACAAGACGAACTAATGAAGCTGGATCTCCAGAGGGTAAGCTTCATCGAAGATGCAAGGAGGATGCTGAATGGAGCGACGCTATCCATCAGCAGACTGTACTCGATAACCGGCGTAGACTGGTTGATAGCCGCTAGTATAAATTTCAGCTCCACGACGGCCATGAGATTTGCTGACCTAGAGGGACTGCCCTCTAACAACACAATGGGACCAGTGAATGCGAGACCATTGCAAAATGTGAGATTGAATCATGATGAAGGGAATCGAGAAGAGAGACCTGGAAGATTTCTAGTGACAAGGGCGCCGATCGGACAACATGTGAAGATTTTCAGACAAGTGAGCTCACCCCCAGGTCATGTGAAGGAAAGAATATACCCAAAACTAGTGAATCAAGATGGTGATGTCCAAAGATACGATGGCTGGAAGCTTATGTGAAAGAAAACAATAGACAGGAGGCACCAACGAGAGAACAGTTGCGGAAATTGGATTGTATAAAAGATATAGATCTTTTTGAGACAATGTGCAAAATTCTAAACATTCCGATGGAAGTGAAGAAGATATGGGCAAGAAAACGATTGATGCCATGGTTCAGAGCTAACATGACTGCATGGTTGTACGAATATGCTAAAAAGCATATGTCGAAGCACGGCAGAGTGTACAGTGAATATCAGCTGGACATTGGAGCAGGAGCTTTCAAGCGAGCTCTCGTGACTAATCGGAATGCAGTGACCATCGCTGTGAAGAGAATATCCAGGACAAGTGAACGTAGTGGAAAGGAGAAAGCAGAGATGTTAAAGGAAGATTTGGAGAGAAATGTGACCTTGTGTCTCCACAACAGCTTCTGCAGGAACAGAGAATCTAACGTGGATCCCCTACCTTGTTGCAAACAGAGGGTAGAAGAGCAGAAGTGTTGGAGGACGGCTTCCAACAGCGTCAGGATAGCTAACGACGTGTTGCAGGACACAGAAACTGAAAGTGCAGAGTCATTGTCACAGGAGGAAGAGATGGAACATTGACGAATGGCCGAAAAACGAGATGCAAAAAGAAACGAAATTAGAAGAATTTAGAAGTTTTAGAACTTCTAAATGACAAAAAAAGAAGAAAACAAAGGAGTGATGAAGAAAAAGTTAAATGTGAATTGTTTTATGTGTGTAATTGTTTTATGTGTGTAAAAAAACTCAAGTGAGAAACCAAGCAACCAAGTTGTAATTGAAAACTGAAACATTTAGTTGAGTTTTGAAGTTGTTGCATTTATAAATTTGCATTTTGATTTTAATTAAGTGGCTTTAGAGACACTTACTTACTATTTATTTAGAAAGGCTGAGTGAAGGAGTATATTTAAATTTTCCAGCCTGCATGACTGTTTTTAATCAGCTAGGAGAACTGATCACTTTGTGGTGACATGCAAGGCTTGGGTAATCTCTCGAAGAGGGAGATTGTTTCATTGTTCTTTCTAACCACAGAGTTTCTTAGTTTTAATATTCAGGACAATAACAAGTAAGATTTCCGAAGGGAAGAAGCATAGTAGGATAATTTTAGCTTGTTGGTTGGCAGGACCGTCCTGCAAACCAACACCTTTTAAATCTAGGAGAAAAAGTTTTTAATCAGGACATTTCTGATTTCTAAAATAGAACCATGAGGTACCTCACTGAGAACATCGATTTTAACACACTGTCATTTGTAATGGTGTTGAGAGAGGCGAAAATTTCATTGAACACAACCGTATCCATTTCAATAGAGTCTGAGGATTGTTTTCTGAGGCGGCTAACAGTACCCTGAGTGAACTTGGTCCAATTTTCTGCCAATCGTCGTTCTGCAGTTTGCTGAGCAAGTGAACAGTGTGAGAGGAATAAAAATATGGAAGATTTTGTCGTTTTCTTAAATCAAACGTACAGTTCAGTTCGTACAGTTGTCATGTATTACTTGATAAAAGAATTTGAGCCACTGCTCAACGTAGTTAGTGTCAGTTTCAACAGTAATAAATGAAAAGAGAAGATGAAAACAGAGCCAAAACTTTGGCAAAACCAGAAGTCTGGAGACGTCTACAAGGAGGATTGTTTTTGCTGTGGTTAATTTCATTGCTAAAGACATTGAAATCGGACAAAACACCGAGATGATCGGCAAAATCAACGGAGTGATAAACGAGGGTAAAGTTGACTATATTTGTGAAAATAAGATCTAGGATGTTACCACGAACATGTGTTGACGAGGAAACAACTTGTTGCAAATCAAGATCCATGAAATGATCGATAATACTTGAGGAGTCTTGGCCTTGAGCTATGTTAAACACCAAACCAAATCAGGCAGGTTGAAGTCACCACAAATAATCATCTTCGTACCACGGTAAATCCGAAGAATATCCGAAACAGCACCGATAAAATTTTGGGAGGTAATTCTTTAGTGACTGCCGATCGGCGGGTTGTAAACACATAAAATGATAGTTTGAAAATTGACGAGAAACACACATGAAACAAAGTCGACACCCGCGGGGACAGTGATGTAAGCACATGTGTTTTTACAGAGGATAAGTGTGCCTCCATGTTCACCAGTACTTCTGCTAGAAAAAGCAGCAATTTTGTAACTGCTTTCAAGAAAGATATTAGCAGCAGGAGCTGCGTCGAACCTCGTTTTGTGACATTCGACCAGAATGGATCAAAATGCAGATTCAGCATATTCGAGTTTTTAGCAGTGAACCTTCCGAATTGGCGAGTTTGAAGGAATAAGAGCGTTATTAGAACGATTGGCAAAACGGTGAGGGCTAGAATATTCTGGTATTTTGAAATTTTAAAAATTCGAATTATGACGTCATATTTCTGAGAAACGCAGAAACGGCCATTTTGGAAAAAAGGTTGAAGAAAAACACAACAACGATAGTTGCGCTGACGATAACAACGGAAATTGTGATTGAGAAACAACAACAGATTGCAGGAATAGCAGAGACCGTTCCGAGTTGCAACTATTGTGTCGCTACAATAGTTGCAAGGCCGTTGCGAACAACGGTGAAGAGTGGAAAACCAGCCTTCCGGAAGGAGAATAAGAGCCTTATTTCCCCGGATTCAGGAATCCGGAGGGGTCTCGGGACTGAAACTCTTATTGACTTATATAAACTTTTAGCTTCCCTGTCATGTCCTGATTTGAATTTAATTAACATCTGAATTCATTCTACTAAGTTGAGAAGCTAGGAGTTGGGGGAAAGGGTTGATCCATCTTCGATAGAGATGATGATTTTCATCTACTGAACAAAAACAATAATAATTCAATAAATAGTAGTAGCCCTGTTTTTAGGAGTGACCTCGTGGTCTGGGGATACTGAGACCCAGCCATGAGCTCACTATTTCTGCATGTAATTGAGTTAATTTGAGTGTTTTGACCAAAGCCGAAAGCAGTAACGTTTTTTGTCGACCCGATGTTAGAAAGACCACCGAAAGTACTGGCTTGGTAGAGACGGTGAAAAGCATGTAGAGCTCTGTTTAGACGTTGGCCAGTCGTCTTAGAACCTAGCTTTATTTTCCATCGATATGTATCTTCCGGGCGAATTTTACATTTCTATGACGCAAACTATGTCAGGATTTAACAAATTAACTCGCTTGATAAATGATAAACGTTTAGTGAGAGATACAAGGCTTCTGAATTTTGAAAATAGAGTTTGCATGTGTGTAGTCAATCGGTGTCAATCTTGACTTCGGTTTCAGTACTGATCTTTGTAGCAGTACTGAAGATGTGCGCGAAAGAAGGGGTGTTGAAAGGTTTTTTGGCTTGGAACTTCGGATTACAAGTGGAAAGCTTCGCTGGGTAAGGTGACCAGATGGATTGTGAAGGACTTCAGATTACAAATACCCAGGAATCAAGGCAGAACACCACAAGGGAAAAGGCCATTAGAGGGTGACCTCAACAGCGTGACTACCACAGGAGACCACCAGTGTGCGTTGTGAGGGTCATTCGGGTATCGTTGACATCTCATTTATTCTATAGGCGACAAGTAAAAAAGTGACTAGTCGCACCATTCATATTTGTGTCTTGATCAATGTGCCATTCGGTCATATTTGGAAGTTTGACCTTGAGCAACGTTTATTTTTGATTTTGGGGTAAATATAATTTTTCTAAATTTCGAATTGAGCCTGTCATGCTCAAGTTTCTCGCGATAACTGAAAGTATGAGAAATTAAGACTAAATTAAGACCAGAAGAAACGAAATGCAATTGCGTGAAAATAGTCCAAAAAATAGAGGCGTGAAATTGCTATTCGCAGTTTTGCCACATAAATCGAACAAGAGTAGAGCTGTCTTATTCTTGGCAAAGGATCGAGATTGACCGAGAACAAATAGAAAAGGAGATCGAGTGGACCAGAGTGAACCTTCAACGGAAAGGTGGACAGCTGAATCTGCCCAATGGTCCAAATAGAAAAATTGTGCCTTGAGTTAAAACTTGTTCATTTCAAACTTCTTGAGCTAAACATGACTACCGGATTAATTCTAGAGTTACTTTATGATTTAGTTAGTCAATTTAGAGGTCGTGTCGGTATGTAAGTACCCAATTTGAATTTTTTTAGTGTGTTTTACATTGTTATGTTGAGTTAGGGAGAGTTTTAGGTTGATCCATGTGAAGTGGATCAAAGGTCCACTGTCTAATAAAAAGAAACTGTATGCATAAAGGTTCCGACCCAGTTTTTAATGGCGTTTGCGTGATTCAGGTATTTTCAGACCTAATCATGGGGGCGTCCTTTTTTTCTAGAGTGGAAGGAGGGAAGGGTATTTTGGTAGTAACCTTTAAGCTGTAATACGGTTTGTAGTCTCATGTCGCAAGAAAACCGAATTGGCTCCGAAAATTTGAGGTAGAAAAACACAAGAGATAGTTTCCCTGAATCTTGAACCAATGGTTATGGAGCCTAATTTTCTTAACTTTTTATGTGACTTAAGTAGGCGACTGTTACACAAACGTTTTTATTTGAACAGAGCTTAGAAATAGGTTCGACGGGGTTTCTCTTGAAAGGATTTGCACCCAACGCGCTTAAGGGGTTTTTAATTAAGTGGGTGAAGTTAGACTATGGAGGGAGGTAGACAAAGGGGGTTGTTTACGATAAAGGTTGTGATTGGAAATGGTTAAAAAGGGGACCTTATCACTGCTACATAATAATCGACATCGTCGATTTGCGTACCTTATAAACTTACGGGAATCAGTTTTGACCGGAATCAAGATCGAAAACAAAAGCAAAATGGCAAAGCGAACTCGAGATATAAAGGGGTAGACTTGCCGGATCGGGTGGGGTGGGAGACCGGAGATAAATTATTTTTTTTATAGACCACAAAGGTAACCATCCCAATATCCACCAAACCAGTGGAAATAACGCGTGGCAACAAGGTACTAGACAACTGCTCAACAACGGAGGTCCTGGGAAGTTCAAAAAACTGCCCAAGACTAGAAGTCGTGGGGAGCTCAAACAACTACCCAACACTAGAAGTTCTGGGAAATTCAATTAACTGCCCAACACTTGAGGTCTTGGGACGTTCAAACTACATCCCAGGACTAGAAGTCCTGGGGAGCTCAAACAACTACCAACACTAGAAGTCCTGGGAAGTTCAAACAGCTGTCCAACACTAGACTAGGGATCTTGAGTCTTGGGAAGTTGAAACATTTTCCCAACAATTGAGGTTATAAGTCTTGGGAATTTCAAGCAACTGCCCAACACTAGGGGTCTTGGGTCTTGGGAAGTTCAAACAACTGCCAAACGGTTGTGGTCCCGGGAAGTTCATACAGCTGTCCAATACTAGACTAGGAATCTCGAGTCTTGGGAAGTTGAAATACTTTCTCAACACTGGAGGTTATGAGTCTTGGGAATTTAAAACAACTGCCCAAAACTAGGGGCCTTGAGTCTTGGGAAGTTCAAAAACTCCCCAAAGCTAAGTTTGCTTACGCCTTGGGAAGTTCCAAAGACTGCCTACTTCTGAAGTTTTGAGTGTTTGGAAGTTCAGACAACTGCCCCACAGTAGAGTCTTTGAATCATAAGCAGTGCAATTAGCTACTAAGACTATTAGATTTTGAATTCAGACTGTTGAAATGAAGATTCAATTTTGATTGTTTAGAAGGGCTAGGCACCTGACAAACCTTTTTATTATTCTTTTAGCTTATATCTGTTTATATATACATGTGTACAAAAACAGAATTGTAAAAAAAAATAGGAGTTGGGATTACATATAGGGGTTATATGAGGAGAATATGACGAAAGCAAGGATGTCATTGCCAGAGAAAGGCAAGTGTGCACCAAGACAAAGTCGCCTAATAGGGCAACTAAAAATGACACCAGTAGTAAAGATACGAAGGTTAAAGAATAAAAACATTTAAGTGAGCACGGTGATTACACGATGGAAAAAAGAACAACCCGAGGCGAAAGAAGCAGCTGGAAAAAAAACTTGAGAAACGAGAAGAAGCCTCGGTTACAGAGATCGATCTAGAGACACCTGAACAGAGCTTGAACGAGGAACACCAATGCCGAATACTGTGGAACCGCAAACAACAATAATAGAGTTCTCAACACTAGGAGATGGTAATGTGATTTCACGTTATACTCCAGAGACGATAAAACATGATTCCAAAACAAAGAGAAACTCCTTCACAGACAGATTTGGAGCCATGGTTGGGATTACATCAAAAGATTAGGAAAAAACCACGACTGGGACTGGAAAAAGCAAAACCTTTGGGACAGTTTCTCTGACCTAGTGATTCCGGCAACGAGAAGACTTCTCAAGCGACAAAGTTCCGAAGAACACCACTATTCATATGAGCATAGCACCTTATGCCACGACAGGGCTAACACTTGGGAAATGATGAACAGGACACTTAAAGCATTTGCCACAAAGAGCTCAGAACCAAGCAAAAGAGGAGGCAATAATTCCAGATAAAACTTCAAGAACCAAAAGAATTCAAGGATGACTCGGACAGCCGCTTTGACATGGGTTGAAGTAATGAAAGTGCATCTAGTGCTGGAAAATCCGAAAAACGAACGACAAGCCAGCAGAGCTATCCTCAGCAATCTGGAGGGCACGGTGCTTAAAAGCGTAGTGGCCAAATATCCTTGAATTCTGCTTAATCGTTTTGGCTCTGGAATGCTACGACATCAAGCCTTCATGAGATAAGTGAAAAGGAGACAAAGGGATGATTAATCAATTGACCAATTTTTGGATGATCTTGAGACCTTGAGGAGAAGGAGTGACAGTGAAGAGAATACACCAATAGGAAGAAACTTAGCATAGCATCAAACTTCAACGACGGGGTGAAAAGTGACAAATTGAGAACGATGTTGGAAACCTACTACACGCTACAGAAAGTTAATGCAACCCCCGCAGAAGAGATAAGGGAAAATTCTAGAAAATATCTTCTTTTTCATCTGATCGGAATCATTATGGGGGAGGAAACCACAGAGTGCAACGTGGTTTAAGCCCAGGGAGGATATGGACAGCGAAAATTGTGTTCAAATTGCGGATCAGCTGATCATCACTTTGCGGATTGCACCTCTTTGAAACCTGGAACGAAAAACCTAGTGTACGCACCGCCTGAAAATGACACGAACCTGATGAACGAACATGAATTTCAGAGTGACTCGGTTTTCCAAGTTGGCGCCAAATGCTTCTTCTGTAGCCAAGAAGGTCACTTCCGGATGGAATGTCCTCTGTTCTGGGAGGCCATGAGGATTCCGAATCATCCGAAACACAAGTTGGCGCTGGCAAAAGTGCAGAACACGAGGAACAAACAGGCAGAATGAGATTTCCAGATTAAAGATGTGAGTAAAGACAAACTACCGACAAAGTCCATGAAAACCGTCACCGAATAGACTTAGTACAGAAACACGGATCCAAAAAAGACGCTTGAAGTAAATTATGAAAAGGCTGCAGCTGATGCTATCAACAAAGTGAAGCGGTATTAAGCGACCAAAGAGATAGAACAGAGTTTGAGACAAGAGATAGGGGATGGAAAAGGGCCTGATTATGGGATGGAAAAGGGCCTGATGTGAGCAACCATCTCAAGATCAGGAGCAATTGCAACACTCTGAAGATGGAAAACGGAAACCCCTTCAGGATCCCGAAAATAGGGCAATCGTAATCACCGTTGCTGGCCACGAAGTGATGAGGAATCTAGATGAACCAGGTGACCAAACGCTAATGTACCTAGACGTATATGTTGACTCTTTAGGCTCTATTAAACACCAAACTCCATTGAAAGCCCTTAAAGCGTGACTGAAAAGAGGTGACGGGAGATCGATTAGGGCTGATGGCAGATATACCGAAGCTCACGGACCAAATGAGGTCATGCTGAACATAGATTGAATCAACATACACACGACAAAAATGATTACCTGTGATGATGATTTGGCGGGCCAGATTTTCGTTGGCCGAGAAGAACTGATTGTCAGATTATTTAAACATTGTGCCATGCTTCAGCAGGACACCATGTACCACGGCATAGAAGCAGACGTGCCAGCCCTCGTATTGACATAAATCGGATTAAAAATCCTTAAAAGATCTTTTAGATACGGGAGCTGTCTTGAGTGTGATACCGAACGAATTTTGGACGCGGATGGTATTCGATAAATATGACCTAATGGACTCCAGAATACACTTGTCTGCAGCGAACAAGAGTGCACTAAGGGTACTTGGCAGGACATTGATCTTAGCACTGCAATCTAGATGATTCAGATCAGTTCGTTTTGGGCAGAGATTTTTTCAGAAGCTTTGATGTAACAATCAATCCTAACAAAGCCATGATCAGAATTCGCAAGCTGGAGAAGAAGTATGTAAAAAACCTGTGATTTTTATATTGACACAGGAGCGTAAAGCTCCAGTCTTCTTCAGTAGGAGAAGGAGGCTTTAAGCTAATGAAGCCGCAGTTGTAAGCTTGAGAATGAGGACTTTAAATGAGCTCGGTGATGATAAACAGACATATGTGGTACCAAATCCAAATAGCGAAATTACTGCTTTTTTATGAAGATCCTTCTCGATCACCAAGGGTTACCTCTGCGTCAGTGTTTTGTTGAATGCTCTTGATATTTCGATCACATTCTAGAGGGGTAGTAAGCTGCGATATGTACTGCCAGTGCAAACTGGTTACGAAATGACTGAAAACATTAGGAAAGATAAAATTCTTGATTGTCCGAATCATAATGACAAAGTTTGTATCTTGAGTTGATTGAAGCAGTTAAAGAGCTCATCAAAAAAATTTCTTTCACTTAAATTTGAGATTGACGATGGACCAGAAAAACCAACACCCGAGGACTTGGATACGGATAAACCAGTTTTACCAGAAAAATAGCATTTAAGGGGGAAATATTGGGCGAACAGTTCGAGGTCATTAAGGTTGTTTTCTCGAGACATAAGGTGGATAGAGGATGTTGCAACTTCGTTGAACACGAAACGGAGCTAGAGAAATCAGCTGTGCCACGCAGAAGGACCTAGGCGGATGACCACCCACAAACTGAATTCATGTAGAAAGGAAATAGAAACAATACTAGAGTATGAAATGATCAAACCATTCAAATCACCGTGGGCGCGTGTGGAGTAGTGATGGCTAAAAATAAAGGGGATCAATTGAGATTGTGTTGAGATTTTCGATATCTGACCTCCATCACGGTGAAAGATGCCTATCCCATTCCGAGAATAGACGAAAATCTTCCAAAATTGGGGACGCAAAGTTTCTCACTAGTCTTGATCTAGTGTCAGCGCTCTGACAGGTACCTCTTATTAAACAAAATAGGGAGAAAACGGAATTTGCCTGCGAACTGGGAAAATCTCCGAAGAAAAAATTGAGTTTTGGCCTGTATAACGCGGCCGCTACATTCCAGAGACTGATGGCACAGGCAAGATGGCAAAAAAGTATGTGAACTTGTCATGTGATACATGAATGACGTGGTAATAGCAACGCCAACTCTTGAAGATTATATCGAGCGACTGGACGAAGTGTTTGCGTCCATGAATAGAGTAGGTCTGAAGTACAAGCAGTGGAAATGTGAAACCTTAAAGGACCAAATGAAAAGTCTTGGCAGGATAGTAGGCAAACATGGCATCAAGCCAGGTCCTGACGCAGTTGAGGCGATCCTAAAGTGGCATTCTCCAAAAACCGAGCACCAGTTGATGACTTTTCTTGGCCTTGCCAATTATTAGAGGGAGTTCATTAAAAGATACGAGGACAAGATGTACCAGACGAAACAACTAACGAGACACATGGGCAAGAAAATTACTAGGAAAAATGCTGCAGAAGAACCTTTCCAGAGAAAAGAGCAAGAACATTGTGAAGCTCAGGTGTTGGTAATGCCAACCGAAAAAAGCATGTACATTCTAGATGCGTTTGTACAAACGCATTGGTAGTCGCGATTTCGGGGATACTGCATCAGGAACAAGAGTGAAATGGCAGTACTGTCTTGAGACCAATAGCATTTGGGAGCAAAGTGTTAAATGGTATGGAGATGACGCAGGGAACACCCAAAGCGCAGATATTCGTGGTGGTGACGTTCGTGGAAAAGTACATGTCATATCTGAGCATCGATCCACTCAAGTTACTCCTGGACAACAGAGCCATGTCCTGGTTGAAGACGTACTCCATGGATCAAAGCTACATAGGGAGATGAATTCTGCGTCTAGATTATTACAATTTGTTAATTGAGCTCAGAACCAGAGACAATCATCAGAATGCGGACAGCTTGAGCAAAAATATTTAGTTCTACGAGAGACAGGAGCAAAGGGAGGTTGACCGACCTGAGATAAGAAAATGGATTTCTTAATGGATAAGTGGATAAATCAGGAAAACCGATAAAACACCATCCACAATTACCTGCAGATGACCAGAAGGCAAGAGTTCTCGTCACAGAATTGCAAAGAGCGATGGAGATACTGCTCAGGTAAAGATTTGTTAAGGAGATGTTGAAGGCAATAGAATAGGACTTTAAGAAAATCAAAAAAGGAACGATAGTAGTGGAGCAAGACTTGATGAAATTGTTGCAGAAACTAGCTAATAACAGCTTCAAGGACAGCTGTGGGAAAAACAATGATGGCAAAAAAGTATATGATCCTGTCATGTGATACAGGAATGACGTGGTAATAGCAACGCCAACTTTTGTAGATTTTATCGAGCGCTGGACGAAGTGTTTGCATCCATGAAATACAAGCAGCCGAAATGTGAAACTTTAGAGGTTTAGATAAAATATCTTGGGAGGAAGGTAGACAAACATGGCATCAAGCCAGATGCTGATGCAGTTGCATCCATCCTAACGTGGAATTGTCCAAACACCGAGCACCAGTTGATGAGCTTTCTTGGCATTACCAACTGATAGAGGGAGTTCATTAAATTATACGCGGACAAGATGTACCCGACGCAACTACTAATGAGATACATGGGCGAGAAATTTACATGGAAAGATGCTGGAGAAGAGTCCTTCCAGAGAAAAAACAAGAACATTGTGAAGCTCCGCTGTTGGGGATGTCAACGGAAAAAGGCATTTACATTCTTGATGCGGTTGTACAAACGCATTGGTAGTCGCAATTTCGGGGATGCTGCATCAGGAACAAGAGGGGAATGGCAAGACTGCCTTGAGACCGATAGCATATGGGAGCAAAGTGTTAAGCGGTACGGAGTTGACGCAGGGAGCCCCCAAAGCGCAGATATTTGCGGTGGTGACATTTTTGGAAAAGTACAGGGCATATCTGAGCATCGATCCACTCATGTTACTCCTGGATAACAGAACAATGTCCTGGTTGAGGACGTACTTCATAGATCAAAGCTACATAGGTAGATGGATTCTGCGTCTAGTTGGTTACAAAATGATAATTGAGCTCAGAACCAGAGACAATCATCAGAATGCGGACAGCTTGAGCTAAAATATTTAGTTCTACGAGAGTCAGGAGCAAAGGGAGGTTGACCGACCTGAGATAAAAAGATGGATTTGCTAATGGATAAGTCGATAAATCAGGAAAACCGATAAAACACCATCCAAAATTACCTGCAGATGACCAGAAGGCAAGAGTTCTCGTCACAGAAATGGAAGCACCGATGGAGATACTGCTCAGGTCAAGACTTGTTAGGGAGACGTTGAAGGCAATAGAATAGGACTTTAAGAAAATCGAGAAAGGAACGTTAGTAGTGGAAGAAGACTTGATGAATTTGTTGCAGAAACTGGCGACTAACAGCTTCAAGGACAGCTGTGGGGAAAACAATGAGTATGAGGTCACAATAATGAAGAAATAGAGGGTGTGTCCGGAAGGAAGTAGACAGCCAGCAGAACAGGAACGTAAGGTGCGAACATTAGTCGAGAGCATTCCAGAAGACATTCAAATGCAGACTACATTGAGAAAGAAGAGAGTGTCGTTCAAGGAGGGGTTCTGAAGAGTTTGAAACCAATCAAGCGTACGGGGAGTTAAGGGTGCATGCGAAGAGGAGCGGAGCAGAAATTTTGTCCGAGGAATCAAGAGAAGCGGATGCAGAATCTACAGATCGTAATGATGATTCTGACAGCCTGTGCACGATACAAGGGAGGAATCAAATACAAATTGAGGAATCAAGGCAGAGAAATGCACACAGATCCATCCTCAGGAACGTACAATGTAGGCTCTGATGACGTGAGCGGAGGAGAAGAGCTAGAGATGATAGCGTTTTCCAGGACAGCCTTCAGACAACTATCGTAAAACCCTAATATAAGGACGAATCTAGAGCCTGAAACCCGCGGTAGATACTTGAGCAAGAGAGTTTTTGTGAAAAGACAATATGACATCCACAACGCAGGGTAATTGACAGGACAAATGTTGGCGCTAAAAGAACACGTGAAGGCAAGATACAAAATATAGACTTTCAGACCTCGTTAGGGCAAAGAAGAATGACAAAATGACTAGCTTTCACACCAAATGGATAAAAAGAGGAGAAAAAGAAAAAGGGTACCTAGAGGAGGATATCTAGAAGATCTTGGGCCAGTTCTTCAAAGAGCGTAAGAAATTAGCGTAGCACTTGGCGGACGGTGTAGTGGCCTGTAAGAGGAGAGATGAAGAGAAAATCGAACACAAGCACAACATCATCATACTGCCTCAGCTGTATCAGACGGAAGTGTTGTTTAGATAGCATGATCGAATGGGGCATCAGGGTATAGACAAGGTGCAGCAAAAGTTACTCCATCGGTTTGAATGGCCAGGGTTGAGGAAGTCTTGCGAGAGTTGGATCAATGCATGCTTGTCATGCCTGCAGGCAAAAAGTCCAATGATGATGAAGTTCCCGATGAAATCGGAAAAAACTCGGAATTTTACATGTTTGTGCAGTTTCACCATTAGAAGATCCGCATGACTGACACGGGGTTCAGCGCAATCCGAGTGATTGTAGATCATTTTATGAAATTGACGGAAGCAGTACCATGTGCAATCAAAATTCAAAGACTAATCCAAATTCATTTAAAAGCTACAAAATTTAAATAAAATTATATTGAATTCCGAAAAAAAGTAGTGAAGTCTGATTTCTGAGAATTTTTAAATTTTTTGCTAATTTACCAATAACACATTTTTTATCCAAATTTTTATCACAATTATGATCCTAGGTTCAGATATGAAACAGATTTGGAGGAACATTCTGAGTCAAAGATCAAAAAAACGGTGTCGGTTTCTTAATAAAAATAGTGGATATGTACACGTTTCCAAAAATCTGAAGTTAATCTATATAATCATCTGTTCTAGTCCTCATTTGTTCTTGTTATTTCTCAAAACCATTTCTAGAGCAGAGCTTTGTAGAAGTTTTTGTTTGACAATTCAAGTAATTATATAACTTGAACGCAGATTTGTGATTTTTATTTTATCTAAACTCCTCCAGGAGAATTACTTTTGAATGAAATTCAGCACTAAAAGATAATTTAGTGGAAAGAATACCTTTTAGCCGATCATGTTCGTCTTCAAATTGAGTTGAAAGGAAATCTGCTTGAAAAATCTAAATTTTCCAAAACTTCACTTAACTCATATAACACTAGAAACAAAAACCCGATAAAAATCCCATCGGTAACTCTACTTGAGATTTTTGACTTACGATTTTTTCTTAGAATCCTATTCATAACCTAAAATCCAGAACAATTTTCTCGAAACTCACAAATAAGTGAAATGAATTTAAACATTATTTTACTGTAAACTCAAACTTAACATACTACTGGTTACATTTTGATCTATCATCTCCCAATTTGAGTGTTTTTAAATCCAATTTGAACATGTTTTTGCTCAAAAAGGAACTTTAGTTGGAAAACAATATAATTTTAACGAACGTTCTCTAATGCAAAGCAATTTTAGTATCAAAAAAACCCATTTTTTTTTGCAAGAAAACTTCTAAGGCAAATAACCGTATATTTTTCTGTGTTCCTTGATAATTCTGAAAAAATTTTCACTTCAGAATTAATTAGAGTTAAATAATTGTTATTCTGGATTTTCCAGCAAAACATAAAACTTTGAGTTTTCTTCGTCATTTTATGATTTTTTTTTCTAAAATTGTTCAAAAAAATTATGATTTTCAATAGCCTTCATTAATTTGCTTAAATCCATGGTAATCCATGAATTTATTCGAAGACAAAAACCTGGAAAATTTACAAAATGATAGCTAGGCAAAACAATTCATTTAGTCGATGTTTTCTAAAAATCAAGTATTCTATAGAAAAAATTTAGCAAATACGTGTCCACTCATTAGATCATAATATATACTTTTTTTGCATGTTCACCACAACCGATTCTCTGTAAAAAATTTATTAATTTAGTTATTACTGCAGATAAAATGTTTTTTGATTGATTTCCATTGAGAGTTTCACGACAATTTGAAGTCGACTGTCAGAATGTAAATTTCAATTTTGTTTGAACTTCTGTATTTTATTGTTTGTTTCTAATTTTTTTCCAGAATTTTGGGTTTTTGATTGGTAGCATAAACTGAGGTCACTTGCTAGAACAGGGAACAATTATGAAATTTGTTGTGTGTCTTAAGTTAAGCCCATTTCTTTTTAAAAGGGGGTATTTTCGTTTGGTTTCTACCAAAAAAAGAGTTTCCAGTACAATAATTGTTTAACTGCTTTTAACTCTGAACTAAAATTTTTTCAAAAATCAAGGGAACTCACAAGAAGTTTTTTGGCTGGGATTTTTTTTTGGTAAGTTTTGATGCGAAATTTTTTAGTAATTTTTGATGCTAAATTTGCATTGCATTAGAGAACTTTTGTTGCAATGATACGATTTTCCATGTACATTTCATATTTTGAGCAACAGTTTATTCAGATTGGATTTAAGAACACTGAAATTGGGAGATGGTAGATCAAGCAGTAACCAAAAACATGTTATTTTTGAGTTTGAGGAAATTAATTTTGAAAAAAATTTCAACTGTTTGTGGATTTTGAAGAATTGTTCTTGATTTTAGGTTATGAATAAAAATCAACAAAAACTGAAAGTCAGAATTTTCAAGTAGAGACATCGATAAAATTTTCAACGTGTTTTTGTTTCTGTCGTTATGAGTTAGATGAAATTTGGGAAAATTTAGAGTTTTCAAGTAGATTTCTTTTGAATTTAATTTGGAGAAGAAGATGATCTGTTAATTGATACATTTTTTCCTCTAAACTATCATTTTAGTTCCAACTCTCACTAAAAAAAACAGTTCATCTGGAGGAAAGTAGATCCAGTAGTAATTAAGAATCTGCGTTCAAGTTATTTAATTACTTGAATTGTCAAACAAAAATTACTACGAAGCTCTGCTGTAGAAATAGTTTTGAGAAACAACAAGAATCAGGACTAGAACAGATGAAAATGTAAATCAACTACAGTTCAATAGAAAAATGTACATATTCAAGAATGTCTTTCAGAAACGGATACAGTTTTTTGAGTTTTGACTTAGAAAATTCCTCCAAATCTGTTTCATATATGAAATTAGGATCATGATTGAGATAGAAACTTGTATAAATTATTTGTCTATCGTAAAATAGCAGAAATTTGAAAATTTCTCAGAAATCTAACATCAAATAATTTTTCTCGGAATTGTATACATTTTGATTTTTTTCTGTTTCTATCAAATGAATTTTGATTAACCTTTAATAAAAATTCGACTTAGAATCGAAACATGGAAATTTCAACAACCTTTTAAATTTAAAATTGAAATTAAAATGTTTGAACTGATGTTGCTTGTAACATATTTATCCATTAGAACAGATAATTGGTAGCAAATTAGATGAAGAGATTTAAAAAAAAAAATTTTGGACAGATGCTGAGTCTAGTTTGATCAATTGTACGTAACATTTTTCAATTTTTGACAAATTTTCCGAGAATTCGGAAGTTTCAGCTGCATTTTAGTTTGTTTTCAGCATAGTTTCAGGTAGATAAAGCACTGTTTTAAAAAGTAAGATCACCTGAAATAACAGTTGAAGGTCAAATTATACCAAATTTTATCGTGTTTTGAAGTTTTTTTTTAAAAACTTTCAAATTTTTTGTTTTACCATTGTTTTATCATGAACAAAAATATATAATATCTATATTCCACAACCTACAAGTAATACACCAATTATATTTACCAATTAGATAATGCGCGCAGATATTTTTGTGAAAAAACTGGACATTTTTACACAGGATCCAAAAAATAACGTTTTTCTTACCATTCTCTTACCATCACACAAACCATGAAGCCTCACCAATCTATTCCCTATCTTAATATATTGCCATTGCTAAACCTATTCCGTATCTTAATACATAGGTAGAGGTCCCGGAAATCTATTACCTATCTTAAAACATGGGGAGGGTTGTTGCGTTTCACAAAACATGGAAGGACTGGAGTTCAAGATTGTGGAACTGGCATGTCATGTGAGTGAAAAGAGAACCAAGGAGATAAATGAGGGTAATGAAGTCTCAAGATTGAGTGACAGCGAGAAGATCGAAGTGTACTCGGATAAAGGATCTTTTGCTGAAGACGATTGGAAGGATCCGAACAGAATGAAATGCCAAAATTAGTGGAGCCAGACAAACCCATGGCGATGGAGACGAGAAGAAGAGGACGCAGGAGGACTAGAGATGTATCTGGAACAGTGTGAGACAGAAAGAAGATAGAACAGGCGAATTTGAGAATCCTGGAGTAGATGTGCAACCTACCAGCATGTGAGCAGGAGGGACAAACCAAACAACAACAAAACTGTGCTACACACGATGGTTATCTATCAAAAATCAAAAACATTGATTTTGATTTAACCTGTAAAGAGAAGTAGAGCAAAAGCTATTCCACTCATGCCCACACATCAACAAAATATTTAAAATATTAGTATCAGCAATGAAAACTTCCAGCAAAGAAAACATTCGCAAAAATATCAAGGGTCACTTTTCCTTTTTGTGCGTTTTTTTCAGTCGCACGAAATTTGTTTGTTAGAAAAACTTGTTTAAAAAATTGAAATAAAGGCAAATTCAAAAGGTTTTTAAAATTTTGAACGAAATAAATTGAAATCAGTTTCAGAGGACGGCTCAAAAGGTCACTGGAAATTACGACAAAAGGATGACCAGTCAGCTAGGAATAACATACAAGTTTTGAACTTTTGGTCTGCATATCATCGGCACGAGGGGTAGAGTGCGCGCGAATCAAGAACTTAGGCATATCAATTTGTTTGATATCGTCATTTAATGAAGTTAATAGACGTTTCGATGAAAAAAGCGACAACCCAAGTCCAAAAAAGCGTCACTTGGAAAAGGATTGATAGCTTTGAACTGTACTTTAACCAATCCTAATCAACAATCCAAAAAGTGTTGAGTTTTGTGCAAAAGGTACAGAATTTTCGCAACCATAGTTCTTGTGGAACAATTTATAGAAGAAAAAAGTTTTTGTGCGGGGTCAAAAGACAAGAACTGAAACTTATCAATAACATCACAAATGGTTTTAACAAAGGCAGTTTTGGGATAACAGGGAGAAAGAAATGTTTTTTTGCAGACTCGTTTTAAACGTTTGACAGAATTTTAATGTTTGTCGGTGTAGCGCTAAAAGTTCTAAAAACAGACTTTTTGCTGCTGATGATCAAGTCTGTCTCAAGTTGGGGCGGATCTACTATTTTCTCGAGGTAGGGGCGGATTTTCAAAAACAAAATGGTAAAATCGTTGACCTTTACTTTCGCAAATTGATTTTCCCAGCGCATCCAGAACACTATAAGGATCCTATTACGTTTGTAAGTTCCGCGTCGCAGGCAATTTCTTTGAAAAAACAGGTAAAAAAGTGAAACTTATGCCAGGTAATTATTTGAACAAATTTTATCAAAAAAATGTGATTTTTTTGGCGCGCTATTTGGCGTCAAAGGTGCCCTTCAAAAATTTTTACGACAAGTTGCCGAAAATGGCTATCATGGAATCATTCCAAAGGTTGCTTATATCCTTTGGCTGTTGAGGGGTTCGAATTCCTGAGAAAGGAAGCGTCTAAGCAACCCACCAGCCCTACCCCCCACCGCGCGCCTTCGTCCGAAATCCGCTCATCTCAAACTGACCGAGAAGTTTTTGCTGTTTGTCTTACTCGCTCTGAGTTTGACTAAAAATGTAAGTTCTCTAAACAGTTTTGCCGACACTAAAAATTTAAAAATTTTTTATCGGAATTTTTAAGATCGAATGAATCACGAGTAAAAAAGCCTTGGTCTTGGATCGAAAAAAAAGCCTAGAACAATAAAACAAACGCGAAGGCAAACTTTCTCCCCATTTTGTGGCCTGAAGAAAACCTGCCGAGTAGATTTTTAAAACTTGACTAAATATAGTATCTGAACTCTCCAAAAACCCAAAATTTATTTAACCTTTTCATTATTATTTTTTAACTTTAAAATCCCCTCTAAAGTTTTCAGGGTCAGTGGGTTTTCATGAATGCCAAAAAGATACGGGAAAAGAAGTATTTGATTTATAAGCCGGATTCGAACTTCGGAATCGAAACTCAGGATTCGAACTTAAGAATGCAAGCTCCGAATGCTTCACTGAGATCATTCTAAGAAAAGCTTCATATAGGAATGCGTACGAAAATTTCACTAATTTTGTTATACTGCATTATTTTGTGATTTTGACCCCCAACCCTTTCAAATGAATGAAAACAAACATCTTTTCGCAAGAATTGAATCTCGAAAAAAATGTACTTTTCTTGTAATGTTAATTAAACTGCTACCCTTACCTGCAGCGCTACGGCAGAAAGGTCTGAACATGAATTTTTCGTTGTTTACAAATTGAAATCAAATCTAGATCAGTTAAAATTGTGCCAACGACAAGCAGGTGGCACTTGGCAAGCGCGGTAATATTGTTAGCACGTTTCTATTTCTAGCCGAGTAGCAAGTCAATATAACTGGTAGTAGGGTTGAATATATCTTTCAAGTTTGAGGTTCGCGGGTGCCTACAAACCAAGGAAATTGTGGAAATGCCTTAAGCCAGAAGCACCGAATGCCCAGAAGGTTACATAGGCCTATCAGATTTAGTTGTCCAAAAATCAGCTGGAATATCAGGGTGTTTTGAACAGTCTGAAAAGCGTTGATTTGTTAGAACTTTTTCGCAAGTTTGGTCTTTCTGTTATGAGAACAGACAGGTGGTAAACATACCTTGCTAAATATCCAGGTCTGTTTCTGGCCACTAGAGTTTCATATTCAGTTACCTGTGGAAACACGTAATGACATGACAAATAACGTCTGTTATCTTGTACTGGTGGTTACGTCTTCTTAACTTACAGATTACCGTTTAGCGAATTCCACGAAGCCACTTTCAGTGTTTCAAAGCCTAATTCCCAACAATGTTAAATTCCTTAGTGTGCAAGTACTGAAGGAAAGTGAGAAATACAATTACTGAACAAAGGATTTGCAACTTTTAGTTTTAACCAATGAAATGAACAAAAACTCTCATTAAATTGACTTAATGAGATTTTTTGATCACTTCATTGTTTAAAACTAAAAGCTGCAAATCCTTTGTTCCGTGATTGTATTTCTCACTTACCGTTGTAGCTTGGCTAGAATTTTGACATAAGACAGATGAAACTATTTGAAAAGTCCAGCCGGATGAAAAAACAATAAAAATTGTTTTCAAGGAGTTGATAAGCCACTCAAATGAAGCTCTTCAGATGGCACAGAAAATTCGTAAGCAACGCAAGGACTTTGAATTTCACAAGCTTTCAGTTGTTCAATAAAATTTTTGAATCAGAATATGCACTCACATACTTCTATAATGATATTTGCCAACAAAAAATTGTTTGCTGCAGATCAATCACATTGAACTACCCGCATTTAAGAAAAGTAAAAACAAATCGATTATAATGGAAGAAAAAAATATTTTGTTGCCTCGAAAAATGGTAATAATATAATCCATTTTTAATTGATTATAATCGATTTGTTTTCACTTTTGAGGACACTGACAAGGAAACTCAATTATAAACGATTTTCATTCATGGAACTCCAATGCGGGTAGATATGGCATTCATTTAATGTTAGAAAATATATTTTCTTTGAACACAAATACATTTCTGTTTTGTTTAAAAGCGGGTTAGAATAAAAGTTTATTAGTATAACTTTGGAAAAAACATAATAAAAAAAAATTTGAACAGACAGACTAAAATAAATCATCGACATTTTTTCTACAAAGGCTAATTTTGATATTATATTTTTTCCGAAAATTGAACATGGGGAGGAATTTTGTATTCGGGTGAGTGTGTAATCAGGTTCGTAATCAGGTACTAAAAATAATCATCGGACTGGGTTGAGTGATATATTAAGTGAAAACCCTTCAAGCCGTGATTCAAAGAACATAAAATTTTTCCAAACATTTTAATGTTGTCGAGAAGAAACCGGTTTAAAATTTTTGATTTTTCAACTAATTTCGAGCGAATGAGCATGCTTGCATTAGCTTATTTAAGCTTAATTTGAGCCTTGAAAAATTGTTTCCACTAAATTAATGTTAATTTATGGAGTTTTAGCGCCATCTTATGATCAAAACTTCAAAAATACAAAAATATTTAGTACGTTTTTTGTTTTTTATAAAATATTTTTCAAAAAATAATTTCCATTTGCTTGTTTTAGTATGACTGTCGAATATGCCAAAATTGTAGTTTTTTTGTTCAGATCTTTTTATTACACCACGCAAAACAAACTAACCATTCGTGAAAAAAAATTTTTTTCGCATTTCTAAAACGTTCTGTGCAACTTGCACAATAACGGACTATCCTTGTTTTTTAGGATTTTCTATGCAACAGAGCCTTAACGAAAAGTTTTGGTTAGAAATTTTCAAGTGGCTCACTCGGTACATTGCATTTGTAAATTGAATCAGAATATGCTTATGCTAGATGCCAACATTCACTCACATACTTCTATAATGATATTTGCCAACTAAAAATTGTTTGCTGCAGATCAATCACATTGAACTACCCGCATTTAATAAAAGTGAAAACAAATCGATTATAATGGAAGAAAAAAATATTTTGTTGCCTCGAAAAATGGTAATAAAAAAATTCATTTTTAATTGATTATAATCGATTTGTTTTCACTTTTGAGGACACTGACAAGGAAACTCAATTATAATCGATTTTTATTCATGGAACTCCAATGCGGGTAGTTATGGTATTCATTTAATGTTAGAAAATATATTTTCTTTGACCACAAATACATTTCTATCTTGTTTAAAAACGGTTTAGAATAAAAGTTTGTTAGTATAACTTTGGAAAAAATATAATTAAAAAAATTTGAACAGACAGACTAAAATAAATCATCGACATTTTTTTACAAAGGCTAATTTTGATATTATGTTTTTTCCGACAATTGAACATGGGGAGGATTTTTGTATTCGGGTGAGCGTGTAATCAGGTTCGTAATCAGGTACTAAAAATAATCATCGGACTGGGTTGAGTGATTTATTAAGTGAAAATCCTTCAAGCCGGGATTCAAAGGTCATAAAATTTTTCCAAAGATTTTAATGTTGTCGAGAAAGAACCGGTTTAAAACTTTTGATTTTTCAACCGATTTCGAGCGAAGAAGCATGCTTGCATTAGCTTATTTAAGCTTAATTTGAGCCTTGAAAAATTGTTTCCACTAAATTAATGATAATTCATGGAGTTTTAGCGCCATCTTATGATCAAAACTTCAAAAATACAAAAAGTTTTAGTACGTTTTTCGTTTTTTATTAAATATTTTTCAAAAAATGTTTTCCATTTGCTTGTTTTAGTATGACTGTCGAATATGCCAAAATTGTAGTTTTTTTGTTCAGATCTTTTTATCACACCACGCAAAACAAACTAACCATTCGTAAAAAAATTTTTTTTCGCATTTCTAAAACGTTCTGTGCAACTTGCACAATAACGGACTATCCTTCTTTTTTAGGATTTTCTATGCAACAGAGCCTTAACGAAAAATTTTGGTTAGAAGTTTTCAAGTGGCTCATTCAGTATATTGCATTTGTAGATTGAATCAGAATATGCTTATGCTAGAAGCCAACATTCACTCACATACTTCTATAAAAATATTTGCCAACAAAAAATTGTTTGCTGCAGATCAATCACATTGAACTACCCGCATTTAATAAAAGTGAAAACAAATCGATTATAATGGAAGAAAAAAATATTTTGTTGCCTCGAAAAATGGTATTAAAAAAATCCATTTTCAATTGATTATAATCCATTTTTTTTCACTTTTGAGGGCACTGACAAGGAAACTCAATTATAATCGATTTTTATTCATGGAACTCCAAAGCGGGTAGATATGGTATTAATTTAATGTTAGAAAATATATTTTCTTTGACCACAAATACGTTTCTATCTTGTTTAAAAACGGGTTAGAATAAAAGTTTGTTAGTATAACTTTGGAAAAAATATAATTAAAAAAATTTGAACAGACAGACTAAAATAAATCATCGACATTTTTTTTACAAAGGCTAATTTTGATATTATGTTTTTTCCGACAATTGAACATGGGGAGGATTTTTGTATTCGGGTGAGCGTGTAATCAGGTTCGTAATCAGGTACTAAAAATAATCATCGGACTGGGTTGAGTGATTTATTAAGTGAAAATCCTTCAAGCCGGGATTCAAAGGTCATAAAATTTTTCCAAACATTTTAATGTTGTCGAGAAAGAACCGGTATAAAATTTTTGGTTTTTCAACCGATTTCGAGCGAAGAAACATGCTTGCATTAGCTTATTTAAGCTTAATTTGAGCCTTGAAAAATTGTTTCCACTAAATTAATGTTAATTTATGGAGTTTTAGCGCCATCTTATGATCAAAACTTCAAAAATACAAAAATATTTAGTACGTTTTTCGTTTTTTCTTAAATATTTTTCAAAAAATGTTTTCCATTTGCTTGTTTTAGTATGACTGTCGAATATGCCAAAATTGTAGTTTTTTTGTTCAGATCTTTTTATCACACCACGCAAAACAAACTAACCATTCGTAAAAAAAAATCCTTTTTTCGCATTTCTAAAATGTTCTGTGCAATTTGCACAATAACGGGCTTTCCTAGTTTTTTAGGATTTTCTATGCAACAGAGCCTTAACGAAAAATTTTGTTTGAAATTTTCAAGTGGCTCACTCAGTACATTGCATTTTTAAATAAGCGCATTGAAAAACCAATTTTGTCAACTGATCAAGAGCAAGTTTCCAAAATGGAAGCATGCAATCGAACTCTTTATAAGAGATCTTAAAATAATACCTAACTGGGTTTCATGATAATTTGTTTGAAAAAACGCAAATCTTGAAAGTTTTTTTTTTGCCTAATTCCTGAAATGAGATAATACCAGTTGTTTTTGAAAACCATTTTCGTTTATTTATAAAAGTTTCATGCGTTGATTTTTTTTTCATTGAAATTGAGGTCAAATTGTGCTGATTATTGAAAAATCATGTTATTAAGTGTTTTAAGTCATTATTTTCCGCTAAAATCTCGTTAGCTGCAGACCAAAAGGTTTTAAGATTAAATATTTAAAATCAATTGAAAACGTGTCAAAACGAAAAAAATCCTCTGTTTCTTTTTGAAATTTTCTTACTTTTTTTGGTTTTTTATTGGCCAAAAAAAATTCGGCTTTTTATGGGACAAAAAAAAATGTATTTAAAAGTATAAAAATGCAGAAGAAATATGTGACGATTTTACTGTTTCCATTTAAAAAAATAATCACCTTGTCAGAGAAGCGAATTTTTTTGAAAATTTTTTCCAAAATTAAAAATTAAACAGAGGATAGAATCAAGTATAATAGAAATGCTATAAATTTTTCCATGTAATAAGTTTTTTTCCACATTTCCACAGATTTATTGCAGTTGTGAATAAAATTGTTTCAAACTTGCTGTTTTTGGAGAAAAGCGAGATACTTGGTACGTATTAACACGTTTGATTTTCAGTCGGGCATTTCTGTTTTACGTAGTAGCGTTATGTTAAACATACGTCGCTTTTTTTTCTACATTCTTTTTTGAAGCTAAAACTTCTATATAAAATATGCGATTGTATGCGAAAAAATATGACATGCAACTGAACAGCAACTGAACATGTTATTTAATTTTTTTTGCAATTATTGAATACAAAAAATGAAAGGTAGTCTGATTTACACGAAACTTCTGAAATTTTTAAATGCGTTAGCTGGCGCAAAAATAAAAAAAAAATGAATGAAGTTTTTTAGGAATCCCTGAGGCCGGCAGACAGACACAGAATGAGTTTGAATATAAGCGGGTCAGACATAATTGTAAAAATATATTCGGTTCACAGCCAGCCATTATTCGAATCGACGAAACAATACAGTTAGAAATATTCCTAGACAATTTTGACTTGCAACCCAACAATTGAAAACTTTCAAGACTGCTAAAGAAATGATGCAAAATTAAAGCTTAGCTCCACTTCCAACTAATTCAATCCATTAACGCTGAGAAACAGGAAGTGTTCAATTTCATCGAAGTGTTTTTTTGAAATCAGTAAACTGACAAGGCTCAACATAGAGAAGAGCAGACCAATTAGCATATCAACTGCTAGTTTTTTTCAAACTGGTGCTGCAAAAAGCCAATTAACATATTTGCAATAGCTCAAAAATGAGCCGCTTAGCTCTCTGATAAAAAGTGAATTATCAACCCAGTCGTGGGCGTTCAACAGTACCGAAGTACAACAGTGCCGAAAATAGCGGGAAAGTTTCAGAATCATTTAAATGCTTTTTCTAAAGAGCGGGAAACTACTGACGCTAATGAACAAAGAAAACAAAACTGCTCGTATCAGGGTGAGGTTTTGAATGTTCCGACTACCTCTCAAGGTCTATGGAGCAGTAATAACATGAAAAAATTAAATGCAATAAATAAAAATGAATTTATTTTAAATTGAGATTTTTTTTGAAATTCACCCTCCAACCAACCCCACACGCCATATACAGTTCATAGTGATAGATTTCGCTCCAACAAATCAATTATGGCAAATAAACTTCCTTCAATCAATTTGGAACGAAATCTAAGACGGATTAAATCTCCGCTTACGCGTTAATAAAACGTTTACAAATTTTTACAAAATTAATCACTGGTGAAATATCTTTTCAAATTTAAGCGCAGGACAACAATACCTTTTGAATGATATGAAAAAAATCCCGTCAAAAAGGGCTAGTTAAAAAGTCATATTTTGTCTGAAGAAAAAAAACCCACCCCGAGCACATTTATTCCGTTACTTTCGTTACGAAATTCGGAACAATCATTCCCATTTTGGCGCCAAAATGTATGCAACTGACTGCAACTTAAACAATTACTTTGCGCCAAAACGTCTAAGAAGGCAAACTTTCTCGCTCAAAATCTTGAAGTGTCACTTAATAATGACAACGATCGCCGTTCAATTTTTGATTGCTGCACTTAATACGTTGAAATTTGTTGAAACTTTTGGCACTGTTAAACAAAGTTTTCATTTTTGGCATTGTTGAAATAATTTTTTTCGGCTCTGTTGTACTTCGGCACTTGTACTGCCCCACTCAGCCAATTATGAAATATGGCTATCAATGAGGCTGCATTTCAGAGCACATATCGCCAAACAACCTTTTTTGCTTTTTACCCAAACGTCGTGCTCAAGTATTTAATTATGTCAGAAAATTGTTGCTATGGCAGGCGTTTTATAAAAATTTGTTTCGACTTTCAAGAAGGCGATATTGTTCTGAGGTGATATAATTGTTTCTTGTTTGGTGTTTTTTTTTTCAAAAATTTGTAGTTTTAATAGTGATTTGCGAGTTGTCGGAGAAATCTGTTTGGTTGACCTATAAAAAAACCTTTAGAGAGAATCCTTGAACCACCCCTGCTGGGACGCACCTTTATCTGTTCTTACAATATTATAACTAAATTTGGTATTATATATAATTAGGAAAATTACAAGAACCTTAAGAGAGCATCTCATTTTCAAATGAAACTGCACGTATTATTTTATGTTCCATTTTTGAACTAGAAGCAACAAGGTATATATAATTCAAAGCATCTATAAACTGCAAAACTATCTATTTATATCTAATTGAACAGTTTAACCAAGACAACATATAAATAAACGTCTACTAGGGGAGAATTTGAATTTGAGTTTTTGAAATATTTATTCTAAACGAAGTTACAAGTTTTAATAATCCAAACTACATTTGGTAATCGCGGGACAAGTAGAAAGCCCAATATCCAAACATGAGTGTGAAAAACGCCAGAGGGAAGAACCAGCGCGAAAAACTGTCGATCGCTCCAACATCTTCCATTTGGAAATTGCACCCATTTCCAGCTATTTTTCCTCGGATGTGACCCATCAAGGAGACGCGACTTTGCGGGTCCGGATTGTGTCCGTGACCACTGACACCTCCCGTGCAGCCAGCGCAGAAGGACTCGACTCCAACTCCGTGGTGGTTTTCAGTGGGATTCGATCCGGGTACGAAGTGTTCCTCGGGGTAGATGCAGTTGTTCTGCATGTAGTAGTGTCTCGGGTCCACTTCGATGTCGTTGACGCTGGACACTCGCTGACCAGATGGGGCTCCGTGTTTCCTGAAATAACTTGAATTTTAAAAGGAAAACTGAAATTTGTTCCGAGCTAATACAAATTATCTCATTGCTTATTGACGGGCAAATAAGATTTCCCGGAAATAAAAACATGAAAAACCGATCTCGGTTACATCCGTGAACAACCGATACGCATACCCGGTTTGAACAAATATTCTAACGAGCAATTTCTAGAAACAATTAAATTTTTCTGATGCAACTCCATATAATTACATATCAAACAAGGATGGCCGGTTAATCTGCAAGTAGCACAGAATGCACCGAGCACGCTAATTCAGTAAAGGCTGGAAATAAAGAAAAATCGCAACTTACCCTTTAAAAGCGCAAAATAGATGGCTCTTTAATTGTACCAAATTTCAAATCCGTAGGAACTTTACAAAAAAAACATCACAGGTGTGAAATATATTTGTTTTACTTTGAGCTCAGGATGTCAATAACTTTCAGATGATATAAAAGACTCCGTTCAAAGGTAGCTAGGTGAAATTCGAAATTGATCTAAAGAAAAAACTTCACATCGAGATTAAATATTTTCTCACTTTCTTCGATAATCGGGACAAAAATTGTGCATTAAATATTTAGGAGAACCGAATCAACAATATGAAAACTTGTTTTTAAGAAATCTGGTGTTTTCGCTGTGAGGTTACATTCTTTGCGAGATGTGGATTAGTTTATCATCAATGAATGAACTTACTTAAAAAAACTGATAAACAGCGGAAGTTAACTTTTTCTTTGAACTCATTTTGAATCTAGGCTTAATTAAAGATTAATTATCCTCAAATGAAACTACAAAACTCAGACATCTGTTCTTGAATCTGATCTTCCTTTTGAGTTCAGTTAATTTTCCGGAATGGCATTCTTACGCCATTCTCAAGATCTGGGCGATTGACTGGGTTTTGAAATAAATCTCTTCTTGGTTGAGAGGCCCTGGTTATAAGAATCAAGTAAATATTTCCCATTAAAGGCCACATAAAATTATATAGACACCCTAAAAATAAAACTTCTTTGGCCAGCCATAATTTTCTTTGCTTCCACGCTGGCCAGAGCCATAATGGTAGATAGGGTGATTATTTCCGGTAATTTATGAGTACAATAAAGTAAGAAAAAGGTGAAACCAACAAGCAGAATTTCTAAGAGTTTTTTTTTATATTAGAAAAATGGATTTTTGTATTTTTTATATTAGAAACGTTGCATGCAAAACCGAATGTTTAGACAACCTAGCGGTTTCAATTCTGTGAAAGAAAACTGAATTTTACTGAATGTCAGTTGATCTTTTCGATTACGTCTGCCTGATTACGTCGGATTTCAGTTTATCACTAATTTTCAAACAATAAACCGTGTCAAAAGACTAATTAAATTAAACTGCTACAATTTGTGGCCAAGTAATTTGTTCAAGGAAACCGAATATTGCAAATAAAATTGCATTAACCATTTAATTATACCGGTACCTGACCTTCATATGAAAACTCACACTAAAACACAGCTCGCACTAAAAGACAACTCGCAGTAGCGCGCCCGTCAAAACTTCGAGTGTTCGTTTTCCTTAAATTTTGCGAGATAAATTTTGTTACGAGATGTTTTTTGTAACAAGATTTTTTTGTTGTTCCGATCATTGAAAAAGAGGAGGAACTTTGTATTCGGGTGTGTTTTAGTTTTTAGTTTTTTACGCAAAATTAGGTACCACACATAATCATGGGAATGGGCCAAGTGGTATATCATACTAAAGCCCCTTTTAGTCATGATTCAAATTACATTTTAAAAAAATGAAAAAAATCCTCAGTGTCCAAAAAAAAGAGAAAAAATTGTTTGAAATTTTTGATGTTTGATCTAATTTCGAGCGAATAAAGCAAGCGAGCATGCTTATTATAGAAGGATAAACCATGAAATTTATTTTTTTCCTTAAGAAGCTTTATAATGCCATTTTGGATTAAGATTCTTCATAATTCGAAACATATTTTTTCCGCAAAAAAAATTGGAAAAAAATTGAAATCTTTTGAATTTTGTTTTCGTTTTTTTCCTAGTCATTTTTCGGCAAAACAGCATGAAAAAAACTTATAAAGTATTTTCAAGAAAATTTTCGGAACAAATTGACTACTTGCACTGCAACCAGCTATAGATTGGTCTTTTTGTTACGAGTTGTTGCGGCGCCGTACCTGATGAGTACGATGTCACTGTGAAGCAGCTCCTGGATCTCGTAGCTCCTGCTCTTGTCAATCTGTCTCTTGATCTTCTGACTCTCCTTCTTCACAGGGATCTGCTGGTCCATGTAGCACACCACTGCAAACTCAATCAGGGAGGCAAACACGAAGAGGAAGCAGCCGGCCAGGTAGACGTCTATCGCCTTCATGTACGATATCTTGGGCATGTTCGCATTCGTCGAGGAGATGAGAGTGAGCAGGGTTAGTACAGTCGTGATTCCTATCGTATACACAAACATAAAAAACAAGGGTTCAAGCAGCACAAAAAATTTTGGCCGAATAATCCAGTTTTCGTAAATTTCTTTGAAAATCATAAGAAGAAAACAAGCTTTTAATTTAGTAAGGTTTAACAACATAGCGCTGAGCTTTACGGTCCCCAAATTTCAAATATTTGTCAAAACTCCAAAAAATAGTGTGTAAAAGATCTTTTGAACCAAAAAAAAATTAGTGACGCTGCCAAAATGACTCAATCAACCTGTGTCAATGTATAGCAAACTTTAAGAACTAGGACCACTTGCTTGGATTTTTTGAAAAACTCTTTAAGTCCTGAAACAAAATTTGCGGAATTCATTCTCAGAACATTCTTTGAGAGGACGGAAACTCAATATAAATTGACGTATTAAAACAGAGATCAATTGAACTTATCCTGAGAGCCGGAAGATAAATGTAAGCTGTCGTAGAAAAAGACAGATCTCATTAACGCAGACAACTTACCCAGAGCAGCTCTGGCAGGAATGGCAGTCCTGGCTACCCAAAATGACACCCAGGAGACCATGACTATGAGGGTGGAGGGGATGTACATCTGGATGATGAAGTAGAGCGTGTTCCTGCCGAAGACGAAGCTGGCCTCCAGAGTGGACCAGTTGCCAGTAGTCAGAGTCCGGTTGAAGTCCCGATAAGTCAGGTTCATCACCTGACAACAATAAAACAATGGATTCAGTGATTCTTACAGTTATTCATTACAAGGCCTACTAATTTAACTACGATTTGATATAAGAACTTACAACGGCAACAAAAAATAAATAAGGAGCAGTTTCGCGCATATGAGACAAACTAAATCATTCTGTAGTTGCTCCAAAAAATAATATGAATTGATTTTTAGAGATCATTAAATAAATTTAAAAATCTCAACATGCATTCAGACAAAGACGTTCTTGGTTGATGAAAGATGCAACTTTTAAGGTTTCAGGGTGAAACTAAGCAAAAGTCTGACATTTGGCTGATCAATGTATTAATAATTTTTGCGACAATAAGGAAAAAAGTTAGTCGCTACCATGCGCGACTATCAGACTTCGTCAGTGGTGTTAGGCTTGCCTGGAAGTTAGCGAGTGTGATGTCATCTGATATCTGGATGGGGGTCTCGTCTGGATTCTGTACCCAGAAGTACTGGATATCATCAGCCGTGTAGCCCCAGCTGCAAATATCGAAAGAGGTCACAAGAGGTCACAGAAAGACAAAAAAAGTAACAAAATCAGCCAGTTGATGCCATTAACCGACATTTTTTCCCAAAAAAAGTCAAGGGGGCGCTGATCAAAAGTAGTTTTTTATTTTCAATATTTATTTTTCAATGTTATTCACACACCGCAGCAGGTTTAAAATAAAAATGATAAGCCTTGCTGGCTTACAGGTTTGTTTTAAATGGCAGCAGCATGATTTGAGGGCCAAAATTTGATTTAAATATCATCTTTGCCATGATTTTCACGTTTTTCTTCCATTTTCGCCTTTTTATTGACAAGAATGAAAGTCGCAGGTGCTTTCAAATTTAAGTAGTTGTAAGTGAATCGGATTGACATTCCAATTACATGCGAATTACAAGTTTATTTTGGAATCGGGAATGTTAATCAAACTGGTCTCTAGACATTTTCCCGTTCTTCCCATATCAGACCGCCCCATTTTTCCGTTTGCCCGATTCTGAAAAAATTCTAATTTTCAAATCCCAAGTTGGAATATTGGGACCCTAATATTGATTCATTCCAAGATGGCTGTTATGCGCCTCAGATGGTAACAAAAGCAGAATAAATGAATAGAATTATTTGCGCCTTCATATAATATATACGGGTACGCCTTAATAGTTTATGAGGCTCTCAATAGTCGAAATATAATAGTTCATGGTCGGTTGCACTCAAAAAAAGGTAGCCGTACAGAAACCTTTATCATCGAAGCTGGGTTATTTTTGTAATCTTTCTTACGAATGCTTAGTATGGTGAACAGAATCTCAAAAAAAAACCTCTAAAACTTGAAAACTGTGACCGAAACCTTCTAAAAACTTCATGTTTCTTCAGGCTCTCAACTGTTTGCCTTCGGCGCACAAATATTTTTCAAAACAAAGTCATTACAGAGCTTCCGAAGAGCTCGGAAAATCAATTTGGTTGACCTAAACAGTCATAGAAATTTTCAATTGTTTTTAAAAGCAACACACAAGCAAAACCCTAAATCCGTTCCCGAGTCCTCAAAAAGTGAAAAGTGAATCTTTTCATCTGTAATTTAGAAAATAATTTGAATTTTTTTTGAGAAGGCGGAGCTCCAACGGGATATAGTGTGAAAAGTGTTTGGGCACCTGGCGATTCGGAGCACACACTTCTGCACATCCATGGGGAAGTAGGCCAAGTCCATTGGACACCTGGAAGTGACTGTGACCCTCATACTCATCAGGATGTGGCCATTCTTCTCCAACCTACAGCGACAGAACAAAGGGCCAAGTGATAGAACATGTGATGATACAAATTGACACCATCTAGGGGATTAGAAATTATGGGCTCTTTTTCCTTCCCCCCCACCTCACTCAAACATGAACTTTATGGTCTAAAGAGTGGTTTTACGAGGTTTATTATGGAGACCAAATATGTTTGTCATAGCCTAATTAGTCTGCATGTCAATTTTCATGACAATCGGACAAAGTGAACAGTAACTTCATATTACAAATTTGCAGGTGGGGGGAAAAGGAAAAAGAGCCAAATTATACTGCTTAATTAGGGCATGACTTCACTTGTTGCCGAAGCAACTACATTTTTCCCAATCTATGTAAATCAACGGTCATTGCAATCAAGCCTTTGTAATCTCTCTGATATAATCACTCTTGAAACAAATCAGACCTAAAAAAGTTGACTCTTGGAGCCATATGTTTTGATGTAAAGTGAGATGTAATGTCAACAACATCACTAGGCCTAACTGGCTTATTGACAGTTTTCAGTAGAATTTTTTCTGATATAAAAACAATACGTTATGATTATTAACAAATGGATTGTGAAATAGCAGTATCATTCAAACATGTTCAAAAATAATTGCGTGCAGGTGCTCATTATTGCAAAGATGGAATAATTAAGTTTCGAACCACAGCCCTCGATCCAAAACTTTTCCATATTGCATGACACCGCATTAAAAGCAATTCTGCCCACCCGCTACTGGCCGAAAAGTTGTGATGCTAATCAAAAAAACCTGCACAGAAGTTGGACTCTACTAACTATGCAGTTGAAAACTTTTTGTCAATAGGTTCAAGTTTGATTCGCTGAGTAAAAATTTGAGACAAAAAATGTGACGTCATAGGCTCCAGCTTCTTCTTTAAAATAACGATAATACAATTGTGATAATATTTCATCTACCTGAAGAAGATGTTCTTTTTGGTGACGTCGTGCACGTATGACTCAGTCTCGGTCTGGAAGAAGGAGTCGGGGATCCAGAGAGAGTCCACCACGTCCTGGGACAGCACAAGTTTGGCCACAGTCTCATTCGAGAAGTCCAGTCGCTTGTCCTGTGACAAATGTTTACAATAAACAAAAAATAAAAATAACAAATAAATGACTCACAACAATTTTTGCTTTCCAGATTTATTGAGTAAGGTTTTTTTCTCGAAAAACATCTTCAAGACATTATTTGGTATCGGCGCTAATTTTGGTTATATGAGCCCTAATGCAACTCCAAAAGCTGTTTGAGTTTAGACGCAAAGTCCATCCGTGACTAAGCAAGTAGCTCAAATTATGCAAATAGTTCTAGTAAATAACACAAAAAAGTTCAAAAAATATATATGGTTTTAGAAAAAAATTTCATCTTCCATAAAAAAGTAATTAACTTTTTTGGAAGATGAAATAAAAGACTTTTTGCGAATAGTTTGAATAAATTTTTGATTATTTTACGACAAATAAGTTTGTTTTCTTTTATTAGAGCCATATTCTGACTGGGTTCCAGCCGATTACCACGTGTGTCAATTAGCAAGCCGGCGAAGCCGACTTGCTAGCTGCTTCAAAACTATTCGGCTTGCTGGCTGATTCAAATTTGATTTACTCAAACTTTCACTTTCGATGAGCACGCAAAATCACCGAAATTCATCAAGTAAAAAGACATTTCAATTCCATTCACAAAGCAGTCAGTGTAAAATTCAATGAAAGTTCATTTGATTCCTAATTTAAATGTTTATTTTAACATTTCGTGATTGTTGTATAATTTTTTAAAAGTGCGCCCAACCAAACTAATTATTGCAGGCGAAAATACTTATCGCGTTGCCCTTGTTCTTAAAGACTTTGCCATAAGAATGAAACAAATTTTTAAACGAAGCGGCTGCTCTGCCTGACTTCCAACCTCAGCTTTAGATGCTACGGAAACCTAGATATTCTGTTGGGGCGCCCTTCCTTAGCCGGATCCAAAGTGAATATGGCCGCCCAACAGCGGAAAATTGGAATCGCAGTTTACCTGTTCGTAAATAGGATACCTTTCCGGGGTTGAGGGGCTCATCCGCGGCAAGTTTTAAGACCCTACAGCTTTATGGAGTTTATATACAGATAAAACAGGGCAAGAATGCCACTCTCGATACTAGTTAAAAAAAAGCGGATATTGATAAGGTAAACGTGCTGGAAGCAACTGCCTCGCTTGCTCTCAGTGCAAGTCGTAGTTTCTCAAGGAATTTTGTGGAATATCAGGCCGGCTGGTACCCAACCCAAAATATTTTGCCCCAGGCGCAGCGGATTTTGTCGCGGCCTATCGACGGTCACACTTGGAATATGATTGATGTAGGCGGCGCTGCGCTCGATGTTGAGCCAACTTTCTGCTACCGAGGGAAATGCTCAGTGCTGGCGGGGACTGTGATAGTGCATTACTGCCCTATGTTCCTCGGCCTGGTGTAGGTTCAGCAAAGTACTCCCTCACCTAGTTTAGCGGCACATCTCACTTAGAACACGTGGAAAAGCGTAAACTTCTTGTGTTTGATTATCGACGCTGCGCGGAAAGAAAACTTGTCCCAACGTAACAGATATGCAACGACTCCGACAAAAGGACCGTGCATTGATTTGTTGGATCTGTGGATTTAAACCCGCTGTTCATGACCCAAATGCACTTCTTGATAAATTCGGTTTGTGTGCAACGGCCTTCGGAGCAGAGACCTCAGATGATTCGGACAACTTGATTAAGTTCTTTTCGCTTCAAGCATCAAAATGGACCATGAGATGACAATGGCAATCATCAAAAGACGTAGGAAACGTTGTTCATCAAAAGACGTTTGTTTAGAATGAGTAGAAACTGATGTCAAGGAAATGGAACGTTGCCTTACTCAAATTGACCAGCGAGATCGTATATGACGTAGAACTGCAGTTCGACAATGCCTGGTGGGATCACCAATTGATGGGAGAGACAGCACCGAAATTAAAAACCGTATATGATGATGATGATGGTTCAACCCTTTTCTGGGCATGGACGACAGGGGTAGCGTCATGATGGAAGAACCAAATGGTGGAAGACTTTTAACGTGCAAAATTGAAATTATTATTGACATGTTTGCACAAAAATGAATTCATGATTGAGAGAAATTGAGTTACAGCAGCACAGCAAAGATCTGCAGTTAAATTTGTTCAGAAAAACGATATATTTTTTTGGGTTAACTGTTAATTTTTTCTGAATTTAAATATGTTAATTAAATCAAGGTTTGATATTTCATTTATCTGCATATTTTCTAATCAATCATTATTTATTTTACTCGACTGGATTTATTCCTTTTTTTGAGAATTTGCAATTTCTGTGCATTTTTTGAGTACTCACTTCTAATTGGCTGAAAATGACTCAAAAAAACTTTTCCGTCAATTGATATATCCATCATGAGGGACACCACATGGGTGATGTTTTGATGTTTTTGTCTCATCTTATTTCTGTACATATTAAAGGATTTTGAATAATTCCTACCAATATACAATAGGCCTTACAGAAGACCCAACTCCTCAGAGGACAGTAAGTAAAATGCAATATGCAAAATGACAGAGGACATTGTGTCATGCAGGATCTTGCGAAAATCCCGCAAAATAAAATGCAATATGCAGAACTTTTTCAAGAATCTTGTAAGACTTGCAAAAGATAGCATCATTATTGTGATCTAAGGGTCGTCTTTTTATGAAATCCGTTTTCTGGAAGAAAAACCAACAAGGAATACGTGAATTCTTTGAACTATGTGGTCGTTACAGCCATCATTTTGCTCGAATCACGGCTCGCAATCACGGCTCGAAATGTTGCGTTACTTACTGCAACATTTCCGATTTGTAACATATTTTCAGAAATTTTCTCTTTTTTTCAATATTCGATTTTTTTCAATAACTGTATTTCAAAATGTTCAAAAAAATAAAGCTACTCACGCTCCAAAATTGTCTGAAGTAGAGGCTCAGTTTGAAAGTCATATCCACTTCAGAAACAGGACCAATAGAGACCACGTACATAGTCGCATTGACTAATAAGGGCGAAATACCCGACAGGGGCCGAAGTCTCTTCTCGTAATCCTCCAAAAGGCGAGACAGAATCCGCTCCTGCACGCTGTCTGTGTTCTCTTTGCATACCACAGTCGGGAATTTATGTAATACTGACGCCATTAATAAGAATATATGAACTTTCCATAAAGCTGACATGATGATTGGATGGCACTTTTCTAGAGCTTCCAGTTGAGAAAATGATGTTGATGAAATTCGATCTTGGTGACAATCGATGCCCAGTCGTTTCGATTCAAAGTAGTTGGCTTCTGCTCTGTATTTGGATGGAATTCAGTTCAATTTTCGCTCTTTGTCAATTATTTTGCTTCAAGTATTCTTCAATCAGAGAAAACATCCCCTTGATTCGAAGATGAAGAAAACATTCTTTGCATTGTGCTCGAAGATATTTTAAGGCCGGGTAATTTGGTGATGGATATTCCTAAATCAAAACATATTTTCCTGTTATGTCTTATATCAAATGAATAATCGTTTTTTGATAAGAAAATGATACAAGTTAATTACGAAAAAAACTGCATAATGCTATTGTTATTGTCACAAATTATTTTTGACTTGTGTGAAACAAAAGAGGTTTTGTACTATTTAAAAAAGGTTTGATTCAGAGATAAAAAAAATAAATGGGCAAAAATTGAGTTCATTTTAGCCGTGTCACAAAAGTACACTTAGTACAGTGCTGATTTAAATTATCCGGACAAACGAACAAAACTTGAATTTTCAAACGTGTTTTTCTCAAATTGGGTTAAGATTAGACAAAAAGTAAAGAGATTAAACTTTGCTTAGAATTTCATCAGAACTAATATGGTGCTATTTTTTCTCCAATTTTCTCAACCAAAATTTAACCCCAAAATTGTAAGGCTATGTAAGAGGCTTCTTGTGATATATATTCCTCATCAATTAACAGAGTAGTTTCATCGTAATTTTTGATCAATTGAAGAAAGCCAAAATGACTCATTTTTGGGTTAAAATTTTGTTTGAGAGTTTCGGGAAAAAATGCACCATCTTAATTCTGATGAAATTCTAAGCAACCTTTGTTCTCTTCACTTTTTGTCTAATCTTGACCCAATTTGAGAGAAACGTGTTTGAAACATCAAATTTTGTTCATTTTGTCCGGATAATTTAAATCAGCACTGTGCACTGTACGATTAAAACAATCATCATAAAAAATGAACTGCCGTCATGTCAAAATTCAGAAACTAAAACCAAAAAGTGAATTCCTTTATGTTTTTCTTTCTTAAAGCAATAAAAAAATGTTCTGAAATTTTAAAACCGTGATATACTTAATGAGAATTTACGGTGAATTTTTTTTGTAGCTCGACTAAAACAGGAAGCAGATTAAAATTCAAACTGTGATAATTCCATCAAAAGCGTTTTAAAACGATGAATCAATTTTCAAAGGAAAACAAAACTGTCGCTAAATTTTTGTGCAGAAACGTTCATCTCAGATTAACAGTATCATCAAAAAACCAAGACAAGATAACATAATTTTCCAAGATAAGTTTGCTTTATTGTAAATTAATGCTCCATTATTTTACAATAATGACTGAAATTTTAAGCCGCTCAGTTCTTTAAGTTTTATTGATTTTTCGAAAAATACATTAATCCACCCGAAGCGTTTTTAAAGAGAAGCAAAACTGAGACCATTATGCCATTAAAACGCATTCGAGCTAAGTTTAACAGGAGATTTGAATAGAAGGTATTATGGGATAGTAGTTTCCCATTTTTTTCACTGCAATTCAGCAAAATTTAAAAGGTTTCTGTCAGATTTCTAGTCTCCTGCTTAGCGGGTAGATCAATCGGGGACTAAGCAGCATAAATGTGACACTCTCTTTTTTTAAACAAGAAGATCCGCTTCTGAGTCTTATGAACAGAGGTGAAAAAAGAAACAATAAATAAAAAAGTTTATCCCAGCTTTTCAATTCACAAGGCCATAGCTGAATATTTACTCATGCTCCTCTCACATTTCGGATGGAAATATGTTAAGCGCTTCGACAGTCCAGAAACATGAGGTATATCTGGGGGCTATCGACACGAAGCGCGGACGCCAGTGTAGCACACCCACCGCAGAATCAATTGATGAGTGTTTTCATTCAAATTTAGTATAATAAAAGACACATTAGTATGCTAAATTTAGTATTATGCTGGTATGCTAAAATAAGTAGTATGCTAAATTTAGGCTAAAATAAGTAGTATGCTTGGAGTATGCTAAAATAAGTAGTATGCTAAAAGTATGCTAAAACTAGTAGTATGCTAAAAGTATGCTAAAACTAGTAGTATGCTAAAAGTATGCTAAAACTAGTAAGATGCTAAAAGTATGCTAAAACTAGTAGTATGCTAAAAGTATGCTAAAATAAGTAGTATGTTTAGAGTATGCTAAAATAAGTAGTATGCTAGAAGTATGCTAGAATTAGTAGTATGCTAAATTTATGCTAAAATTAGTAGTATGCTAAAAGTATGCTAAAACTAGTAGTATGCTAAAAGTATGCTAAAACTAGTAGTATGCTAAAAGTATGCTAAAACTAGTAGTATGCTAAAAGTATGCTAAAACTAGTAGTATGCTAAAAGTATGCTAAAACTAGTAGTATGCTAAAAGTATGCTAAAACTAGTAGTATGCTAAAAGTATGCTAAAACTAGTAAGATGCTAAAAGTATGCTAAAACTAGTAAGATGCTAAAAGTATGCTAAAACTAGTAGTATGCTAAAAGTATGCTAAAATAAGTAGTATGTTTAGAGTATGCTAAAATAAGTAGTATGCTAGAAGTATGCTAGAATTAGTAGTATGCTAAAAGTATGCTAAAACTAGTAGTATGCTAAAAGTATGCTAAAACTAGTAGTATGCTAAAAGTATGCTAAAACTAGTAGTATGCTAAAAGTATGCTAAAACTAGTAAGATGCTAAAAGTATGCTAAAACTAGTAGTATGCTAAAAGTATGCTAAAACTAGTAAGATGCTAAAAGTATGCTAAAACTAGTAAGATGCTAAAAGTATGCTAAAACTAGTAGTATGCTAAAAGTATGCTAAAACTAGTAAGATGCTAAAAGTATGCTAAAACTAGTAAGATGCTAAAAGTATGCTAAAACTAGTAGTATGCTAAAAGTATGCTAAAATAAGTAGTATGTTTAGAGTATGCTAAAATAAGTAGTATGCTAGAAGTATGCTAGAATTAGTAGTATGCTAAAAGTATGCTAAAACTAGTAGTATGCTAAAAGTATGCTAAAACTAGTAGTATGCTAAAAGTATGCTAAAACTAGTAGTATGCTAAAAGTATGCTAAAACTAGTAGTATGCTAAAAGTATGCTAAAACTAGTAGTATGCTAAAAGTATGCTAAAACTAGTAAGATGCTAAAAGTATGCTAAAACTAGTAAGATGCTAAAAGTATGCTAAAACTAGTAGTATGCTAAAAGTATGCTAAAATAAGTAGTATGTTTAGAGTATGCTAAAATAAGTAGTATGCTAGAAGTATGCTAAAACTAGTAGTATGCTAAAAGTATGCTAAAACTAGTAGTATGCTAAAAGTATGCTAAAACTAGTAGTATGCTAAAAGTATGCTAAAACTAGTAGTATGCTAAAAGTATGCTAAAACTAGTAAGATGCTAAAAGTATGCTAAAACTAGTAGTATGCTAAAAGTATGCTAAAATAAGTAGTATGTTTAGAGTATGCTAAAATAAGTAGTATGCTAGAAGTATGCTAGAATTAGTAGTATGCTAAATTTATGCTAAAATTAGTAGTATGCTAAAAGTATGCTAAAACTAGTAGTATGCTAAAAGTATGCTAAAACTAGTAGTATGCTAAAAGTATGCTAAAACTAGTAAGATGCTAAAAGTATGCTAAAACTAGTAGTATGCTAAAAGTATGCTAAAACTAGTAGTATGCTAAAAGTATGCTAAAACTAGTAGTATGCTAAAAGTATGCTAAAACTAGTAAGATGCTAAAAGTATGCTAAAACTAGTAGTATGCTAAAAGTATGCTAAAATAAGTAGTATGTTTAGAGTATGCTAAAATAAGTAGTATGCTAGAAGTATGCTAGAATTAGTAGTATGCTAAATTTATGCTAAAATTAGTAGTATGCTTAGAGTATGCTAAAATAAGTAGTATGCTAAATTTATGCTAGAATTAGTAGTATGCTAATTTTATGCTAAAATTAGTAGTATGCTAAAAGTATGCTAAAACTAGTAGTATGCTAAAAGTATGCTAAAATTAGTAGTATGCTAAAAGTATGCTAAAACTAGTAGTATGCTAAAAGTATGCTAAAACTAGTAGTATGCTAAAAGTATGCTAAAACTAGTAGTATGCTAAAAGTATGCTAAAATTAGCACTATGCTAAAAAGGCTAAAATTAAAAAAAATATATGTTCGAACAAACTAAGCGGATAATTGTGAGAAAATTAGGGAAATGTAAAAAAAGTACATGTTAACTGTGAGGGGCGAAGTCTGTATGTAAATTAGGGGCGAAGTGATCGAGGGCAAAACGTGCTATATGCACCCGTCACAAACCTTCCTGTAGTTTTTGTTGAATCCTTTTTGCTTTTAAGGACGTTCAGTTAGTCGCTAAGTAACTTTTCCAGTAAGAGATGTGCGTTTGGTCTTGAAAAAGAAAAGAAAAAGAGTACTATGAAAACTACGAACGCCCTAAACATCAAAATAGTACGTACCCATATAGCCCTTTTCCTGGGTAGCCAATAAACTAATATTCATCTTGTTAGGGTATTTAGCGACAAAACAAAATACGACTAAATAAATGAATTCGTCTCAAAATCTGGACTACATTTTTTTGAGCATTTCAAAACTTTTTTTCGAAACTATGCTAACAACAACCCAATAGAAAAAAGTAATACTTTTGTGTGAGTAGTTTCTTCTTTATCCATTAGAGCAAAAAACGGGACTGTTCCTGGACCCTAGCCGGAAAAAATGCTTAACAAATTAGTCGCGTTTTTTGCTCTAATTGATAAAAAAAGAAACTATTCACACAAAAATATCACTTTTTTCTATTAGATTGTTGTTAGCATAAATTCAAAATTTTTTTTGAAATGTTCAAAAATGTAGTCCAGATTTTGAGACGAAATCTTTTATTTAGTCGTATTTTGTTTTGTCGCTAAATAACCTAACTAGATAAATTTTAGTTTTTTGGCTATTCGTGAAAAAGGGATCTGTGAGTCCGCACTAAAATGATGCTCAGGGCTTTTGTCCAGGAACAAAGATTTTTTCGGCTTTCCTGGAACAAACTGTATTTCGGCCCACCAGGGACAAGTTTTGTGGGCTATCCAGTAAATGACTAAATAACAACGCTATTAAAAACTGTTTTCATACGGAAAAAAGCGCCAAAAAAGTGTTCGAAACCAGGGTGTATCGATCGCAAAAATATCTCAGTTTTGGTCGGCTCAATATAAAAGTCTTTTGTATTAGGTACATAGTATTAGTTGTATAATTTAGTTATAGGAGGTGGGGAAGGGGGGGAGGGATTAGCTACATGGTACAAAAATTGAACCTTATCAACGATCGATTTTTGAGCTTTGAGCAAATCAAAATTTTTCGGCTATCCGGGAAAAAAACAATTTCGGCTATCCAGGAATAAAAAAAATAATCAGCTATCCGTTAATAAAAACTCCATTGGGCTATCTGGGAATGATTTTTTCTTCGGCTATCCGGGTATTTGGCTCTGTGACACGCCACTATCCTGATGGCGCCAAAGTTGTTTAATTTGGTAAGTATTTGGTTTCCGTGGACATGGTGTTAGGAATCTGCAGAAATTTCACTTGGGTGAAAATTCCTACATCAAAATCTTTTGAAGTCAAAATAATGATGAAAATTAAAGACAAACCGTTTAGCACGGGGCGTCAAAGCTAGCCAACTTTTTGTGCTTTTTTTATTCTAGTGACGATAACTAATTTTGAGGCCTCATTTATCATTGGATTTCAACAAAAAACCTCTGAATCATTCCAAGCAGCATCATGGTACAATCAGAAGCGTAAAAAAAAACGTTTTTTTTGCTCAATTCGTGAAAAAGGGATCTGTGGGTCCGCACTAAAATGATGCTCAGGGCTTTTGTCCAGGAGCAAAGAACAAAGATCAGAAGCGTAAAAAAACGTTTTTTTTTTGCTCAATTCAAAAGCAATTACTGGGTTTGCAATGTCTCGGACAGCTTTTGCTCAAAACTTAATGAAATTTTCAAAAAACTTATGTTTTTAAGTTGTCGAACAAGTTTTCCGCATACAAATTTTCAGAACAGTGCAAAGTTATTCCGAAAGACGCGATATTTACAGTCAGTGTTGCTTTTTTATTCTTCGACCGAGTTCGACTTTCGATCTTGCAAATCTGAGGGGAATTTTTCAAAAAAATTTTAAAAAAATTGAAGCTTTTAGCTCAAAATTAACAGAATAGGAAACTGGGTGAGCCAAAAAATAAAACAGAGCATGAAGAAAAAATTAGAACCGTAAAAACTGCAGCAAATTGAAAATTTTTTAAGAAAAGCAAATGAATCGCAAAAAAAAATTTTCCCCAGAAGAACGAGAACTATAATCAGTTTCTCGAACTGGATACTACGGAGCGAAAAAAATCTCATTCGTGCGGACAATTAATCTCCACCACCGACAAAATTTAGCGCAAATCTTGCCCTTGCCAATGCAATTAACAATTACTTTGTGAACAAAGTGGGAAAGTTATGTGAAAATCAAAAAAGAAATGATTTTATTCCCAATGCAAAAACTCAACTAGTCAAAGGAATGATATTTTAATCCTGAAGATTAAAATATCATTCATTTGATCCTGAAAAACTCAACTAGTCAGGATAGTTTAATCTTGAAGACAAAGAAGAAGTGAAAAAGCACTGAGTTAAGTCTCATCTGCAACTTCATCCGAAGAACCCGTGAAGTCACAGTTAGTCGAGAATGCCAGGTCTGCTTTTGTAGTCTTAATGAGAGAGCTTTTTAATGTATGTATCGATGAAAGCGTGTTTCATGAGAGGTTCAGAACTTCCATTGTTCTACCACTGTCTATTAGAGGAAATGCAATCGGTATATCGCAAGTAGCACTCCACAGAAACTGAGTTGCTCAATACTTTTGATGAAAATCAGAGAATGCATGATAAACATCAAAATGTTCTCGTATTAGTATTGGACTTATTGACAGCTTTGACACACTTAACTCTATAGGGGTTTTAATGAGTCAAAAATTTAAAGTGAATTTGCAGATAAACGCTGTCCGTAGCTCTTGCTTTTTTCGGTTGCGCAAATTACACAGTAAAAAACTACTTGATTTTTGATAACAGACACTTGCTACTACAAAACCTCAGTCTAACAAGATTAAATTATATATTAGTATGTAAGCGCGCCTTCGAAATTATCTTCAGCAAAATTTGCAAAAAATCCAAAAGCGGCATGTCAATTTGTTTTTAAGTTTTCGAAATTTCAAATTATTTTTTTTCTACGTGAGTTACATTAGCTAATTATGAAAAGCAGAATAGCATATATTTTTTTGGTAACTATCAGGAAAGTCTTATGAAGCACAAATTTGTACGACATACAGGCGCAACGCTTTTCCGTCGACGAAACGAAGTTACTCCAGTCGTAACTTTAACGTAGTAGTACCAAAAGTTTTCACTGACTACGGAAAGAGAAGCTTCTGTTTTCTAGGCCACAGGTAGTAGATCCAACTGCCAAATCGCATCATAAGTTGCCAAAGCATAGAAACTTTCAGAAATCTGCTAAAAACGTCAAATTTGATAATTTTATGGGATTATGGACATCAAAAACATCAATTAATTATTGGATTATGGACATCAAAAACACCCTCCGTAAAATTTAGTTTGATGTCATTGATCCTAACAAACCAAAAAGAAGGTTAATTTTCAAGATCTCGAAGCCTGTATACGAATGCGTACTTGGATTGTCCATGGTTAATTTTTTTTGGACAACACAAAAATCATATCAAGCCCTGGAAGCTAGATATCTATCCTTTGTAGCACTGAATTCCAATGCAATATTTTAAAACTAAACATCAATCAAATACTAGTGATGGGAGGGACAAATAATCCATACGACAGAGAGCGCAAAATCAATATGTCGCCATTAGAAGTCAACAAAGAAATCGACTGCCTGGTCTGGCGCAAACTTATCGAGCCTTTGGGATCGGTGTTGCAATCATGAATCTCATCGGTAGAGAAGGAGAGTATCGGAATGTGAGGAAGCTGAACAAAGACTATAAACGACTAGCAAGGCACCATGGCATTCAATTCTTCATAACAAAAAGTTCAGCTTCAGAAAGCATGTATCTGAAGACGGTCTGCATCCTGCGGCTCATGGCATACGCTATCTGGCTCGAGACGTCTTGGACGCTTTCGAGAAATTGTGATAAATTACGAATGATTGGTTTTAACTTTTTAACCAGGCATTAGTTAATCTAAGCTCACATTAGAACTGCCAGTTTTTTATGAGATTTTAGATGGAAAAGCGACCATACCTGCTAACTCAAAATTTTTACGATAAACGGAATCAAGTTGCGATAAAGAAATTTTTGCGCAATTACAAATTCACTTCAGAGATTTGAAACTATTCATATCGACTATTCTCTGGATCAAAATAGTGCAGAAAAACCTTTACGATAATCCAAATTCACTTTAGAGTTGGAGCCATTTTTCAACCAGTTCGCGATAAGAAGTTTTTTTTTTCGGATAAATCCTCGGAACACTTTTGAGTAACGAGAAAAATTGTAAAAAGAAGACCCGATGATGATGGAATATTTAATCTAATATTCATTTTGCAGATTTCTAGTCGGTGAAGATAATTTAGTTAACTTTTTTAAAGCAAAAACTACTGCAGATACCGTATGGGAAGTCAAATAGTCCAAGGCTTCGTCCTGATCCAAGCAAATTTGCTTCTCATTTTCAGTGTGATTCTGGTTCAAGTTGTTCAATGGTCATCCCTGAGTTTTAAATGTATAACCAAAGTTTTGGACAACAGTATAATATCCACCCCAAACTGGACCTACCGTAAAATGCCGTGCCCTATAAAAAATATGCATATCATAAAAACGCGCAAGAAGTAATTATTTTGAAACTTTTCATTCAATTTTTTTTTATTTGGTGGTCAACAAAATTAGTTCAATCGACGTATTAATTAAGTTTTGATAATTAAATCTGTCAGGTGATATAACTTTCATTTCTCTCTCTAATCCCGACTTGGGAGACGGGGAGGAGGGGGGGGGGTTGCACGGCTGATCCCGGGTTGAAGTCCCAGTTATAATTATCGGTGAAAAATTGCTAACCCATTCTTAGTAATATTTTCATGGATTTTTCCGTGCTATTTCTTAGCTAAATTAATTATCGCTTAATTGTCTTAGCGCTTAATTATCGAAAAAAAATTGATAAATTAGCGATAATTCATCGATGATTTACCAATTAAAAAATCAAAAAAACTGTGCTAAATTAGCGATAAAAAATTGCTAATTTATCGCTGAAAAACGTAATTTTTCAGTACAATTGTAGCTTATTACTCGCTAAAAATAACCCACAAAATAACCATAATAAATACCCCGGGGTGACCAAAAATACTAGTCATACAATACCCATATGTGGAAAAATGCTAGTCATACACTTTCCATACGATTCCATACGTAGAGAAAATTGCATGAAAGGTCTATGATTAGTATTTTTTCATATATGGAAATTGTATGACTAGCATTTTTCGATAAACCAAAAAAAAATTGATTTTTTACATTTTAATTTCTTTAAATTTTTTGGTTGTGATCGTAACCGAACACAAATGACATAAACCTTGATTACTCAAACATAGTAACCAAAGGTTTGGCCGTCTCGCATTAATAATGCATTGGAAACAGCCTGATGTGTGTTACTTCTGTCTCACACAAATAATATAACGAAAGTATTGAACTTTTAAATTTTGGCAATAATTTTCAAAGGAGATTATTTCTAAAATTTGAATTTTTAAGTTACCAGACAATGATCAAGGCAAACATAAACAAAAGAAAGAGGAGTTAGCGTTTTTGAAAAAAGTTATGAAGAGAAAAGGAAAAAAATCCAATATTAGTATATCCAGGACTACGTTATACACACAAAAAATTAAATTTTGCATGCAAATGTTTGTTTGAATACGAAAATCAATTTGCGGTTAAAAAAAATCTCAAAAAAAATTTTGGGGGCAATTTCAAAAATACTTTGTCGTCGCCATCAAAAAAATGCTAGTCATACAATTTCCTTATATGGAAATTGTATGACTAGTGTTTTTTTTCGGAAAACAAAAATTAAAAAAAGTTTTCAGTTGGAGCAGCCCAAAAAACGTTTAATTGTTTTGCCAGCAGTTGAATTGATTGTTCAAAGCTTTTTTTTCACAAAAAAAAAATTTAGAAAAAAAATTCTAATCATACCATTTCCATATATGGAAATTTTGTGATTAGCATTTTTTTTTCATGCCATTTTTTTTTCTTTTTTTTATGAAGAGATACCAATTTCGATACCAAAACAACTATAAAATACCTTTGAAATTCGATTAAACTCATTTTGCAAAAATGTATGAAATTTGTTTGACTAGTATTTTTCCATAGAGTAAGTGTATGAAATTGTATGATTAGCATTTTTGGTCTATGGAGGTCAACCCGGGACATTAATTTAAAATATTTTCTAGCTGATTTTTATTTTCTTGCTGATTTCTAATTGATTTTTGTTGTTTTTTTTTGTCTCGCATTATTTGTCTCGCAAACAAAAATGGTGATGGTTCTAACTAACAGCAGCAAATATGACGCATAAATTGATTGAGTTATGAATGCCTCGAGGATAATTATGGAACTCTTTACTCTATTCAAATTGAATTGGACATAACAGCGGGTGAAAAATTATGAGGTCTGGCTTAAAGATTAATTGCAAAGGTATCTGTTGGGTCCAAGACGGCTTTTGTACTAACGGAGGTTTCCAAAAATCAATCAGAGTAGATTGTGGCCTTGTTGAATTTGGTATCGTAACGAGCAGAAAGATCAGACGGCCGAATTGCACAAGTATCCTCAAAATCATTTCAATTGATTATGAGTAAACCAAAGACAATAATAGGTCCAATTGATCAAAATGGGAAAAAATTCGGCTCATTGCTAAATTTTTGAACCCATTAGAGTTAGCTAAACCGTTTCCCTTGAGGTCATTTATCTCTACTTTCTGCTTTTTGAGTTAGGATTCAAACTATCGCCATCTGGATCTTCAAATCAAGTACTTGAAAGAAGCTCCTTTGTTCACGCTTTTCAGCTTACCGAAAAAGCTTTTGACAACTGAACAACCCTTCTCAACTGATTCTTTTGTGAACAAAATTGACGGAAAAGATTTCTCTGTCTTTCAATGTCTGGTTCAAGTCTTCTTCAAAATTCAGTGCAAGAAAAAAAAGGAATCTTTAAAAAAAAACGTGCTATTATTGAGACTATTATAAGTAGATACTAAAATTTCAAGGCGGACAATTGCGAACTAAATATTGCAAGCATAAATTGACCTCCAAGTCTTTTTTCACTTAAATATTTCGAATGCAAAAAAAAAATGTTTTTGTTTTTGGTTCAATTGAGAAAAAACTAGCCTTTCCAATTCTTCTACAAGACTAAAAGCAAGTTCATCATTTATTTTATACCTAAATAAATCTAGAGGTATGAAATCTGAAGTGAACTTACCTTGATGCTGGATAAAAAATATCTTTAGTTAAACCAACCTAATTACTTTTGTAGAAGTATAAAGAAGATTTCAAGGCCAGACTGGGAAACTGAACTTCTTTGTCAAGTGAACTCTCTCCTCTATAAAACGAAAAACAGAGATACTAAAATTCGTATTCAAAATTACATATTATGAATTTTACTTCTGCTAAAAGTAAGCCGCAATATAGAATGCTTGTTAATTTATGATTTCGATCATGATGGCTTTTCAACAGTTAAGTGAAGCACCTGCAAGAACGTTGAGCCAGAATTCTTTAAAAAATGCAACTCATCAATTTTTTATTGGGACAAATTTCGCATACTAAAAGACATTCTTCAAAAAAGTCTATAATAAAAAAATACATTGAAAAAAGATTGAAAGCGATTTGAAAAAAATTATGACGGTACTGCAAAAAAAACACCACAACTGAACAAATAGAGCTGTCTGTGAAAATTGAGTGTAAATAATTACTGAAAATTGTAATTATTGTGAAAAATCTGAAAGAATGGGAAAAAAATAAATTTTAGTGTTGCTACCAATACTATTAACACCAAATTCCGTGAAATCGTAGCTATTATAAAAAAAATTTTTAGTTTATTTTAACTATACTAGAAATTTTTTTTGTGTAATAGCTGCTATTTCATGGAATTAGGTAGCACTAATATTGCGACTAATTTGGCAGGAATTTTGTTCAGCGATCCGGGAACACACGTTTTGGGTTATTCGGGAATTTTATTTCTTGTTAGTTTACTTTGGAAAAATATAAGACATGGTAATCGTTCGGATAAAGTTGGGCACAATTTTGTGACAAATTTGTCTTTTTAGCTATATGTTGCTTCAATTGCATATTACTTGACATGAAGTTTTCAGTTTTCTGGCTATCCAAGAAAGCGGTTCTGTGGTTAAACACCCTTCTTCCTTGCCATAGAGGGTAGTATCAAGTGATTTGGATTCGAAAAATGTGTTTCATAAAAGTTATCTGTGCCGAGAAAAATTTGTGCAAACAGTTGACATTGCAGTTGATGGCCAAATAATCACATTCAATTTTGGAGGTTAAAACAGAGTTTCCATTCTTTGGAAAATCATTTAGCCAACAAAACCATTACATAAAAAATTTATTTAATTTGTTGCTTTTTTACTTTTTTTTTCAACAAAAGTTTATTAAATTGTATGATTAGCATGCCTCCCAAACTATAAAATTGTATTACAAGCATTTTTTGTCAATCTGAAACTTGATAAAACATTTGAATTTCACATAACTTGAACACGCATTTAACATATAATTTAAACACAAAAACTCATGTTGAAAAAATAATTGACTGATTTTCTGACACAATTTTTGATTTTTTAAAAAATAGTTAAAACTTTAAAAGATATCAACTCATCATAATTTTGTCGACATCAAAGAGATGTGAATTGAAAAAACTCAAGATAAAATTGCCTTTGAGTTGCAGTACTGGATAGCCGAAAACGAAATCATAACACTGTGTAGCCGAAAGTTCGTCAAAACTGACAGATTGAGGTGGGCAGTGTCAGTATTTTCGCTGCTGTAGCATTTGTGCTGTCATTGAAGGTCGATTAAGCTAGTGGATATTCACAAGTACAAAAATGAAAATTCGATACCGTTTATACCAAAATGAAAAGTTGGTTGCTTTTGTACCAAAAACAATCTATTGGTAAAAACTACATCGGCTTAATTATGACGTCGGGTTAAAGTTCCCCTCGCGGCAGTAACCGGCTCTGATTTTCATTGAGAGTCAAACCCTCTGTTGACATTGTGGCGTTCATCATGATGGATGGACCGAATGAATGGAATTTAATTTGAGTTGTTTCAAGCGAATCAAAATTGAGAACTCAAAAACATCAAAGAAATCGCAAAATTGTCAAAGAAAGCAAATTAATCTAGACCATTAAAATAATTTATAACCAATTTTAAAATAAGCAGATAAATTTTCAATTTTTGCATGGAAAATACCTGAAACAGACTCTAAAAAATTGAAAAACAAAAATTTTTTGTATACCTGCACGAATTGTACAGCAGAACTTAGCTGGGCTGCTTTATTTCATTTTCGGTTAACAATGGCTTCGATTTGTGCAACAGTCACTTAGTAAATATGAACGTCTAACGATTCTGACTGGTGAAAAAGGTTCCCTCATTTTGTCCCTTCATCATGAGAACACCCCCTGTTGACAAGCTCGAAACAAGTTTGTTCGACTGCGCGGGTCACTATTTTGATGCTTAGGCTGTTTGGTTTTTTTTTCTTTTCGAACAATAAGTAATAAACAACTATTTTATGGCACCAAAATTGACCAATCAGAAATTGAGTTGAATAAGTTTGGTACAAGCGCGACCGACTTTTAATTTTGGTACCAATGAACCTAGGTAAAAATGGGACTTCACCGTTGGGCCTGGTCGTTATATACATAGCGAAAATTTTTCGTATCAAGCCAATTTTTTTTTGTTTTTTTTTGGCTATCCGGGAAAAAATATCGACTATCCGGGAATGCGGCTCTGTGGGTACACACCCATCAAGTATGCAAACAAAATCTATAATGTTTTCGGCAAATCTAAAGAACAAATTTTAGTTTTTATAAATTTTCAATTTCCTTGTTTTTTGGCCGTAGCTTACTATTGAATTTACGTGCTAATTGCTCATTATTAGCACAACTGTGATCATTTCGTAATGAAAAAAAAAAGGAAATCGATTGAAAATATTGATAAAAATTTAACCACAAAACTCACACGAAAGCTATAATAAAGAATGCAATTCTTTTTCTAAATATTATAGTGTAATATATTGATGGGGTGCATTGTTTAGAATGGCCCAAAATCAGAACAAGCCCGAAAACAGATCGAACTAATTAGTCTAATCTAAAATTTGCAGAGGAGTGTTTTTAACCTGTTGGCTTTGTTTTAAACTTGCCGTGGATACTGGTTTTGTACCTTAATGCAAATAGAATGGCAGGATCTTCTTAACTGTTTTCCCCTTACTTCGGTTTTCAGAAATTCAACTTTTGGCTTAAAATTTTAAACAGCTTAAAACAATTTTCAGAACATAAATTTAATTTAAAAATTTTTATGTAGGTATTATTTAAATATAATTGAAAACTGAAAATGAAAACCCAATTTGAAACGCATATTTTCTACACAAATGGTTGTCAAAATTGATACATGCAAAGGGGGAGGGGGGAATAGTTAACAAGGCCCAAAAGGGGGGAAATAGTTAACAATACCAGAGTAGCAGATCCGCTGATAAAAGTCAGTTGGGTTGCTATGGCACGGCCTAAAAAGTATTGTTCATGTTTTATTCTTCTAAAATTAGGGCCGAACAAATGTATAACTTGTTTGAATACCAGTTACAGTTTTGACATAACCAAACTCTGCTCGTGGGCCATTTCTGCTTTTGCACCATTCGTCTTATAGACTGGCCACCAACATATTGACAAAAAAGCGGTATTTATAAGAAAAAATGAAACAAATTTCTTTGTCCTAATTTGATGCCAACTGTATTCTTCTTTATAATAGTCCCAACCAAATGAAAAATTCAAGAATTCAGCGCACTTAGTAACAAAAATTTATACCAACAAAGCAAGTTTAATTTTATGCGTGTAGATGCCCATTTACAAGCAAAAAAGCACCGTTTGAATCGGGTTTAATGCAAAACAGCCGTTTCATTTCAAATTGCTGGAAACTTCTACGGAAGACAAATTTTCGATCTTTTACAAATTCAAAATGCTAATTCATCATTTTTTCTTAAAAAGAATATCCTAGGGTTCTTCTTATTCGTCATTCTTTTTAAAAAGCATATGAAAATTACTTGCAAAAAGGCAGTCAAATGATTTAAAAAGTCGGACGGGAGAAAATCTAACATGAGTACCTGTTGAAAGCATTAAAAGCTCAATGTAAATGATCTTATGATTGACTCACATTTAAAACAGAAATTTAAAAAAACTTTAATAATCATATTTATACTTGATTTGTTTCAGAAAAGAAGAACTTTTTTCAACGATCTGAAAGTTTTAGCCGGTCTCTTTAACCATATCCCCCTCAGGTACCTAATAACGAATATCTCCCTATGAAGAAATAAATCAATGGTTAAGCAGTTGAGAATTTTATCAGTAACGAATGTCCCCCTTTTGCAAAAGCGGGGATAAAGTTAAAGAGATTCAATTTGGGAAAATTCAAAATTTAGGCTTTGAGGAATAAAATTTTAATTACACAACAACAACAGAATATCAAATTTTGCAGAGCAGCACACATATTTTGACGTTGACAAACATCTCAGGATAAGAATCACCTGCAACAAATGTTTTAGGAGTATTTATGTCTCCGCGTATCTAAATTTTCGACTGATCTTTAAAATATCTGAGGAAAATTGTTTGTTAATTTTCATAGAAAATCTCCCACAAGCATAGACTACGACAATGTGACCTGTTTCTCATAAAGCAAGATCTTATGAGCCGAGATTTGTTAATGCTTACGCTACGCCTAAGAAATGGAAAGTTTTAGAAATTTTCTTAAAGTCTATTTTAAAGCATAAATAAAGCGAGCAAGTTGGAGTTGTTACCGAGGAGGAACATCTTATAGGCCTTGAAAAACTGACTCGACTAAACGACAATTTTTTAAAGTCTTTCTGCGGAACTAATTTTTTTTCAAAAATCAAAACAGATTCTTCAGAAATTTAGAAAGAAAAATTTATTTTAGTTTTTGTGTTTATTTTTTTGTTTTTATTTTTTTTTGTTTTGAAAATGTTTTGTCTATTCTGACCAAATTACTGAAGCCATCAAAATCGTCATCCTCACGTTCTTCCGACTTAATTTTTTTTTGAAAATCAACTGGATAACCTTGTTAGTCCAACCAGTCAGAAAGTGGAAAACAATTGGATTCGAGTAAATTTTTTCGAATGTTTTTAAAGGTAGTTTTAACTAAATCAAAAAAATTGTGTTAAGTCAATATAGTATCACAAAAAAAACCCTTTTCATTTTAATTCATATTCTCGAAAAAAAAAGAAAAGTTTATCTCATTTTTGAGAAATTTTTTGTTGTTTTTTAAAAAGTGTAGTCAAAATTATTTCAAAATTCTATTCGATTATATCTTCAACTTTATTTCAATTGTTCTTATTTTAAATTTTTCAGTTTTTTCCATTTGAACCAGAATAAGGAAATGTTTGAACTTTTATTCAAATTTTCCGTCAAGTATGATTTTTTTTTAATCATCAAGGTCGGAACATTATTTGCTACTTGCACAGCATACGGTTATTTTTTGCTTAAGATCTAAGTTAGACGAAAATCGATAAGAGGCTGAGCAAATTTTTCATCAACTTAGGTCTGCTACAATTTGATACAAAGATCAGTGTTTTAGCCGTTAGCTTAAGTTGTTATTACTCTTATTTACCTAATTCAGTCATTTTTATGTAAAATTAACAGTACTTTGAAAATGTAAAAAACATGAAAATTTAAATTGCAAAATTTAGAAGATTTTATGAATTTTTAAAGAAAATAATTTTTATATAATTTTATTTTATTAATTGAATTTGGTCTGAAAATCAGTGCTACTTGCCCAGCAACCTACTATCCTTGTTTATTTGCAAAATTTATTAATTAATATAAAACAAAATTGTTTGATTTAGTTTTTTTTTAAAAAACCGAAAGTTTTGACTCACTATTATTCATACCCACATAATTTTGTTAAAAAAGATCAGAGGTAAAATATGTATTCAATTTTGAACTTGAAACTTATAAGCCTCAGCTGAGTGAAAAACCCCGGTCAAAAATGGCTGGTGGAAAGTTAATGTTTGTCTGAAAAAAAAAATACACACAACGCTCACAATTTTTTTGTCTCTTTCTTTGAAAGTAGGATCACGATAACTTTGCAATACCATTCTTAAGGCTCGCTGACTTTTGGTTAGGTGGCAAATTCTAATATATTTCTTAGATTCACGGTGCATTTCCCCGAAAAATGATCTACTGTAAATTTGATCCACCTTGCATTAAATTTGTAATCTTGTTATAAGCAAACTACTATTATTTAGCTCTACCAAGTTAAAGGTGATATCAAAAACAGTTTTGGAGTCATTGCTGAGATCGAAAAAGAGCATGAACAATTGAGATCAGGAAACTAATAACGAGCGCAGAAAAAATTAACGATTTTTTGAATCTGGTCAGAACTATTCGAAAATATTACAACACAATAAAAAATAATTGGAGGGAAAGAAAACACCTTGTTCTTTAAAAATATGTCTCACCAAGAAGTCTATGAAATAATAAGGAAAATGCGAAAAACAGCCTTGACAGTTACAATCAAAGTAATAATCTAATCAAAAAATTCAATTCCATTACATTTGAGTTACTGAGTTGCCTGTTTAACCAATATATACAATTGAGATAATATCCTTCTATTTTTATGAAAGCTTAACTTCAATTAATTATTAAAAAGACACAATATCAGAATGTATTTATTACCGACCTGTTCGTCATTCATTTTCTGGATGTTTTTCATAAATTGACTAATAGTCTCTAAGAAGTTTTTGAAACAGCAGGATGTAAAAACATCAATTCAGGATAGGTTCTCTAGTAAAAAAGGTTATGTTATCCCAGATTTACTAAGCAAATAGAGGAAAACTTAGAAGAAAGTTTTTGCCTCCTGTGTACTTTTAGAAATCTTAATAAACCGTTTGACAATTTGATCACAAAATTCTATTAACAAAAAAAAACGAAATATACGGCTTACGAGCTAAATTTATTAATATTTGAGGTCATTTCTTGAGAATCGTAAAAGCGGAATAATAGTCATAACAGCTCTTTCGGAAACTGAAATAAAGAATTACGGTATACCGCAAAGTTCATTTCTGGGTTCGTTGTTGTTTTTGCTCTAGAGATTAGCCAAACTTTTGTAGGCAGTATAAATTACTATTGTTTGCCGATGCTAGCACTAATAATCGGCAAACAATATAGCAAACAATAGTAATTTGCCGATGCTAGCACTAGTAATCGGCAAACATCGGCAAACAATAGTATATTATACTGCCTACAGAAGTTTGGCAAATCTCTAGAGCAAAACAACAACGAACCCAGAAATGAACTTTGCGGTATACCGTAATTCTTTCTTTTAGTTTCCGAAAGAGCTGTTATAACTATTATTCCAGTTTTACGATTCTCAAGAAATGACCTCAAATATTAATAAATTTAGCTCGTAAGCAGTATATTTCGTTTTATTTTGTTAATAGAATGTTGTGATCAAATTTGTCAAACGATTTATTAAGATTTCTAAAGTACACAGGAGGCAAAAACTTTCCTCTAAGTTTTTGCCTCCTGTGTATACGTTATTTAAATATTGTGTATACGTTATTTAAAAGAGGAAAAAATATATAATTTTTTTTTGAATAGTGCAAGGTTGAAAACTGATTTCTAGAGATTTAGCTCATCACAAACAAAGATAAAAAACTCTTTAGAAATTAGCATCAGAGTCTACAAGTTCTTATGTCTAGTAATTGAAAAAATATATATTTAAATTTAAAACCCGATCGATAAAACATTGGAATGGGAAGCTATATCTTGATCGATGATGTATCACTTCAGATATTATTTTAACACCTTTACGTTGCTCAAATTATACAAAATATATACTTTGACCAATATATGAATACAATACACTGATCTATGGCACAGCCAATTAGATGAACCTTAAAAAAAATGAAAAAACTCTTGTGGAGAAATTGCTTAAAAATTAAAAAAATTGAGAAAGTCTGAAACATATTCGGGACAAAAAGAAACTCTGTCTGGCTCGAGAGTTATATGAAGATAAATTTTTCAAAATCATGTTAAAATTATAAGACCTTCCTGCAAAATTAAAAAAACTTTATGAGAACATATGTGATACAGATACTATCAACACAAGTAAAACAAAAAATTTTGCAGCCGAAGCAAGCTTACTACAAGAAACAAAATTTGAAAATATGCTTCGTATTTTATGTTCACAATTTCCAATGATTCTTCGGATTCGTTTTTTCATAAAAAATAGACATCAATATTTCTGTCAACAAACATTTTCTAATTTTGTTCTGGTACGGTTCAATCATAATTAAATTTTGCGTTGATTTGTTTTGTTACTCTTGATTTTTGAAGAGTTTTTGCGGTCTTTTTACGAGTACTAGTCATATGATCAAAATTATAAAACTAAGTAGGCGAATATTTACCACCAGACAGTTTGATGTCTTTTTGGTATTCTCTCCAGCCGAAATAATTTTTAAACGTATAATTCGTTCACAGAGTGTATCCTTATTCTTTTATGGCTTGAAAATAAAATTATTATAAAGTTTTTGACCTCGGCTTAAATTATTTTTTCCATGCTGAATTTATTAAATTGTGGAAAACTATCTAAGTAATTCAAATCCGTAGTTCAGAAAAATGAAAATTGCCTACCTTCTCACTGATGGGATTTTCGAGTTTTTGATGTCCTCAGATTTAGAAAAAGATGACGCCAAGTTATTTTGAAAAACATTAAGCGATAATTATGAACGGCGATGTCGGTGATAATTACAACTGACTGTTGACAGAGGCAGGAAACAGAGGGGGTATGTTTGGGAAACAGAGGGGGTATGTTCGGGAAACTGAGAGGGGTGCGGTGAGGAAATAATGAAGGGAGAGTTGAAATAGGAAAGTCAAGGAAGATTAGAACTAATCAGAATTGGCGGAGAAAGGAAAATTGGAGATAAAATGGGAGAACAGACAAAACACTATGCAAAGACAAAGGCAACTTACTATCTGATGTACTAAGATGACATTACAAAACGGGTGCTAGAAACATAGGAAAAAACCATAATGGATGAATAAAATATAAAAATGCAAATGAACTGTGAAGAAAAAATGAAAATATTTCTTCAAATAAGCTCTGATCTGCTTTTACAGTAGACGAGAAACGTACCATCTCTGAATAACATTCCAAGGAAAATGAAGAAAATGTTAAGAAAGGAAACAGAATATTTTAGTTCCGATGATCAGAAAAAGAAGAGGGGATTTAAATACCATTTTTTACCAATTTCGATTGTCTTCAGGCTGTATTGTGTATAACTTAGAAGTAACTGCAACCCATGAATTCTGCTTTAGAAGAGCAGGAATTAGGAGAATAGGGTTGCTATAAGTAAACGGTGGTAATTTGAGTTATTTTTTATTAGACCAGTAAAAGATATCTAGGACTATTATTGCCAGAGGGTTGTAGACAAAATCTGATAAACAATGATGAGCGACGGAATGCATTGTGGATAGTTAAATAAAATTGCGCTGGGTAATAATGGTATCTTATTTCAAGATAGAAGAATTTCTTTGTAGTATGGTCAACCCGCGGTTTTAAGCAACTCAAGGGTTCTTGTATTGGAAAAGATTTTATAATCGAATGAGTCTATGATGAACCCATAGAAACTACAATTAAGTTTATTCAAATTCTTGCTGTATGAACGAAAAAAAAGACCAAGCCCGAAGTCTTTAAAAAACAAAAAAATGGTCTAACTTGATGCAAAATCTCGAGTATCTTTCACGAACTAGGCTAAATTAATATTCTCTTAACAAGAAAACTAATTTTTTACTTGAAGTTTATTGAAAATTTTCTTTGTAGAGAGTTTTCAGAAAAACCTAATTGAAAAAATGTTCCGTTTTTAAGTACAAGCAGGTTTCATTTACATTTGTTTGATTTGTTTGTACAATTTGGCTTGTTAGCAAATTAATGGACAGTTTTCTGAAGCTTTCCTTTCAAACCGTTTTGTCAAGAAAAATTAGAAAAGTAAAATACGCTAAAAGGTCAAATATGATTATCAATTACAAAAATTGAATTCTTACAAAATAAGATCAGATGGAGTTACACGACTTAAAAGATATCAATACAACTTCGAAATTCCTTCCCTTTCTTTGTTAATCCGATAAGTCTAATCATAAAAATAATGGGAAGAAAAGAAAAAATGAAAAGCCACTAATTAGCAAATGGACGGTGGCCTGAATTATTTACCATCCTAATCTATTTAAGATGCGTTTTCATCGTAAAATAAGATGTCACTCTTATATACAATTTCAATACCCATAGCAATTTCTGAGCACCGGGAAGTTTCCTTATTCATTATTTGTTTACGGGACCACAACTTATTGCTTTATAATGTCTGACTTAACCCCTGGAGAGGAAATTTCATTAAATTTCAGGATGGTAAATTGATAAAGAAAGCCAATAAATTTCGAACAGGGAAGAGAAACGAAGCTAGCTACACCATGTGATTCGATTAATAATCGTCTCAAAATACGCTTGCATTGTATTTTTAGGACTAAAAAATCTTTAAATTTAGGGCTAAAAAATCTTTAAATTATTTTAAATGGCAAAAAAATTGACTTCAAAATGTTTTTTTTCATTTTTTTTTCAAGAATAGGAACACTAAAATTTTCTAAAATTTTTCAAATGTAAAAACTCCAATGTGTTTGACAATATTTTCTAACAATTTTCAAATGTGATTGAAATAAACTATGAACATTTCCAACTTTTCGAATTTTTTACCGACTTTATGTAGAAATTCTGATTTCAGGCTAATCAATCAGAACTATTGCGTGTTTTAAGACGTCATAGAAGCATCCTAGACGTGAAAGTTGACAGGAGCGTGAAATTAACCCGGAGTTTTTGGTTAAACATTAATTGGAATTGGCATTTCTTGCGAACTCAATGAGGCAATTTAATGGCAAAGACCGGATAAACCGGGAATAAACTATTCAGTTTCATCCATCCATGAATTATTTAGCTGAACTTTGTATCTTTCCTCAGTTTTCATGGGAAAACTATAATTTATGATAGAAAAAAGGAAAATTAGATTTCATTCATATTAGTTAGAAGCTGAAAGGCGCAAAATCTCATAGTATAAAACCTTTGTTGAAAAGCGCGCAATCAGAAAACTACCGTGACAATAAGGAGCGGCAAATTCATATTGGAAAATTCTGAAACCTTTATTTAATTGTTTTAAAAAGTAATAAAAAATTTATTTTACGTCTTTTTATGACACATACCTTTTTATGATGTACAAATGGCGCTGAGCAAGTTCGATTGTTAAAACCGATCGAGCTTTTTTCGTGAAAAACTGAGTTTTCCCGTCATTAATTGCGATGGCCTGAAAATTAATCGCTCGCAATGATCTAAAATTAAGAAGCGAAAGTCTTAAAAGAAGCCATACGCGACAAGCGAAGGCTTAGAAATCAGTCATGCTAGTCGCAATAGCCTTGAAAAATTTTCTGGAAAAATCAGGTTAGGTTGCGCATCTCAAGATGAAGTCGGGACATCAGTTGCGGCCATTGACGAGGGAAAACTTTGTAATACACGATCGAGGCAAAAGGCTGCACATGACTTAGAATAAAAGTCACCTATAAATAATAATTAAACAACGATGATTTCTGGATGTTTTAATTTCTTATAGAATCTACCGAAAAAATAAACACTTGAACTGATATTTCAGATATGAAAGAAAATGTGTAAATTAATTTTAAGTAAAATTAAATCACAGATACAAATAAATATGTATTTCAGTAAAACTGAACAAGTCTTGACAAAACATCAGAGGTGTTTAAAATTTTCCTAGATTATTTTGAATGTTTTTAGTCGTGACACTTAATAATGGTTTGCCATTGATGGAATTTATTTGCTTAATTTCAAAAATATTTCTCTTATTTGATCTTTTCTCGTTTTTACAAAAGATTAACCTCGAATTGAATTAATACTCCAAAATCGTATTTCATAAAATTACCCTCGTTTTTGGAAAAAATTATTCATCTATTGCCAATTATATTTTTCGATGAAATATGACTTCTTCAATTACTTTATCAATACGGTGATTTCCTAGTTTGCTTTTTTATAAGCTGGCAACCATTGTATTTTATTTAACAAAATATCAAAAAAACATCCGAAGCAGGAAAACAGATTGTGGTAACACAGTCTGTTCCATTTTGAATCACTAGACGATGAACCAAATATTGCACGAACACTTTAAGTTACAACTGCCCAGATTTTGTTTTTCTGCCTATTGGAACCTGATCTAAACTATATTTTATGATTGGATAATTTAGATATTTTACCACTGTAAAGTATTTAATATTAACCAATCATGATCCATCTAACTAACAACCCACTTATTTGTAAGTGCTGAAATTACTTGTAATTTCAGCACCAGAGAGATTTGAATTTAACTTAGAAATTAGTTGCCTCTCCAAGAGAACTTCAGCAGCCGCAACAGACCAGTATACCCTAGATCTATTGAGCCTAGCAGAGATTAGTTAAACACCCTGAGACTAGAAAGTATAAGAGTAAGATTAGGATCGGTATTAGACTAAGAAGTTGCACGAATCTATCCGGCCGAAAATAAGATAGCGTGACGAGCAGACGGTGTACCCTATCCGAAATTCCTATATGAGTTAACCACATCGGTCCTAACTCATCTGGTGCGACCATAAGTCTCGAATAAGACCTTAATAGTAATATAATTAACCAAAAATAGATTAGAATTTAGACAAAACATTTTTAAAATGTTATACGACGATAATTTAATCGAAATGTCTCTACGACTCAATAGATCAGAGCCGATATTCCGAACGATAACAGAACTACCCGGAATCGTAAGAAGACCTCAAACCAGAGACGACATACGACAAAGTAGAAACTTACCATATAGTTATATGATAGTAGGGCAAAAGCCAACACAAACTTTTATATTTAGAATCTTATTAGCAATGATATTAGATTTTCATTTGAAAACATAAAATCTTGAAGTCAATCTTCATGATCATTTCAGGCGCTAAACAAAATTATTAATATTTAATAACGATTGATAAAAAGATCTCAGATCGTTTTCTTAAATTCTGCAGTATTATATAAAACATGTTTGGAAAATATTTATTGAAAATCAAAACAAAAATTAGTAGCATGACAATAAATTGTTAGTAATCATAAAATCATCTGTTGTCCCAGTTTCATCACCTAAACATAATAGCAATCATAAGCTCACTAATATCATTAAAAAACTAAATCTTTTTCTTAAAAAAATTTAAACCATTTTAAACTTAAATTCAATTAATTTTAAAATCAGATCATCAAGGCTTATCCTTGGATCTTAATTAATTTTCTATTTCACTAAATTTAAAACTTGATCATCAAGGCCTATCCTTGGATCAAAAAGAACAATTTTGTTCTCCCCCACCCACTTAGCAAGTGTCTAACGACCTCAAACGTCGATTCCCTATCCAACCCTTCCAAAAAACCCAAGACTAATAGAAATTTTTCAACAAAACTAACCATTCAAATTAGGATAAACAGTGAAGAACTTCGGTTATTCATCCTTCACTTGAACCCTCCTCTTACCAGACCCAGGATAAATCTTAGACTTAGTAAGTTTAAAATAGTATCTAACGAACTACTCGCGTTCTAATTATACCTGAACCTTGTGGATCGATTTACTATTCTCCAACCCTTGAACACAATCATTACCCCTAAGTAAGATTGAGTAAGTTAACACCTTAGCTTATATTAGCCACGAGAAAGTAAAAAATCATTCTTCGGAATCGATATACTTTTCTCTCCAACCCTGAACAAATAGACCCAGGTTAAGCTAACCAAAAAATCGTAAGGACTAACAGTTTAAGAAAGTAGACATCATCTAAAAACTTTTTGCATCCCTCATCCTAAACCTTATGTCATTCAAAAATCTAGGAAATAAACAAACAATCGTTTTACACAACTGTGAAATAGATAACAAAAAATACGATCTTGTAATGACACCTCATACACAAACAGTTGGATATATCAGAACAAAACGACTAACAATAAAAAGAGAAAAATAATAAACAAACAAAGACAAATCACACGAAAAAGATTTTCCAAAAATAGAAACGCATTTTCAGAATCAGAAGCCAACAATTTAGATGAACTCTATAAATTAAAAGAATCGATTTTAAAAATTGTCCCATTCACGATCAATTATATTTTTCCGACTCAGAAACAACTTCAAATTCATCAAAAAGAGGAAAAAGAAGAATAAAAAAGCAATATAAACACAAACCAGTACACTTGTATAATTGGAATCAACCAATTAGACACATCGATAGTTATATATTAACAGTCATTAAACAAAAAAATGAGCCACAGCCACACTCAAAGTGACGAAAGTCCAGATGACGAAGAGGTTTACCCCTTCCTCATAGATGCACCCGATAATAGAGGGCAGCATGATTTTTGCAAGAATTTACTCCTAAATTTGTTTGAACCCGGAATCAGCCCATGCAAAGCAGAATTCCCAGAGGTAAAAATCAAAAGACAAATTATTGAGCATTATCTGAAAGATATATGTAATTTAACACAACAATACGGAATCTACACCACAGAATTCAGCACACCAAATCCGAATCACCGCAAATATGTAAATCAAACAGACGATCTTGAATTAGAATTTTCAAAAGTATTCTTAGAAGATATTAAAAGCATACAATATCATAATTCGCAAAGAGCAAACTCCATATTCACTAACGAAGTTTTTGCAATAATATATAGCTATATTTCAATATTAGAAAAAACAGAATTTAAAAGTATCTCACCAACTGAGACATCCAAACATACAAAAGTACGACAAAAAATCACATTATTTTCAACTTTTCTACATACAATCAAAGAAAATTTCACAAAAGACGAAGTTTCACAACACACAAAACATGACTTACAAAAAATTTTGGCATGGTTTACAATAGATTATTTCACACATAATATATCTTTAATTTCACAAGCAAGAAAAAATTTCAGACCTCAAAATTCAAACAATGATACTGCCATCACAGAACAGTCAGACTACGTTTGGGACCCCGAATGGTCTCATCATGCATTTATAAATATCCCACAATCAATCTCAAGTCAAGCAATAAGCACAATATCTTATCAAAGAGATTATGTGAGAGTAGTACCACTGACTATTGACGCAACACCATTAAACTACAATACATTTTTACCTGATACGCGAAATAACAGTTTAAATTTGACCGTCATACACAATGAAAACCTTAATGGAACTAGGAATCTTACACAACAAGATATCCAAACACCATCACACTTTATAAATGAAGAAATCGTCCAAACAACAACAACTACACAACAAAGCATTTCACCGATACGTCCAAATTTAACAACACCAAAAAATACAATTACTTCACTAGCACAAGTAACCTTACAATCAACCGTTAAACCTTCGGTTGCTCCAAAATATTCACAAATGGATTATCAAACATATAGACCTATGACAGTACCGTCAAAAACACGAAGAACGTTCACAAGAAACACTTTTGCAGAACACAATTATAATTACGCACATTCATCAAAAACAAACTATCCCCCACGAAAAACTAACAATAATCATGTAAGATCTCGATATTGGGATAACCCAATGACAACAACCAACTCAGTAAATTTTCAAACTAATTCACATCCTCCACAGGATCGTAGTGAAAATTACCCAATTTTTCAACAAAATAAAAATAAAAAGCAAGCACATCATACGGATTACTTATCATCTGATGATGACTATTTACAACCAGATATTTTTGCACCGTATACTCAAGAATATCGCGGACAAGGAGTGCAAAAACCTGATACATATCATAGAACTTTTTCTCCAAATCCAACAGATACACAAAGTCAACAACCAATACAAATGCAAAATCCAACTAATAAACAATCCTTTCAACCAATTCAACCACAAAACCCAGTGGTCACACACTCGTATCAACCAACTCAAATGCAAAATGAAATACCACTCCCATATTACCTTCAACAACACGAAATAACAAAAAATCAACTTTCAAATTTTTCACAAATGCCAAATGCCGCAGAATCACTACAAATGACAATGAATCCATACCTTATGGGTGGATCATCAATAACATCAAACAAACCATTAATGGTATTCACAGGAACAGACCCTGAATATTCTGTAGAAGATTATTTAAATGCAGTAACAGCAAATTTAATTTTAAATATAGGACCTGAACCAATTAATACACCACTACATCAAAATTGGATACATCGACGCACAGCGTTGATACAAACAACCTTAGATGGCGCAGCCCAAAAATGGTTTTCAGTATCACCTATAGAAATAAAATCAAATTGGAAAAGATTTACACAAGAATTTTCAAAAATGTTTGACTCCGAAAGAAATAAACAACACCAAAGAGTTTTATGTAATGAAATTCGCAGATTACCAAATGAAACCATCAAACAATTAGCAGTACGCATCGAAACACTAGTTCGAAAAGCATATTCATTAAATACACATGACTATAAAAACACAAAAATGACAGAAATTTTAATGATGACCTTAACACCTCAATTAAGGAAAATAGCAATAAAAAAGAGAGCATCTCATCCTTCCTCAATTCGAGAGCCCAATTTAGATTTTCGAAAACTAGTAGACAAACTAGAGCAAGCGGAAATCACAATGAAACTTGAAGAAACAGAAAATCTAAAACTACAATATGTTAATCGAATCGAAACAAACACTACACATATCAATAACATACAGGAATCAGATACAGACCTAGTTGAAAAAATCACTGAAATACTAAATATTTATGAAAAACACCCAAATTTTAAAGGCAAACCATCTTTCAAAAAATGGTGTAATTATTGCCGACGATACGGACATAGTATTTCTGAATGTAGACAAAAACAGCAAGATAACCAGAACAAACCTCAAAAGTATAAAGAACCACATAAATCATTCTATCAATATATGAAGAAAGATCAAAATCTACCAAACAAAAATGTAAACAGCAGCAACAGTTCAAGAAAACCACTTCCGAACAATACTAATTACACAAGGAATCAATCACCATATAACTCAAGTTATAGAGGAAGATCACCTGAACGAAGAAATACACAGAATTCTTCACAAAATCATTATAATCGACCAAATAGTCGAAACAACTACTCGAGATCAAATTCAAATACAACACAATTTGTTTCTAGATCCAATTCTCAATCAAACACAAGAAATAAATACTATCCAAACAATCAATCACGAAACTCATCATATAACAGAAATAGAAACTATTCAAATAATCGAAATAGAAGTTATTCGAACAATCGAAATCAGAATTACCCGAACAATCGATCAAGAAATAACTCATATAACAGATCAAACTATCACAGATCAAACGACAATTATCAAAACAGATCACGAAATAATTCACAAAATCGACATTCAAGTTATAATAATCGATAAAGAAATTATTCTCAATCACCACATAGAAATAATAACCATTATGATAATTCTAAACATCGCTACAGAAGTAGTACACCCAAACATCAAAGACATATTAATCAAGTACAATCAATTGAAGAAACAACATCAGACCCCCCAGGTATTGACGACACAGGAAATAACGAACTACAACTAAATCAAATAAACTGTGGATCATCAGACACAGAAAGAGATACAGAAAACACTATCTCCATAAATATGATAACAGTCGAAAACGACTACGAACCTATCATATATGAACAACCTTTTACATCACATAAATATGAAAATCAATTGGAACTCCTTCACAATTATCATATTGAACCCATCAATACTACACAAACTGCGCAAGAAATAAACGAAATGAACACGGTAAATAAACCCGATGAAAATGTATAACAACAATCAACATCTTGAATAGTAAAATACTAATCCAAGATAAGTACACAAAAACAAAAAATACAGCTCTAACATTTTTTCAAAGATTAAATAAACAACCACCATTCTTTTCAAATTTTTATCCAATTTATAACCAACAACGGAAACACCTGAAACCACTATCAGGAAATATATATAACTTTTCAATAAAACAAGTTCACCAATATGATAAAAATCAAAATAAACAACAACTCTTTATGTCAGACTTTGAATTCAAACCTATCCATAAGTTTTTCAAAATCACGATTTCATCCATAAAATATTTGAAAAATACGAATTCAGACATCATTTCGTTACATGTATATAACAATACACCGTATCAAGTAACATTACCCTTAGGACTTTTAGGATATTGCTAAACAAACGCTACAAAATCACCAATGCTTGAAAAAGCATACCGCTTAAACCATATACTCCAATTATTAGATATTTGTCAATCCACAATTCTTAACGAAGAACTATCCATAAACAATATAATAAGTAATGAAAAAAGAAATACAGATTATTTCACAAAAACCCCATATTTCAAACCTACATTCAACATAAACAACTATACAGAAGATCAACAGAAGTTTTTAACAATGTTTAACTTCCAACATTCACAAATAACACAAGAAGAAATTGATAAGTTAGCCAAACAGCTAATAAAATATTCATCAGTCTATGCAACATCAAAATTTGATGTTGGAAAAATCAGTTCATCACTACACCTCCCGTTAAAACCTGACGCAGTTTTCAAAAAAACAAAGAGCAAGTAAATTACCAATTCATTTACACGATAAAGTGAACAGATTACTCGATATTTTAGAACAATACAAAATTATATCACCGGTAAACAAAGAAGAACAACCAAAAGGTAACACATTTATCAACCCTGTTATCATCCTAGCAAAAGGAGAATCATTAAAAATAGTTTTAGACGCTAGATATCTTAATTCACTAATAGACGAATCAAAATGCAATTGGCCTATTGAACCCATACAAGTAATTTTAACAAAAATAAACGGAAAATACTTTACAACCGCAGATATGAATAGTGCATACAATCAAATGCCACTAGATGAACAATCACGACGTTTAACACAATTTGTTATTGGAAATCAACAATATGAATTCAACCGCCTATTCTATGGAATATCCATAGGACCAGCAGCATTTTCAGCTTTTATGAGTAAAATTTTTAGACCACTAATACTTAAGAAAAACGCAATCACCTATTTAGACGATGTTTTTATGCAATCACAGACAAAAGAAGAAATGTTTACAGTCTTAGAACACTATCACAAAATACTTCAAAACAAAAATCTGAAGGACATAATATAGAAAGAAAAACAATCACTCCATTAAAATCACGCATTGATGCTATTCAAAAACTTCAACCACCAACAAACAAAAAGAAAATCCAAGAATTCCTTGGAATGTTAAATTTTTTAAGCAAATACGTTTATAAAATGCAATTATATTTAAGACCATTCTATCATATCCTCAGACAACAAAATAATTTTGAATGGAATACTGAACATCAAACACGATTTGAAGAAATTAAAAAACTTTTAACTGAACAAATTTCAAACACAATTCCAGATCCAAATCAACCATTCTATGCAATGTGCGATGCTTCAAATTTTGGCATGGGCGCAGCATTATTACAATCACACAATGGTACAAATAAAATGAACCTTATATCAGCAAATTCTCGATTATTCACTCAAGCAGAGCTACGACTCTCAACTTTAATGAGAGAATGTACAGCTATAATTTATACACTTACAGAATATGAATTTCTGATACTTGGATCAAAACATCCAACAGTTCTATTCACAGATCACAAACCAATCATTTTTCTCTTTACACAAAAGTCAAATCCAAATCACCGAATTTATAGATTTCAATTAATTCTAATGAAATTTCCAAACTTACATATAGTTTGGACAGCAGGAAAGAATCTTGCATTACCAGATACATTAAGTCGAAATACACCACTTGAATTACTTACACGAAAAACTACAGTTGAAATACCCAAAAATATAAAATTTTACCTTGCAGAAAACGAAACATCACCCCGACTAGAATGCAAATATGCAGTAAAAACTGACATTGAACAATCACAGATAAGTAACCTACAACACTTTACTTAGATTGCCAAAATAACCACTACGAAGTTGATCTACTTGGAACATCAACTTTCAAACCAATTCCATACTCACAATGGATAAAAAATAACACCCAATAAAAAAGAGTAAAACAACACTCGCATAAAAAAGATCTTTTTCCGCTAATTGAAAAAGAAAATTTAACTGATAAAATAAATTTATCAGGACCACAAACAAATGATTCAAAATACACAAATAATCAAGTTTTTGACCTCCATGACCCACTCGACACAATTCCTTTATCTAAATTAGAAATTGAAAACATTTTCTCTCCCCAACAGATAAAATTTACAATTAACACCTTGAAACAATATCAAAATCTTGACCCAGTAATTAGACAACTAAAATCATGGCACATATACAAAACTAAACCCGTAAAGGCAGATACCACAATTTTAGGAAATAAAATACTCCGATATTTTCGAAAATTTAATAATACAACAATTAATGAAAACACAGACCTTCTAGAATATCAATTAAATGAATCTACAGTTCCCTGTCTACCTTTAAGTATGATTCTCATAGCTTTTAACATTTCCCATACACAAAACATTAAAGGACACTCTGGATCAGAGAAAACATATTCGAATTTTATACAAAATTTTTATTTCCCAAATGCACCAATTTGGATAAAAGTACTATGCAATGATTGTATAGTATGTCAGCTAAATAAACCTATTCCAAATCAAAAACAAATTAAAAGGACAAAGTTTATTTTTTAACCATCGTATCTCATTCGATACAAAAGGACCAATTTCACCATCATCTGAAGGAAACTCCTACATTATGGTAACTGTTGACGCATTTACACATTATGTAGCACTTAACCCAGTACCCTATTGTAACGCTTATTACGCTTACACAACACTTTATGAACACTGGATAGCCAAGTTCGGATTACCCGAAATTTTAGTTACAGACAACGGTACAGAATTCATAAATAATGAAATCATCACACTATGTCATTTGTATAACATTAAGCACAAACCACGTACATCTCATGCACCTTGGACAAACGGCTTAGTCGAAGGTATGAACCGTTCACTACAAGAATATCTTAGATGTATCATCAATGGAAATGATACAAGATACACCGAATGGTCAGCAGATGTAAAATTATTTCCCTTAGCATATAATTCACAAATTACGACAACTCTAGGAATGTCACCATATGAAATGGTTTTTAATCAAAAGCCACGTAAACCAATTATGTTTACAGCAAACTCTCATAAAAATGCACAAAGTCATTGTCAACCGAATAAAGACTCAATTTGTTATAACCTACCTTTACACACACATGATGAAGATCATTTTCATCACCCACAAATTCTTAAATTAGCCTCCGGTACACACACCGAATGGATTTTAAAAAGAGATAAGAAACACAATGAAGTTTACCAAAAAGTAACAAAAAAATTGTTACAAAGGCAAAACATTAACGAACAAATAAATTCACGCTTTACACCAGCCTCCGATTTAAAAATTGGAACATTTGTCTTAATACCTAATTTTAATAATCAAAAAGGAATTTCAAAAAAATTACAACCCCTTCGTAAAGGACCATACCAAGTAATCGCCAAACCCACTGACGTAACATATAAAATCACCGATTCAGACCAAAAAGAAATTGTTCAACATCGAAACAATCTATTACCTTATTACCCAAAAGAATACGCGCTACGCGAACTAACTCAATTATATTCTTTCACAGGTTTAAAAGTTATTCAAAATCACCCACATACGGAAAATGAAGTAAAAGAACAAAATGATATTCACCTCGAAAAACAAAATAAAAAATCAACTACAACCAAAAACAATACGAAAAAGCTAGATCAAAATATACCTCAAAAAGAAAGAAAAAATAGAAAAATGACAGAAAAAATTATACCCCAAGAACAATTCGAGAAATCAGAACATAGAGAGTCATCACGACTTAGAAATCAACCACGTAAAACTACAAAACATTCATTCCACAATCTAAAACATTAAAGAAAGTTGAATTTCAAAAACAACTTTAATTTTACAATTAATAATCTTTGCACCTCTGAAACATTTTAAACTTTCATTTTTCAAAATAACATGCTGACAAACACGCAGTGATTCTAGTTCAAAATTAGCCAATAGGATTCATTCAATCCGCCACCTTCAATAACTCTAACACAAACCAATTAGACGAAAGATATTAAACTCCAGGCATATCTATAACTATAACTTTACAACCTCCAGGTCAAAAATAAGCAAACCACTCCAACTTGACAACTAAAGTAAAATACCACCATAATATCATAACCCTCCCTTATCTAATAACGCAAAGATCAACAATATTTTCCCAACTCAGACCTCAAAAACCCCCCAAACAAAAATGTTAAATTAGCCTAAAGTAAAAAAAATGACCATATTAAATTAGCCTAAAGTATAAAAATCTCAAAAATACCCCAGATCATTGACAAATAAAAATAAAGTAAAAGAAGACCTCCCGAACACCATAAAATTCCCCCCCCCCCCAACAATTTTTCACAAAACTAAACCCACTTGTCAAAAAACCAATAAAAAATTCGACCACACTTGAAAATTGCCCCAAACAACAAAAAAATATTCGATCAAGAAGCCATTTCTTAAATGCTCTTCTCTCAATCAGTCAACATAATTCTCAACATTTTCATAAATTTTTTAACAGTATTTAAACTTTTATTCATATTTCTTTTTGATACCTTTGAAGCTTTTGTAATAATCTTAATCATTTTTTGCAATATTTTTTAAATTTTCTATTCCATATTTGAACTATACCTCCAACTTTCAAAAGCCATTGACCATATTTACAGGTACGAAAACCCAAAATTTATTTAAATGATACGAACCATTTTTAGTAGAACAGATATTTTTTACTATTTGTAATTTTTATAACATTTTTATCATCCCTCATCTTGACAATATGCAAATGTATAAAGAAGGCAGTCATAACATTCGCCTTAGCAACAATTCTTTTAATTCTTTTTCTAGAAGAATACTACAATAAACATAAATTTTTTCACTAAAAGAGATCAATAAAAAACCCTCAAAAATTGCTAACCAACAATCACACAGTCAGTCTTCACCGACATCATCCCAAGAAAACCCGACACCACCTACAACTACCCAAAACCCCCAAACATCTACACGAATTTCTTTCCAAGATAACCCATATACCTTTGAAGAACGACAAGCTCGCTTATCTGAACCACTAGAACCAGTTCAGCGACAAGCACCTCTAAGTGAACCAACATATAACTTGTACCCAACACTACCACAAGAATTAAGTAGAATACGAAATCTTAGTCAAAATCAAAATACAGTTGAAATAAATAGACAAAGTGTACATCCACGACGAAATAGAAATTTTCAAACCCCCCGAGTTTATTTTGAAATACCCCAATCCCCATCACCAAGTACTCCGGAAAACCCAATTAGCATATTACCGGAAACCCCTACGCTTCTTTCACAACGTAGCACCTCAAGTCTACCCTCAGATTACTTAGGTTCAACACCAACATCTGAACAAATACGTGAAAATCCCTTTAACCCCCCAAACCAAACATCACGACTACCATATTGAACAACACAATCATTCACACAAGGTGAACCCAATTTAATAAATGATCCAATAGATATTTCTACAGATACAACAACATCATCATCACTACCAGAAACATTATCAATACCATCAACACCATCAATAAGCCAAATTTCATCGACACCTTTTCCTTTAAATTTCACAAATATTCTCGACGCTAGATATCGAGAACAATCATCAATAAATATCCCTTTAAGATTAAATTGGAACACGTTCACAGCACCCCCACCATTATTTGAACAACATCCAGAAAGTAACCGACTCCACAATTGGGCACTCCATAGACTACAGTAAAGACAAGACATCCACGAAGACCTTCGTGACCATAACAACCACGAAGGTTTTTTTGTTGGAGTCGTTCACACATTATAGAACGACTCCAATAAAATAGTCTACAATTAAAATTTGAAATCACGGTTAAACTAAACAACATTGCTCAACATCCTTACCCACTAAACCCACCAAATATAACAGCTCAATCGCTACCACCACCATTTATAACAACTGAAGTAATATATAAATACAACAGATATACCAAAAAGACAATTGGTTACATCACATTTTATAACCCGTACTCAGGATTATCATACACATGTATATTCTAAAAATATTGATTTTTCTCCAACTTCTTTTTCTAATAATCTCCGATCAGAACATAAACCCTTCTCCCCGCACAGGACCCCAAGATTTATTAGTAACACATTACGATTGTGAACAAAATGAACAAAAAACACTACACAAATATGCAATAAATCAAGTATCACAATGCGAAACAGAACCACAAGCTATAGAAACTACAAATGTAATAGCGACACTCTATTCAAAAGCCCGAGCAACAACAGTTATAGGATATACATTTACAGCAACATTTTCCGAAAAGAAAGTACATTGTTCACAAGTCTCAAACGGAAATAAAAACCGACTTGACCACGAATCATTCTACCAAAGTAATATAGAACGACTTTTGCATCTAAACCCCGACGATTGTAAAAACGAGTTACTCAGACTAAATATCACAAGAAATAAAAACACCGACAGAAAATTAGTATATTTTCAAGTCCTTGCCAATTCTGTACATCAAGCAGAACTTGAAAGATATCAAGGACATATAAAACTAGATGAAAAATACCCATACAACGGCGCACACGGAAGATTGACTTATGACATACACGATAACCACTGAATACCACACATTGGAATAAATGACCCTTCAAACTGCAGAGCAGACACAAAAAAATAAAGGATATCAAGAAATAATGTTTTTTGATTGGAAAATACAATTTGAAAAAATACAACTCACACGAGATTTAACTGATAACACCATGATCTATCAAGGAATTAGATTACCTTGCAAAAATGATCAAGGTTATTGTGAGCCTACAACAAGGACCCAAGCAACAATTGTTTGGTTTCCCGAAGATACATGCACAACATTTCAAGTAGCAAAAATACACGCCCGAATGATAAAATTTCACGAAAAATATTTCATACAATCAATCCCATATGAACAAGTAAATCCATCACGAAAACAAATTACTGATTTTCGAAACATCCACAATATAGAAAATAAATTGGCACGTTTTCAAATATATCAAGAAACAGAACTCGCATGCAAATACAGAAATCCACTTCACAAAACACAATATTCTGAAATATTAGTTGAATACGAAAAAGGTTTCGACATGACCACTGGAAAAACAAAAATTGACCCTTATGCCACAGGTCATCCTCTAAACGAAGGAACATCATATATACCAGTTAACTTTCAAAAAAGTAATGGTCAACCTGGTGGACATCTAAAGCCACATGACACTTGAAGCACACGTTTACAAGAACTATCACTAATGAATAATTCTTATCTTGGTAATATCCACTATGATATTCATTTAGATATGAAACTAGATTATACAATTAGCCGAATTTTTCAAGAAATGTCACTCTCCGAATTAGAAACACTACACCACCTATGCGAATTAGAACGAACACAAATATTACAATCACTTGCACTAGCAGTATTAAAAATACCCTATGCAGGATACTTATTATCTGGAAATAGATCAAATTTTTTAGACTATGAAGGAAACATCTTATGGTTTTATACTTGTACTAAAAAAGTATCACCACTATACGTTTTTGAAGATAAACGATGTTATAAAAGAATCCCTATCTTTTATAAAAATAAAGTACATTACGTTGACACACTTTCAAGACGAACATATTTCTGGGATACCGCAGTCCCATGTGGATCAGAAAACAGCCACAATGTAGTACAACTAAACCCTGATGAAAATAAATATTATCTTCTCACTCCATATCCCACATTAATGCAATCACTCAAAAAATTTTCACCAGAAAGCATTCGCGCTATTGCTCGAAACCCAAATATAGACTTACAATCAATAGGAATCTATTCAAAATCAGATATTCAACATCACATTAGAACACAACAATTCCAAGAATTATTAACACAAATGGACACTATACAAAGACAATAAATTGACTAAAACTTACGCAAACATGCCGAAACAGCAGGATTTGCAGATATCTATACACAAGATTATAGCGGATATTTTAAAGACATTAAAGACTATATATATCTAAATGGTGAAAAATACAGACCACAAGATATTTCACCTACAAATATTTTTAGCTTTGTTACACTAAAAAATGAAATTCTCGATTTTCTAGGATGGCCCTATTACATCTTAGAACAATTAACTATTTTATACGCAATGTTTAACTTTATAGGATTTCTTTTTTCACTTTTAAAAGGAATCTATAATACATGCGCTATACACACACAAGTAAATAGACAAGCAAGTGTAGCACGCATACTATTTGCAGGATTTTTTGGAATTTTCTCATCATCAATAAACAAAATTCTTTTAGACGCACAAATAAAAGAATATAACACAAAAATAGCGACAAGACAGAACACGTACGACGAAGAACATAATAATATAGAGGTAACGCCTAAAGCACCACAGTTACCACCCCTACCACATAACCATCCTTTATCCCTAGTCCCACGAAATTTCCGAAATTTAGCAATAACACATAATCCAAATTTTAGACCAAACATATCGCAAAGTCCCATACAACATATAATGACACATCATTCACAAGATGAAAATACATATGAACAAATTATCGAACAACCCCATACCACCGCTTTTCAGTCTCAAAATAACAATTTTTTTAGCCCACGATGAGCCGACACCGCTCAAATCCCTACACCGCTCAAATTCCCATCCAACCAACCTCAACACTCCAATTACAACAATTCCACTTTTTGCTTTCCCGCCACCCGATTTCCCAACTAGTAATATAACATCAGGCATGAATTCAGACACTAATTCAAATATTTCAGTTTTATACTCCATTTCACAACTCAATAACCCTAATATAGAAACCCCTGATGAATTTGCAGACTCCGAACCATCTCCATCCAATAATTTTCAAACCAACTCCTCAGTTTTTTTAAAAAAACCCCTTTTCAACCGATCCCACCAAATAACCCACTCCCGTCCATTTCTACACCCTCTTATGCTTCACAAGTAACCCCAACCTACTCTTCATTTCATTCAGACCGATCATCGAATTCTCCAGATATTACCCAAGTCTCCCAAGAACTCGATAATTTTATCACCCTCCAACAACAACTATTACACCCTAACACCCCCAATATAAATCAGATTTCTTCCACAAAAGAATCCTCAAACCCACCTACCCCTATACCCTCTTCAGCTTATACTGTATCATTAGCACAATCATCCACATCCACCGAATCATCAAATAGCACTAATAGAGCTTATCGCACTTTTAAAAGAAAATTCCCGAACCATCCATTCCCAACCAAACCAGGAACAGCCCGTGAATATATTAATCATCCACATCACACTAACACGAAAGATTTTCTAGCAATCACCTTACCTTCATTTCCACAGTATACTTTAAAAACCCCTCATGACACTAACGATACACGTAGTTTTGTAGATGAACATGTTTTAATGCCTACACTTCATTGGACATCATATTATCATTTACTAATCCCCTTTGCCTACCATTATCTAATACTCATATCGATATAGAAAGAAATCAAGATATGCTATACCGACTCACCACACCACTAACACATAGACAATTTACTTATATAGGATGAAAAAAATCACTAAAAACATTCACTGCACCCCGAGTTAACGAATTTACACTAGAATATTACGATCATAATATCATCCGAACTAATCAAGACCAATTTTTAGATGACGACCGTTTCTCTAACAGAAAATGTTTTCATCAAAACACCATATGTATTTACACTCAATATATTTGATCGAAAACTTGATCACATCATTTCTGAAGCACTAACCGACATGCAAGCTTACGAAAGTTTTAAAGAAAAATTTCAATTATTTTCACTAACCTTCCACTTCCTTGCACCACATGAACGCGATTTGCACTGCTCATACGACATTATGTTACGCACTAAACAAACCCACACATATACATATTATCGCTTCATACAAAATCATTTTGATCTACACACTCCATCAAGACAACCACACCACCGTTTTCAGTTTCTTAACTCTAAATACACTTCGCCATTTTTTCTAAATTTCACATATTGCATCAAAGATACTAACCTCGGCGGCATCCTCCGCAATTATGACCCAATAACACAAATGTATATATTTTGTCCCATCACGAAGACCTTTAATGCAGAAGAATCCAGACCCTTCCTTATCCCACATGAATTTATCCAACCTATAGAAATCCCTATATTAGAATTCATCCACAATACTAAATACAATCACAAAATATATAATCTCATTCAAAACACACCTTATGAGTTTGCAGTTGGCACCTAAGAACTAAAAACTATTAAAGCACTTCAATTGCTTTGGCCACTGCTTCAAACTAAAAACATCATTCGCATACTAGCAAAATTACTAACAAATTCCGATATGATACACGACATCTTCCCCCACGGTTTTTTCCCCGACGTCTAACAGGTAAGTATAATTTATACATATTCTTCACTAATAATATTAAAATAAATACTAACCATTCTTTACCCATGTTTCATTTAGATCTTTGGTCTTCATACCACGATCATCTGCAAAAAACAAAAAAGCAAAATAAAAAATAAACTTGTTAAAATTCTTCTAAACTTCATTAATAATTTCCACAAGATAAACTGATAAAATTTAAACCAAATGTAGTAAATTAATTTATAAATTGTTTCCCCAAAAAGCAGTAAATTTCATAAAAAATGAAAATTTGTAATTTAATATTTCCCCAAAACTAGCAGTAAAATTAAAATTCTATGTAGTAAATTGATAAAATGAAAATGCAGTACTAACCTTTTGATATTTTCATTCACTCGCACAGGAATTCTATCCAAACTCGCACAGCTCGCCCACGAAGAATTGTTTAAATAATGAATTTCAGTTTCAAGTTTTCACACTCAACAACTCTAACACACGATAACAAGTTTCAAACTTTCCTTTAACCCGGTTGGAAAGGAATAATATAATAACCAAACTAACCAACGCAGCTTACTAAACACCATAAACCATAAACTAACAGCATGACTAAGAAAAGAAAAACCACGGTACCCAAACCGGATTAAACCAGCTTAAAACTGGATAATTTATTCTTTTGAAGACTATTATAAAGTCTAAGAAAGAAATAATAAAACACAAAAAAGTCGAAATACAAACCCATAACAAAAACAATTTGATTTTTGAAAAAAGGACACAACTAACGGACCATAAGAAAGACCACCATAAACCCAACATAAAACGTTATCACATAACAGGACCTCTCACAGAAACCGCACGAAATCATACTCCCACTCCTGGCCTAACCCACCAGAGAGGACGTCCTGAGCATGCTCTATAGCCGGCCTAACCCACCGCGCTACATCCACGCTTTGTGACCACACTTCTATTTTTAATAAGAGGTACTCAAGGGTGAGTAACTCTTCAAAATAACCGAACTAAAACGAAATGCTTTTGTGAAAACAACTAACCAAAATCATAATTAAAACACTGAACTAAAAATTTTTTTTTTATAAAATGTAAACTATACCTTGCAGTATATAGATCAGCATACAACAACAAAGACGAACATCCAAAGACAAAATGACCCCACTACACTCGAAAAAGAATGGCCAACCACAAAACAATATGCCGTCCACAATCACAAACTGAAAGGATTTGACTTCGCAGAAAAGGACTTCATTGAACTAGACCAATGACCACCTCGATGTTCAAGTATACGTACAGATCCGAGTTACAAGGCATCCCCTCCACGCACAATCTCCACGCCATTTTAGACGAGGTCGAACACAAAAGAAGTTCTCTACATAAAACAGAAAAACCCGTCATAGCAAACCATTCTGAAATCAGATTGATTTCATTGGGAAACACCATCGTTGTCACAAGAAGACACAACGATTAATGCCCCTAACTCCAGCGTCCTGGAACTTCTCTAACAAGAGTAACCGGACAAGAGTACGATGTTCGCCAAATACCAACGTCCATCATCCATCCTTTGAATTACAGAAAGATAATTCTAAAAAACTCTGTAAAACCCGGATGGGTGGAACCTGATCTAAACTATAGTTTTTGATTGGATAAATTAGATATTTTACCACTGTAAAGTATTTAATATTAACCAATCATTATCCATCTAACTAACAACCCACTTATTTGTAAGTGCTGAAATTACTTGTAATTTCAGCACCAGAGAGATTTGAAATTAACTTAGAAATTAGTTGCCTCTCCAAGAGAACTTCAGCAGCCGCAACAACCAGTATATCCTAGATCTATTGAGCCTAGCAGAGACTAGTTAAACACCCTGAGACTAGAAAGTATAAGAGTAAGATTAGGATCGGTATTAGACTAAGAAGTTGCACGAATCTATCCGGCCGAAAATAAGATAGCGTGACCAGCAGAGGGTGTACCCTATCCGAAATTACTCTATGGTTAACCACATCGGTCCTAACTCACTATGTCAGAATTTGTCAGATATTGTGTTAAGTTATTGTCTAGAAGTATTGTAAGTGACCAATGACGAGTGCGGTCATCAATAAAAATCCTTTTTTAATGTAATGGGTTTTAATTGATTGCAGTGTACTTCTACGCTAACTATTTTATCAAAAATCTTTATAGGCATTTTGAAAACTTATCTAGATTTACTTTGAGACAATTAATTTCGTTTTTTCCTCTATGATGTCTAAAATTGGCCAAAAACAATATTCAAAATGCTCAAATATAAGAATTAAATCGCATAGGCTTATAAATTACAAGAAAAATCTTTACCATAGGTTGCAACTGGTGCGTTTTGTTGCAAACAGAAAAAAAGTTTTTAGTTTTGAGCTTCAATAGTTAAAGATTGAGAGTATTCTCAATATGTTGATGTAATATTGAAAGGTATTTCATACGGTTTCAAAATAAAAAGATTTCTATATTTCACCCTAAAATCGTTTTTAAAGAACTATAAAACTACCTGTTTATCGCCTGCTCCAACATGGCTATTTTGTATGATACTTGCTTGTAAGCTGGTAAGAAAAAAATTAGTTTAAAATATAAAATTTGAAATATTTCAGATGAACAAAACAACTATCGGCAAAGCATTATGTTTGAATTTTTAAAGAGACGATAAATCGAGGGTTGCAGAGTCAGAGCAGAATTTGATGAGAATATTTTTCTGCAATTATATCCTAAATTTGTTTGTTTTTCGATGTGTAGTATTACACGGTAGTGTACATGCCTAATGTCGATGGTGCTTATTAAAAATAGTTTTATTTTTAACTGAAATTTTATGATTTATTGAACTAGCGAAGATGAATATTTCTGTTTGCCGTTTCCAAAAACATCTACCGAAAAGTTTTTGTTGCACTAATGCATGAAACTTGCTATGCAGCTAGTTTTTGTTGGTTAAAATTTGATGGAGCTGAGACTCGATAGTTTTAGAATGCTGGATTAATGTAACTTGTCACCATCAAACGTTTTAAAAATATTCGAGAACAATTTTTTGGATCAACTTCATTGTGCAAGCGGTATACACCATAAATTATTTTGTTTTCTAAACTTTAAATTTTTATGGTTTTTCAACTGCTCTTTTTTGATAAGAAACTTGATGCGTGTCTTCCCATCAATTTTAGAATTTATATTTTTGTTGAGAAGAAAAGAAGTTTATTGATAACTGAGTTCAGTTTTTCTTGTTTCGGGGCTTGATCACACTACTGACACAGTTGAAGTTTTTCACTTGTTCTAGCTTAAAAGAGTAATTTACAACATTTTATTATAGTTAATGGTGGAAGTAAAAAAAATCTTTTCATTGAAACTGAAAAACTGCAAAATCTAATAAAATTTGTTGCAAGATACTGAATACGTATTGTTTATTTTTGGAAGAAATTGTTTCCATCGTTTTGATTTTATCAAATGCTTTAGTTGAGTGCTGTTGACATTAAATGTTGTCTCTGAAAAGTGGTAGTCAAACTTAGATAGGTTTCACAAAATTTGGTGTGTTTGAAATGTTTATAATTTAAAGTTAAAAAGGTTGTTACTCAATGCATAAATGGTTTCTGGGTTCGATATTTTTGTAACTGCTATATCAAGTTTATCTGACAAGTTACCAGGTGAGTTTTTTTTATAATTTTCAGAAGTTTTTTTTCGGAGCATAGGAAAAACTATTTCTTCCGGATAAATTATTTCTTCACATGAGTCTTTTAGTTTAGTCTGAAAACTTTTGTTAAACATTAATTGGAATTGGCATTTCTTGCGAACTCAATGAGGCAATTTAATGGCAAAGACCGGATAAACCGGGAATAAACTATTCAGTTTCATCCATCCATGAATTATTTAGCTGAACTTTGTATCTTTCCTCAGTTTTCATGGGAAAACTATAATTTATGATAGAAAAAAGGAAAATTAGATTTCATTCATATTCGTTAGAAGCTGAAAGGCGCAAACTCTCATAGTATAAAACCTTTGTTGAAAAGCGCGCAATCAGAAAACTACCGTGACAATAAGGAGCGGCAAATTCATATTGGAAAATTCTGAAACCTTTATTTAATTGTTTTAAAAAGTAATAAAAAATTTATTTTACGTCTTTTTATGACACATACCTTTTTATGATGTACAAATGGCGCTGAGCAAGTTCGATTGTTAAAACCGATCGAGCTTTTTTTCGTCAAAAACTGAGTTTTCCCGTCATTAATTGCGATGGCCTGAAAATTAATTGCTCGCATTGATCTAAAATTAAGAAGCGAAAGTCTTAAAAGAAGCCATACGCGACAAGCGAAGGCTTAGAAATCAGTCATGCTAGTCGCAATAGCCTTGAAAAATTTTCTGGAAAAATCAGGTTAGGTTGCGCATCTCAGGGTGAAGTCGGGACATCAGTTGCGGCCATTGATGAGGGAAAACTTTGTAATACATGATCGAGGCAAAAGGCTGCACATGACTTAAAATACAAGTCACCTATAAATAATAATTAAACAACAATGATTTCTGGATGTTTTAAATTCTTATAGAATCTACCGAAAAAATAAACACTTGAACTGATATTTCAGATATGAAAGAAAATGTGTAAATTAATTTTAAGTAAAATTAAATCACAGATACAAATAAATATGTATTTCAGTAAAACTGAACAAGTCTTGACAAAACATCAGAGGTGTTTAAAATTTTCCTAGATTATTTTGAATGTTTTTAGTCGTGACACTTAATAATGGTTTGCCATTGATGGAATTTATTTGCTTAATTTCAAAAATATTTCTCTTATTTGATCTTTTCTCGTTTTTACAAAAGATTAACCTCGAATTGAATTAATACTCCAAAATCGTATTTCATAAAATTACCCTCGTTTTTGGAAAAAATTATTCATCTATTGCCAATTATATTTTTCGATGAAATATGACTTCTTCAATTACTTTATCAATACGGTGATTTCCTAGTTTGCTTTTTTATAAGCTGGCAACCATTGTATTTTATTTAACAAAATATCAAAAAAACATCCGAACCAGGAAAACAGATTGTGGTAACACAGTCTGTTCCATTTTGAATCACTAGACGATGAACCAAATATTGCACGAACGCTTCAAGTTACAACTGCCCAGATTTTGTTTTTCTGCCTATGTCAGAATTTGTCAGAAATTGTGTTAAGTTATTTGTTTAGAAGTATTGTAAGTGACCAATGACGAGTGCGGTCATCAATAAAAATCCTTTTTTAATGTAATGGGTTTTAATTGATTGCAGTGTACTTCTACGCTAACTATTTTATCAAAAATCTTTATAGGCATTTTGAAAACTTATCTAGATTTACTTTGAGACATTTAATCTCGTTTTTTCCTCTATGATGTCTAAAACTGGCCAAAAACAATATTCAAAATGCTCAGATATAAGAATTAAATCGCATAGGCTTATAAATTACAAAAAAATCTTTACCATAGGTTGCAACTGGTGCTTTTTGTTGCAAACAGTAAAAAAGTTTTTAGTTTTGAGCTTCAATAAATAAAGGTTGCAAGTATTCTCAATATGTTGATGTAATATTGAAAAGTATTTCATACGGTTTCAAAATAAAAAGATTTCTATGTTTCACCCTAAAATCGTTTTTAAAGAACTATAAAACTACCTGTTTATCGGCTGCTCCAATATGGCAATTTTGTATGATACTTGCTTGTAAGCTGGTAAGAAAAAAATTAGTTTAAAATATAAAATTTGAAATATTTCAGATGAACAAAACAACTATCGGCAAAGCATTATGTTTGAATTTTTAAAGAGACGATAAATCGAGGGTTGCAGAGTCAGAGCAGAATTTGATGAGAATATTTTTCTGCAATTATATCCTAAATTTGTTGGTTTTTCGATTAGTAGTATTACACGGTAGTGTACATTACTGATGTCGATGGTGCTTATTAAAAATAGTCCTAATTTTAACTGGAATTTTATGATTTTTTGAACTAGTGTAGATGATTATTTCTGTTTGCGTTTCCAAAAATATCTACCGAAAAGTTTTTATTGCACTAATGCATGAAACTCGCTATGCAGCTAGTTTTTGTTGGTTAAAATTTGATGGAGCTGAGACTCGATAGTTTTAGAATGTTGGATTAATGTAATTTGTCACCATCAAACTTTTTAAAAATGACTCGAGAACAATTTTTTTGAATCAACTTCATTGTGCAAGCGGTATACACCATAAATTATTTTGTTTTCTAAACTTTAAATTGTTATGGTTTTTCAACTGCTCTTTTGTGATAAGAAACTTGATGCGTGTCTTCCCATCAATTTTAGAATTTATATTTTTGTTGAGAAGAAAAGAGGTCTATTGATAACTGAGTTCAGTTTTTCTTGTTTCGGGGCTTGATGACACTCCTGACACAGTTGAAGTTTTTCACTTGTTCTAGCTTAAAAGAGTAATTTACAACATTTTATTATAGATAATGGTTGAAGTAAAAAAAAATCTGTTCATTGGAACTGAAAAACTGCAAAATCTAATGAAATTTGTTGCAAGATACTGAATACGTTTTGTTAATTTTTTGAAGAAGTTGTTTCCATCGTTTTGATTTTTTCAAATGCTTTGGTTGAGTGCTGTTGACATTAAACGTAACGGCAAATGTTGTCTGTGAAAATAGGTAGTCAAACTTAGATAGGTTTCACAAAATTTGGTGTGTTTGAAATGTTTATAATTTAAAGTTAAAAATGTTTGTTACTCAATGCATATATGGATTCTGGGTTCAATATTTTTTGTAACTGCTATGTCTAGTTTATCTGACAAGTTACCAGGTGAGTTTTGTGATAATTTTCAGAAATTTTTTTTTCGGAGTATTGGAAAAATTACTTCTACCGGATAAACTATTTCTTCACATGAGTCTTTCAGTTTAGTCTGAAAATTTTGCCATTGTTTCAGTTTAGTCTGAAAATTTTGCCATTGTTTTGAACAGATTGATTGTATCTATTTTTTCTGGAAAAATTTATTTTTCATTTAATTCTTCTTTTTATGCTGAAAAAATATAGTTTGTTTCTATCAGGTTTTTTTTTTGAATTTGTTTCAACTTGTTTAGCGTCCATTCAAATTTTTAATCGAAGATCGCTGGATTATCACTTACCTTAATTAACAATGAGTTTCTTGTCACTGAAAACATATGAGAATATTTTTGGTTAATTTGTATTCTCGTAAACTAATTTTTTTGCAGATTTTTTTCTAGCTTGAAATGTTGGAAAAATTTTTGCTGGAAAAAGTTAGTGAATAAAATCCTATGAATTACTGAAGAAACATTCCAGCAAAAAAAAACGAGATATCCCAAGACTGTAACGTAAGCCTGCAAAACAAAGTAGCATTCAAAAATATAAGTTAAAACAATAAAACATAGGTTATTTGTCTATGAGTGAGAAAGAATTCATCAAAAAGAAAGCTTAAAGGTAACCCACAAAAAATCTGTGCTCGTTTATTTTGATTTCATTTTTTTTGTTGGGAAGACACGGAGTCTGTTTTCATATTTTCTTGTTTAGGGTTTCATGTCACTTTTCTGAACAGTAGGAACTTCTATTTTATTCTAGCTTTTTTGAAAATATAGTCAAATCGCTTCGTAGTTTTTTTATTTATAAAATCCGAAAATGAGCTCAATAACACTGCAAAAGCTGCAAGCTCTATGAAAACCATTATAAAACATTGAGTGTGCATTGTTTTTTATGAAAAATGATATCCATCGTCCTGATTATGTTCATTATTATCTACTGACCATTGAAGGTACGCGCTATTCATATCTGTGTTTTTATGGTTTCCTTTTAATTTCTGAGAATCTAATGATTTAATTTTTCT